>NC_080835.1:98235482-98549294 GCF_030435755.1 Ochotona princeps | reverse complement strand
GTTGCCATTCACCACCGCCCTGAGTTCCCTAGGTGTCATAGCCACTTTCAGACATATGTGGTGCCAGAGCACTTGGTTTCCACGGCACCAGGAAATTGCTTGTGGGCTAAACTTGTGTTTGGCTTTGCAGGTTTTGAGCGCCTTGAGTGAGGAGCTCCATGTGAGTTTAGTGTGGGTGCTCAACCTGCTTGATTCCATCCCACTGGGCTCAATGGGCATTGGACCGGAAGTGACCAAACAGGGTTTCCTAGATAGCTGCTAGCACAGCGGATGGTATGTGAAGTGAATGAGGCAGGTGGAGTTGTTTTGGCACTGGAAGAGCTGTGCTGCTGCTTCGGGCAGTTGCCATTCACCACCGCCCTGAGTTCCCTAGGTGTCATAGCCACTTTCAGACATATGTGGTGCCAGAGCACTTGGTTTCCATGGCAGCGGGAAATGGCTTGGGCGCTGAACTTGTGTTTGGCTGTGGAGTTATGAGCGCCTTGAGTGTGGAGCTACATGTGAGTTTAGTGTGGGTGCTCAACCTGCTTGATTCCATCCCACTGGGCTCAATTGGCATTGGACCGGAAGTGACCCAACAGGGTTTCCTAGATAGCTGCTAGCACAGCTGATGGTATGTGAAGTTCATGAGGCAGGTGGAGTTGTTTTGGCACTGGAAGAGCTGTGCTGCTGCTTCGGGCAGTTGCCATTCACCACCGCCCTGAGTTCCCTAGGTGTCATAGCCACTTTCAGACATATGTGGTGCCAGAGCACTTGGTTTCCATGGCAGCGGGAAATGGCTTGGGCGCTGAACTTGTGTTTGGCTGTGGAGTTTTGAGCGCCTTGAGTGAGGAGCTCCATGTGAGTTTAGTGTGGGTGCTCAACCTGCTTGATTCCATCCCACTGGGCTCAATGGGCATTGGACCGGAAGTGACCAAACAGGGTTTCCTAGATAGCTGCTAGCACAGCTGATGGTATGTGAAGTTCATGAGGCAGGTGGAGTTGTTTTGGCACTGGAAGAGCTGTGCTGCTGCTTCGGGCAGTTGCCATTCACCACTGCCGTGAGTTCCCTTGATGTCATATCCACTTTCAGACATATGTGGTGCCAGAGCACTTGGTTTCCATGGCAGCGGGAAATGGCTTGGGCGCTGAACTTGTGTTTGGCTGTGGAGTTTTGAGCGCCTTGAGTGAGGAGCTCCATGTGAGTTTAGTGTGGGTGCTCAACCTGCTTGATTCCATCCCACTGGGCTCAATGGGCATTGGACCGGAAGTGACCAAACAGGGTTTCCTAGATAGCTGCTAGCACAGCTGATGGTATGTGAAGTTCACGACTGAGGTGGAGTTGTTTTGGCACTGGAAGAGCTGTGCTGCTGCTTCGGGCAGTTGCCATTCACCACCGCCCTGAATTCCCTAGGTGTCATATCCACTTTCAGACATATGTGGTGCCAGAGCACTTGGTTTCCATGGCAGCGGGAAATGGCTTTTGCGCTGAACTTGTGTTTGGCTGTGGAGTTTTGAGCGCCTTGAGTGAGGAGCTCCATGTGAGTTTAGTGTGGGTGCTCAACCTGCTTGATTCCATCCCACTGGGCTCAATGGGCATTGGACCGGAAGTGACCAAACAGGGTTTCCTAGATAGCTGCTAGCACAGCTGATGGTATGTGAAGTTCATGACTGAGGTGGAGTTGTTTTGGCACTGGAAGAGCTGTGCTGCTGCTTCGGGCAGTTGCCATTCACCACCGCCCTGAGTTCCCTAGGTGTCATAGCCACTTTCAGACATATGTGGTGCCAGAGCACTTGGTTTCCATGGCAGCGGGAAATGGCTTGGGCGCTGAACTTGTGTTTGGCTGTGGAGTTTTGAGCGCCTTGAGTGAGGAGCTCCATGTGAGTTTAGTGTGGGTGCTCAACCTGCTTGATTCCATCCCACTGGGCTCAATGGGCATTGGACCGGAAGTGACCAAACAGGGTTTCCTAGATAGCTGCTAGCACAGCTGATGGTATGTGAAGTCCATGACTGAGGTGGATTTGTTTTGGCACTGGAAGAGCTGTGCTGCTGCTTCGGGCAGTTGCCATTCACCACCGCCCTGAGTTCCCTAGGTGTCATAGCCACATGCAGACGTATTTGGTGCCAGAGCACTTGGTTTCCATGGCAGCGGTAAATGGCTTGGGCGCTGAACTTGTGTTTGGCTGTGGAGTTTTGAGCGCCTTGAGTGAGGAGCTACATGTGAGTTTAGTGTGGGTGCTCAACCTGCTTGAATCCATCCCACTGGACTCAATCTGCATTGGACCGCAAGTGACCAAACAGGGTTTCCTAGATAGCTGCTAGCACAGCTGATGGTATGTGAAGTGAATGAGGCAGGTGGAGTTGTTTTGGCACTGGAAGAGCTGTGCTGCTGCTTCGGGCAGTTGCCATTCACCACCGCCCTGAGTTCCCTAGGTGTCATATCCACTTTCAGAATTATGTGGTGCCAGAGCACTTGGTTTTCATGGCAGCGGGAAATGGCTTGGGCGCTGAACTTGTGTTTGGCTGTGGAGTTTTGAGCGCCTTGAGTGAGGAGCTCCATGTTAGTTTAGTGTGGGTGCTCAACCTGCTTGATTCCATCCCACTGGGCTCAATGGGCATTGGACCGCAAGTGACCAAACAGCGTTTCCTACATAGCTGCTAGCACAGCTGATGGTATGTGAAGTTCATGAGGCAGGTGGAGTTGTTTTGGCGCTGGAAGAGCTGTGCTGCTGCTTCGGGCAGTTGCCATTCACCACCGTCTTGAGTTCCCTAGGTGTCATATCCACTTTCAGACATATGTGGTGCCAGAGCACTTGGTTTCCATGGCAGCGGGAAATGGCTTTTGCGCTGAACTTGTGTTTGGCTGTGGAGTTTTGAGCGCCTTGAGTGAGGAGCTCCATGTGAGTTTAGTGTGGGTGCTCAACCTGCTTGATTCCATCCCACTGGGCTCAATGGGCATTGGACCGGAAGTGACCAAACAGGGTTTCCTAGATAGCTGATAGCACAGCTGATGGTATGTGAAGTTCATGAGGCAGGTCGAGTTGTTTTGGCACTGGAAGAGCTGTGCTGCTGCTTCGGGCAGTTGCCATTCACCACCGTCTTGAGTTCCCTAGGTGTCATATCCACTTTCAGACCTATGTGGTGCCAGAGCACTTGGTTTCCATGGCAGCGGGAAATGGCTTGGGCGCTGAACTTGTGTTTGGCTGTGGAGTTTTGAGCGCCTTGAGTGAGGAGCTCCATGTGAGTTTAGTGTGGGTGCTCAACCTGCTTGATTCCATCCCACTGGGCTCAAAGGGCATTGGACCGGAAGTGACCAAACAGGGTTTCCTAGATAGCTGCTAGCACAGCTGATGGTATGTGAAGTGAATGAGGCTGGTGGAGTTGTTTTGGCACTGGAAGAGCTGTGCTGCTGCTTCGGGCAGTTGCCATTCACCACCGCCCTGAGTTCCCTAGGTGTCATATCCACTTTCAGAATTATGTGGTGCCAGAGCACTTGGTTTCCATGGCAGCGGGAAATGACTTTTGCGCTGAACTTGTGTTTGGCTGTGGAGTTTTGAGCGCCTTGAGTGAGGAGCTCCATGTGAGTTTAGTGTGGGTGCTCAACCTGCTTGATTCCATCCCACTGGGCTCAATGGGCATTGGACCGCAAGTGACCAAACAGGGTTCCCTAGATAGCTGCTAGTACAGCTGATGGTATGTGAAGTTCATGAGGCAGGTGGAGTTGTTTTGGCACTGGAAGAGCTGTGCTGCTGCTTCGGGCAGTTGAAATTCACCACTGTCCTGAGTTCCCTAGGTGTCATAGCCACTTTCAGACATATGTGGTGCCAGAGCACTTGGTTTCCATGGCAGCGGGAAATGGCTTTTGCGCTGAACTTGTGTTTGGCTGTGGAGTTTTGAGCGCCTTGAATGAGGAGGTCCATGTGAGTTTAGTGTGGGTGCTCAACCTGCTTGATTCCATCCCACTGGGCTCAATGGGCATTGGACCGCAAGTGACCAAACAGGGTTTCCTAGATAGCTGGTAGCACAGCTGATGGTATGTGAAGTTCATGACTGAGGTGGAGTTGTTTTGGCACTGGAAGAGCTGTGCTGCTGCTTCGGGCAGTTGCCATTCACCACCGCCCTGAGTTCCCTAGGTGTCATATCCACTTTCAGAATTATGTGGTGCCAGAGCACTTGGTTTCTATGGCAGCGGAAAATGGCTTGGGCGCTGAACTTGTGTTTGTCTGTGGAGTTTTGAGCGCCTTGAGTGAGGATCTCCATGTTAGTTTAGTGTGGGTGCTCAACCTGCTTGATTCCATCGAACTGGGCTCAATGGGCATTGGACCGGAAGTGACCAAACAGGGTTTCCTAGATAGCTGCTAGCACAGCTGCTGGTATGTGAAGTGAATGAGGCAGGTGGAGTTGTTTTGGCACTGGAAGAGCTGTGCTGCTGCTTCGGGCAGTTGCCATTCACCACCGCCCTGAGTTCCCTAGGTGTCATATCCACTTTCAGACCTATGTGGTGCCAGAGCACTTGGTTTCTATGGCAGCGGGAAATGGCTTGGGCGCTGAACTTGTGTTTGGCTGTGGAGTTTTGAGCGCCTTGAGTGAGGAGCTGAATGTGAGTTTTGTGTGGGTGCTCAACCTCTTTGATTCCATCCCACTGGGCTCAATGGGCATTGGACCGCAAGTGACCAAACAGGGTTTCCTAGATAGCTGCTAGCACAGCTGATGGTATGTGAGGTTCATGACTGAGGTGGAGTTGTTTTGGCACTGGAAGAGCTGTGCTGCTGCTTCGGGCAGTTGCCATTCACCACCGTCTTGAGTTCCCTAGGTGTCATATCCACTTTCAGACCTATGTGGTGCCAGAGCACTTGGTTTCCATGGCAGCGGGAAATGGCTTGGGCGCTGAACTTGTGTTTGGCTGTGGAGTTTTGAGCACCTTGAGTGAGGAGCTCCATGTGAGTTTAGTGTGGGTGCTCAACCTGCTTGATTCCATCCCACTGGGCTCAATGGGCATTGGACCGGAAGTGACCAAACAGGGTTTCCTAGATAGCTGGTAGCACAGCTGATGGTATGTGAAGTGAATGAGGCAGGTGGAGTTGTTTTGGCACTGGAAGAGCTGTGCTGCTGCTTCGGGCAGTTGAAATTCACCACTGCCCTGAGTTCCCTAGGTGTCATAGCCACTTTCAGACATATGTGGTGCCAGAGCACTTGGTTTCCATTGCAGCGGGAAATGGCTTTTGCGCTGAACTTGTGTTTGGCTGTGGAGTTTTGAGCGCCTTGAGTGAGGAGGTCCATGTGAGTTTAGTGTGGGTGCTCAACCTGCTTGATTCCATCCCACTGGGCTCAATGGGCATTGGACCGGAAGTGACCAAACAGGGTTTCCTAGATAGCTGCTAGCACAGCTGATGGTATGTGAAGTGAATGAGGCAGGTGGAGTTGTTTTGGCACTGGAAGAGCTGTGCTGCTGCTTCGGGCAGTTGCCATTCACCACCGCCCTGAGTTCCCTAGGTGTCATATCCACTTTCAGACCTATGTGGTGCCAGAGCACTTGGTTTCCATGGCAGCGGGAAATGGCTTTTGCGCTGAACTTGTGTTTGGCTGTGGAGTTTTGAGCGCCTTGAGTGAGGATCTCCATGTTAGTTTAGTGTGGGTGCTCAACCTGCTTGATTCCATCGAACTGGGCTCAATGGGCATTGGACCGGAAGTGCCCAAACATAGCTGCTAGCACAGCTGATGGTATGTGAAGTGAATGAGGCAGGTGGAGTTGTTTTGGCACTGGAAGAGCTGTGCTGCTGCTTCGGGCAGTTGCCATTCACCATCACCCTGAATGCCCTGGGTGTCATATCCACTTTCAGACATATGTGGTGCCAGAGCACTTGGTTTCCATGGCAGCGGGAAATGGCTTGGGCGCTGAACTTGTGTTTGGCTGTGGAGTTTTGAGCGCCTTGAGTGAGGAGCTCCATGTGAGTTTACTCTGGGTGCTCAACCTGCTTGATTCCATCCCACTGGGCTCAATGGGCATTGGACCGCAAGTGACCAAACAGGGTTTCCTAGATAGCTGCTAGCACAGCTGATGGTATGTGAAGTTCATGACTGAGGTGGAGTTGTTTTGGCACTGGAAGAGCTGTGCTGCTGCTTCGGGCAGTTGCCATTCACCACCGTCTTGAGTTCCCTAGGTGTCATATCCACATTCAGACATATGTGGTGCCAGAGCACTTGGTTTCCATGGCAGCGGGAAATGGCTTGGGCTCTGAACTTGTGTTTTTCTGTGGAGTTTTGAGCGCCTTGAGTGAGGAGCTCCATGTGAGTTTAGTGTGGGTGCTCAACCTGCTTGATTCCATCCCACTGGGCTCAATGGGCATTGGACCGGAAGTGACCAAACAGGGTTCCCTAGATAGCTGCTAGCACAGCTGATGGTATGTGAAGTGAATGAGGCAGGTGGAGTTGTTTTGGCACTGGAAGAGCTGTGCTGCTGCTTCGGGCAGTTGAAATTCACCACTGTCCTGAGTTCCCTAGGTGTCATAGCCACTTTCAGACATATGTGGTGCCAGAGCACTTGGTTTCCATGGCAGCGGGAAATGGCTTTTGCGCTGAACTTGTGTTTGGCTGTGGAGTTTTGAGCGCCTTGAGTGAGGAGGTCCATGTGAGTTTAGTGTGGGTGCTCAACCTGCTTGATTCCATCCCACTGGGCTCAATGGGCATTGGACCGCAAGTGACCAAACAGGGTTTCCTAGATAGCTGCTAGCACAGCTGATGGTATGTGAAGTTCATGACTGAGGTGGAGTTGTTTTGGCACTGGAAGAGCTGTGCTGCTGCTTCGGGCAGTTGCCATTCACCACCGCCCTGAGTTCCCTAGGTGTCATATCCACTTTCAGAATTATGTGGTGCCAGAGCACTTGGTTTCTATGGCAGCTAGAAATGGCTTGGGCGCTGAACTTGTGTTTGGCTGTGGAGTTTTGAGCGCCTTGAGTGAGGATCTCCATGTTAGTTTAGTGTGGGTGCTCAACCTGCTTGATTCCATCGAACTGGGCTCAATGGGCATTGGACCGGAAGTGACCAAACAGGGTTTCCTAGATAGCTGCTAGCACAGCTGATGGTATGTGAAGTGAATGAGGCAGGTGGAGTTGTTTTGGCACTGGAAGAGCTGTGCTGCTGCTTCGGGCAGTTGCCATTCACCACCGCCCTGAGTTCCCTGGGTGTCATATCCACTTTCAGACATATGTGGTGCCAGAGCACTTGGTTTCCATGGCAGCGGGAAATGGCTTGGGCGCTGAACTTGTGATTGGCTGTGGAGTTTTGAGCGCCTTGAGTGAGGAGCTCCATGTTAGTTTAGTGTGGGTGCTCAACCTGCTTGATTCCACCACACTGGGCTCAATGGGCATTGGACCGCAAGTGACCAAACATAGCTGCTAGCACAGCTGATGGTATGTGAAGTTCATGAGGCAGGTGGAGTTGTTTTGGCGCTGGAAGAGCTGTGCTGCTGCTTCGGGCAGTTGCCATTCACCACCGCCCTGAGTTCCCTAGGTGTCATATCCACTTTCAGACATATGTGGTGCCAGAGCACTTGGTTTCCATGGCAGCGGGAAATGGCTTTTGCGCTGAACTTGTGTTTGGCTGTGGAGTTTTGAGCGCCTTGAGTGAGGAGCTGAATGTGAGTTTTGTGTGGGTGCTCAACCTGTTTGATTCCATCCCACTGGGCTCAATGGGCATTGGACCGCAAGTGACCAAACAGGGTTTCCTAGATAGCTGCTAGCACAGCTGATGGTATGTGAGGTTCATGACTGAGGTAGAGTTGTTTTGGCACTGGAAGAGCTGTGCTGCTGCTTCGGGCAGTTGCCATTCACCACCGTCTTGAGTTCCCTAGGTGTCATATCCACTTTCAGACATATGTGGTGCCAGAGCACTTGGTTTCCATGGCAGCGGGAAATGGCTTTTGCGCTGAACTTGTGTTTGGCTGTGGAGTTTTGAGCACCTTGAGTGAGGAGCTCCATGTGAGTTTAGTGTGGGTGCTCAACCTGCTTGATTCCATCGAACTGGGCTCAATGGGCATTGGACCGGAAGTGACCAAACAGGGTTTCCTAGATAGCTGGTAGCACAGCTGATGGTATGTGAAGTGAATGAGGCAGGTGGAGTTGTTTTGGCACTGGAAGAGCTGTGCTGCTGCTTCGGGCAGTTGAAATTCACCACTGCCCTGAGTTCCCTAGGTGTCATAGCCACTTTCAGACATATGTGGTGCCAGAGCACTTGGTTTCCATGGCAGCGGGAAATGGCTTTTGCGCTGAACTTGTGTTTGGCTGTGGAGTTTTGAGCGCCTTGAGTGAGGAGGTCCATGTGAGTTTAGTGTGGGTGCTCAACCTGCTTGATTCCATCCCACTGGGCTCAATGGGCATTGGACCGGAAGTGACCAAACAGGGTTTCCTAGATAGCTGCTAGCACAGCTGATGGTATGTGAAGTGAATGAGGCAGGTGCAGTTGTTTTGGCACTGGAAGAGCTGTGCTGCTGCTTCGGGCAGTTGCCATTCACCACCGCCCTGAGTTCCCTAGGTGTCATAGCCACTTTCAGAATTATGTGGTGCCAGAGCACTTGGTTTCCATGGCAGCGGGAAATGGCGTGGGCGCTGAACTTGTGTTTGGCTGTGGAGTTTTGAGCGCCTTGAGTGAGGATCTCCATGTGAGTTTAGTGTGGGTGCTCAACCTGCTTGATTCCATCCCACAAGGTTCAATGGGCATTGGACCGGAAGTGACCAAACAGGGTTTCCTAGATAGCTGCTAGCACAGCTGATGGTATGTGAAGTGAATGAGGCAGGTGGAGTTGTTTTGGCACTGGAAGAGCTGTGCTGCTGCTTCGGGCAGTTGCCATTCACCACCGCCCTGAATTCCCTAGGTGTCATATCCACTTTCAGACCTATGTGGTGCCAGAGCACTTGGTTTCCATGGCAGCGGGAAATGGCTTGGGCGCTGAACTTGTGATTGGCTGTGGAGTTTTGAGCGCCTTGAGTGAGGATCTCCATGTTAGTTTAGTGTGGGTGCTCAACCTGCTTGATTCCATCCCACTGGGCTCAATGGGCATTGGACAGGAAGTGCCCAAACATAGCTGCTAGCACAGCTGATGGTATGTGAAGTGAATGAGGCAGGTGGAGTTGTTTTGGCACTGGAAGAGCTGTGCTGCTGCTTCGGGCAGTTGCCATTCACCATCACCCTGAATGCCCTGGGTGTCATATCCACTTTCAGACATATGTGGTGCCAGAGCACTTGGTTTCCATGGCAGCGGGAAATGGCTTTTGCGCTGAACTTGTGTTTGGCTGTGGAGTTTTGAGCGCCTTGAGTGAGGAGCTCCATGTGAGTTTACTGTGGGTGCTCAACCTGCTTGATTACATCCCACTGGGTTCAATGGGCATTGGACCGGAAGTGACCAAACAGGGTTTCCTAGATAGCTGCTAGCACAGCTGATGGTATGTGAAGTTCATGACTGAGGTGGAGTTGTTTTGGCACTGGAAGAGCTGTGCTGCTGCTTCGGGCAGTTGCCATTCACCACCGTCTTGAGTTCCCTAGGTGTCATATCCACATTCAGACATATGTGGTGCCAGAGCACTTGGTTTCCATGGCAGCGGGAAATGGCTTGGGCTCTGAACTTGTGTTTTTCTGTGGAGTTTTGAGCGCCTTGAGTGAGGAGCTCCATGTGAGTTTAGTGTGGGTGCTCAACCTGCTTGATTCCATCCCACTGGGCTCAATGGGCATTGGACCGGAAGTGACCAAACAGAGTTCCCTAGATAGCTGGTAGCACAGCTGATGGTATGTGAAGTTCATGAGGCAGGTGGAGTTGTTTTGGCACTGGAAGAGCTGTGCTGCTGCTTCGGGCAGTTGAAATTCACCACTGTCCTGAGTTCCCTAGGTGTCATAGCCACTTTCAGACATATGTGGTGCCAGAGCACTTGGTTTCCATGGCAGCGGGAAATGGCTTTTGCGCTGAACTTGTGTTTGGCTGTGGAGTTTTGAGCGCCTTGAGTGAGGAGGTCCATGTGAGTTTAGTGTGGGTGCTCAACCTGCTTGATTCCATCCCACTGGGCTCAATGGGCATTGGACCGGAAGTGACCAAACAGGGTTTCCTAGATAGCTGGTAGCACAGCTGATGGTATGTGAAGTTCATGAGGCAGGTGGATTTGTTTTGGCACTGGAAGAGCTGTGCTGCTGCTTCGGGCAGTTGCCATTCACCACCGCCCTGAGTTCCCTAGGTGTCATATCCACTTTCAGAATTATGTGGTGCCAGAGCACTTGGTTTCTATGGCAGCGGAAAATGGCTTGGGCGCTGAACTTGTGTTTTTCTGTGGAGTTTTGAGCGCCTTGAGTGAGGATCTCCATGTTAGTTTAGTGTGGGTGCTCAACCTGCTTGATTCCATCGAACTGGGCTCAATGGGCATTGGACCGGAAGTGACCAAACAGGGTTTCCTAGATAGCTGCTAGCACAGCTGATGGTATGTGAAGTGAATGAGGCAGGTGGAGTTGTTGTGGCACTGGAAGAGCTGTGCTGCTGCTTCGGGCAGTTGCCATTCACCACCGCCCTGAGTTCCCTAGGTGTCATATCCACTTTCAGACATATGTGGCGCCAGAGCACTTGGTTTCTATGGCAGCGGGAAATGGCTTGGGCGCTGAACTTGTGATTGGCTGTGGAGTTTTGAGCGCCTTGAGTGAGGAGCTCCATGTTAGTTTAGTGTGGGTGCTCAACCTGCTTGATTCCACCCCACTGGGCTCAATGGGCATTGGACCGGAAGTGACCAAACATAGCTGCTAGCACAGCTGATGGTATGTGAAGTGAATGAGGCAGGTGGAGTTGTTTTGGCGCTGGAAGAGCTGTGCTGCTGCTTCGGGCAGTTGCCATTCACCACCGCCCTGAGTTCCCTAGGTGTCATATCCACTTTCAGACATATGTGGTGCCAGAGCACTTGGTTTCCATGGCAGCGGGAAATGGCTTTTGCGCTGAACTTGTGTTTGGCTGTGGAGTTTTGAGCGCCTTGAGTGAGGAGCTGAATGTGAGTTTTGTGTGGGTGCTCAACCTGTTTGATTCCATCCCACTGGGCTCAATGGGCATTGGACCGCAAGTGACCAAACAGGGTTTCCTAGATAGCTGCTAGCACAGCTGATGGTATGTGAGGTTCATGACTGAGGTGGAGTTGTTTTGGCACTGGAAGAGCTGTGCTGCTGCTTCGGGCAGTTGCCATTCACCACCGTCTTGAGTTCCCTAGGTGTCATATCCACTTTCAGACCTATGTGGTGCCAGAGCACTTGGTTTCCATGGCAGCGGGAAATGGCTTGGGCGCTGAACTTGTGTTTGGCTGTGGAGTTTTGAGCACCTTGATTGAGGAGCTCCATGTGAGTTTAGTGTGGGTGCTCAACCTGCTTGATTCCATCCCACTGGGCTCAATGGGCATTGGACCGGAAGTGACCAAACAGGGTTTCCTAGATAGCTGCTAGCACAGCTGATGGTATGTGAAGTGAATGAGGCAGGTGGAGTTGTTTTGGCACTGGAAGAGCTGTGCTGCTGCTTCGGGCAGTTGAAATTCACCACTGCCCTGAGTTCCCTAGGTGTCATAGCCACTTTCAGACATATGTGGTGCCAGAGCACTTGGTTTCCATGGCAGCGGGAAATGGCTTTTGCGCTGAACTTGTGTTTGGCTGTGGAGTTTTGAGCGCCTTGAGTGAGGAGGTCCATGTGAGTTTAGTGTGGGTGCTCAACCTGCTTGATTCCATCCCACTGGGCTCAATGGGCATTGGACTGGAAGTGACCAAACAGGGTTTCCTAGATAGCTGCTAGCACAGCTGATGGTATGTGAAGTTCATGAGGCAGGTGGATTTGTTTTGGCACTGGAAGAGCTGTGCTGCTGCTTCGGGCAGTTGCCATTCACCACCGCCCTGAGTTCCCTAGGTGTCATAGCCACTTTCAGAATTATGTGGTGCCAGAGCACTTGGTTTCCATGGCAGCGGGAAATGGCGTGGGCGCTGAACTTGTGTTTGGCTGTGGAGTTTTGAGCGCCTTGAGTGAGGATCTCCATGTGAGTTTAGTGTGGGTGCTCAACCTGCTTGATTCCATCCCACTGGGCTCAATGGGCATTGGACCGGAAGTGACCAAACAGGGTTTCCTAGATTGCTGCTAGCACAGCTGATGGTATGTGAAGTGAATGAGGCAGGTGCAGTTGTGGCACTGGAAGAGCTGTGCTGCTGCTTCGGGCAGTTGCCATTCACCACCGCCCTGAGTTCCCTAGGTGTCATAGCCACTTTCAGACATATGTGGTGCCAGAGCACTTGGTTTCCATGGCAGCGGGAAAAGGCTTGGGCGCTGAACTTGTGTTTGGCTGTGGAGTTTTGAGCGCCTTGAGTGAGGAGCTCCATGTTAGTTTAGTGTGGGTGCTCAACCTGCTTGATTCCATCCCACTGGGCTCAATGGACATTGGACTGGAAGTGACCAAACAGGGTTTCCTAGATAGCTGCTAGCACAGCTGATGGTATGTGAAGTGAATGAGGCAGGTGGAGTTGTTGTGGCACTGGAAGAGCTGTGCTGCTGCTTCGGGCAGTTGCCATTCACCACCGCCCTGAGTTCCCTAGGTGTCATATCCACTTTCAGACATATGTGGTGCCAGAGCACTTGGTTTCCATGGCAGCGGGAAAAGGCTTGGGCGCTGAACTTGTGTTTGGCTGTGGAGTTTTGAGCGCCTTGAGTGAGGAGCTCCATGTGAGTTTAGTGTGGGTGCTCAACCTGCTTGATTCCATCCCACTGGGCTCAATGGGCATTGGACTGGAAGTGACCCAACAGGGTTTCCTAGATAGCTGCTAGCACAGCTGATGGTATGTGAAGTGAATGAGGCAGGTGGAGTTGTTGTGGCACTGGAAGAGCTGTGCTGCTGCTTCGGGCAGTTGCCATTCACCACCGCCCTGAGTTCCCTAGGTGTCATATCCACTTTCAGACATATGTGGTGCCAGAGCACTTGGTTTCCATGGCAGCGGGAAAAGGCTTGGGCGCTGAACTTGTGTTTGGCTGTGGAGTTTTGAGCGCCTTGAGTGAGGAGCTCCATGTGAGTTTAGTGTGGGTGCTCAACCTGCTTGATTCCATCCCACTGGACTCAATGGGCATTGGATCGGAAGTGACCAAACAGGGTTTCCTAGATAGCTGCTAGCACAGCTGATGGTATGTGAAGTTCATGAGGCAGGTGGAGTTGTTTTGGCACTGGAAGAGCTGTGCTGCTGCTTCGGGCAGTTGCCATTCACCACCGCCCTGAGTTCCCTAGGTGTCATATCCACTTTCAGACATATGTGGTGCCAGAGCACTTGATTTCCATGGCAGAGGGAAATGGCGTGGGCACTGAACTTGTGTTTGGCTGTGGAGTTTTGAGCGCCTTGAGTGAGGAGCTCCATGTGAGTTTAGTGTGGGTGCTCAACCTGCTTGATTCCATCCCACTGGGCTCAATGGGCATTGGACTGGAAGTGACCAAACAGGGTTTCCTAGATAGCTGCTAACACAGCTGATGGTATGTGAAGTGAATGAGGCAGGTGGAGTTGTTTTGGCACTGGAAGAGCTGTGCTGCTGCTTCGGGCAGTTGCCATTCACCACCGCCCTGAGTTCCCTAGGTGTCATAGCCACTTTCAGACATATGTGGTGCCAGAGCACTTGGTTTCCATGGCAGCGGGAAATGGCTTGGGCGCTGAACTTGTGTTTGGCTGTGGAGTTTTGAGCGCCTTGAGTGAGGAGCTCCATGTTAGTTTAGTGTGGGTGCTCAACCTGCTTGATTCCATCCCACTGGGCTCAATGGGCATTGGACAGGAAGTGACCAAACAGGGTTTCCTAGATAGCTGCTAGCACAGCTGATGGTATGTGAAGTGAATGAGGCAGGTGCAGTTGTTTTGGCACTGGAAGAGCTGTGCTGCTGCTTCGGGCAGTTGCCATTCACCACCGCCCTGAGTTCCCTAGGTGTCATAGCCACTTTCAGACATATGTGGTGCAAGAGCACTTGGTTTCCATGGCAGCGGGAAATGGCTTGGGTGCTGAACATGTGTTTTGCTGTGGAGGTTTGAGCGCCTTGAGTGAGGAGCTCCATGTTAGTTCAGTGTGGGTGCTCAACCTGCTTGATTCCATCCCACTGGGCTCAATGGGCATTGGACCGGAAGTGACCAAACAGGGTTTCCTAGATAGCTGCTAGCACAGCTGATGGTATGTGAAGTTCATGAGGCAGGTGCAGTTGTTTTGGCACTGGAAGAGCTGTGCTGCTGCTTCGGGCACTTGCCATTCACCACTGTCCTGAGTTCCCTAGCTGTCATATCCACTTTCAGACATATGTGGTGCCAGAGCACTTGGTTTCCATGGCAGAGGGAAATGGCTTGGGTGCTGAACTTGTGTTTGGCTGTGGAGTTTTGAGCACCTTGAGTGAGGAGCTCCATGTTAGTTCAGTGTGGGTGCTCAACCTGCTTGATTCCATCCCACTGGGCTCAATGGGCATTGGACCGGAAGTGACCAAACAGGGTTTCCTAGATAGCTGCAAGCACAGCTGATGGTATGTGAAGTTCATGAGGCAGGTGGAGTTGTTTTGGCACTGGAAGAGCTGTGCTGCTGCTTCGGGCAGTTGCCATTCACCACTGCCCTGAGTTCCCTAGGTGTCATATCCACTTTCAGACATATGTGGTGCTAGAGCACTTGGTTTCCATGGCAGCGGGAAATGGCTTTTGCACTGAACTTGTGTTTGGCTGTGGAGTTTTGAGCGCCTTGAGTGAGGAGCTCCATGTTAGTTTAGTGTGGGTGCTCAACCTGCTTGATTCCATCCCACTGGCCTCAATAGGACGTTGACCGGAAGTGACCAAACAGGGTTTCCTAGATAGCTGCTAGCACAGCTGATGGTATGTGAAGTTCATGAGGCAGGTGGAGTTGTTGTGGCACTGGAAGAGCTGTGCTGCTGCTTCAGGCAGTTGCCATTTACCATCGCCCTGAGTTCCCTAGGTGTCATATCCACTTTCAGACATATGTGGTGCCAGAGCACTTGGTTTCCAAGGCAGCAGGAAATGGCTTGGGCGCTGAACTTGTGTTTGGCTGTGGAGTTTTGAGCGCCTTGAGTGAGGAGCTCCATGTGAGTTTAGTGTGGGTGCTCAACCTGCTTGATTCCATCCCACTGGGCTCAATGGGCATTGGACCCGAAGTGACCAAACAGGGTTTCCTAGATAGCTGCTAGCACAGCTGATGGTATGTGAAGTGAATGAGGCAGGTGCAGTTGTTTTGGCACTGGAAGAGCTGTGCTGCTGCTTCGGGCAGTTGCCATTCACCACCGCCCTGAGTTCCCTAGGTGTCATATCCACTTTCAGACATATGTGGTGCCAGAGCACTTGATTTCCATGGCAGCGGGAAATGGCTTTTGCGCTGAACTTCTGTTTGGCTGTGGAGTTTTGAGCGCCTTGAGTGAGGAGCTCCATGTTAGTTTAGTGTGGGTGCTCAACCTGCTTGATTCCATCCCACTGGGCTCAATGGACATTGGACAGGAAGTGAACAAACAGGGTTTCCTAGATAGCTGCTAGCACAGCTGATGGTATGTGAAGTGAATGAGGCAGGTGCAGTTGTTTTGGCACTGGAAGAGCTGTGCTGCTGCTTCGGGCAGTTGCCATTCACCACCGCCCTGAGTTCCCTAGGTGTCATAGCCACTTTCAGACATATGTGGTGCCAGAGCACTTGGTTTCCATGGCAGCGGGAAATGGCTTGGGTGCTGAACTTGTGTTTTGCTGTGGAGGTTTGAGCGCCTTGAGTGAGGAGCTCCATGTTAGTTCAGTGTGGGTGCTCAACCTGCTTGATTCCATCCCACTGGGCTCAATGGGCATTGGACCGGAAGTGACCAAACAGGGTTTCCTAGATAGCTGCTAGCACAGCTGATGGTATGTGAAGTGAATGAGGCAGGTGGAGTTGTTGTGGCACTGGAAGAGCTGTGCTGCTGCTTCAGGCAGTTGCCATTTACCATCGCCCTGAGTTCCCTAGGTGTCATATCCACTTTCAGACATATGTGGTGCCAGAGCACTTGGTTTCCATGGCAGCGGGAAATGGTTTGGGCGCTGAACTTGTGTTTTGCTGTGGAGTTTTGAGCGCCTTGAGTGAGGAGCTCCATGTGAGTTTAGTGTGGGTGCTCAACCTGCTTGATTCCATCCCACTGGACTCAATGGGCATTGGATCGGAAGTGACCAAACAGGGTTTCCTAGATAGCTGCTAGCACAGCTGATGGTATGTGAAGTTCATGAGGCAGGTGCAGTTGTTTTGGCACTGGAAGAGCTGTGCTGCTGCTTCGGGCAGTTGCCATTCACCACCGCCCTGAGTTCCCTAGGTGTCATATCCACTTTCAGACATATGTGGTGCCAGAGCACTTGGTTTCCATGGCAGCGGGAAATGGCTTGGGTGCTGAACTTGTGTTTTGCTGTGGAGGTTTGAGCGCCTTGAGTGAGGAGCTCCATGTTAGTTCAGTGTGGGTGCTCAACCTGCTTGATTCCATCCCACTGGGCTCAATGGGCATTGGACCGGAAGTGACCAAACAGGGTTTCCTAGATAGCTGCTAGCACAGCTGATGGTATGTGAAGTGAATGAGGCAGGTGCAGTTGTTTTGGCACTGGAAGAGCTGTGCTGCTGCTTCAGGCAGTTGCCATTTACCATCGCCCTGAGTTCCCTAGGTGTCATAGCCACTTTCAGACATATGTGGTGCCAGAGCACTTGGTTTCCATGGCAGCGGGAAATGGTTTGGGCGCTGAACTTGTGTTTTGCTGTGGAGTTTTGAGCGCCTTGAGTGAGGAGCTCCATGTGAGTTTAGTGTGGGTGCTCAACCTGCTTGATTCCATCCCACTGGACTCAATGGGCATTGGATCGGAAGTGACCAAACAGGGTTTCCTAGATAGCTGCTAGCACAGCTGATGGTATGTGAAGTGAATGAGGCAGGTGGAGTTGTTTTGGCACTGGAAGAGCTGTGCTGCTGCTTCGGGCAGTTGCCATTCACCACCGCCCTGAGTTCCCTAGGTGTCATATCCACTTTCAGACATATGTGGTGCCAGAGCACTTGGTTTCCATGGCAGCGGGAAATGGCTTTTGCGCTGAACTTGTGTTTTGCTGTGGAGTTTTGAGCGCCTTGAGTGAGGAGCTCCATGTTAGTTTAGCATGGGTGCTCAACCTGCTTGATTCCATCCCACTGGACTCAATGGGCATTGGATCGGAAGTGACCAAACAGGGTTTCCTAGATAGCTGCTAGCACAGCTGATGGTATGTGAAGTTCATGAGGCAGGTGGAGTTGTTTTGGCACTGGAAGAGCTGTGCTGCTGCTTCGGGCAGTTGCCATTCACCACCGCCCTGAGTTCCCTAGGTGTCATAGCCACTTTCAGACCTATGTGGTGCCAGAGCACTTGGTTTCCATGGCAGCGGGAAATGGCTTTTGCGCTGAACTTGTGTTTTGCTGTGGAGATTTGAGCGCCTTGAGTGAGGAGCTCCATGTTAGTTTAGTGTGGGTGCTCAACCTGCTTGATTCCATCCCACTGGGCTCAAAGGGCATTGGACTGGAAGTGACCAAACAGGGTTTCCTAGATAGCTGCTAGCACAGCTGATGGTATGTGAAGTGAATGAGGCAGGTGGAGTTGTTTTGGCACTGGAAGAGCTGTGCTGCTGCTTCGGGTAGTTGCCATTCACCACCGCCCTGAGTTCCCTAGGTGTCATATCCACTTTCAGACATATGTGGTGCCAGAGCACTTGATTTCCATGGCAGCGGGAAATGGCGTGGGCACTGAACTTGTGTTTGGCTGTGGAGTTTTGAGCGCCTTGAGTGAGGAGCTCCATGTTAGTTTAGTGTGGGTGCTCAACCTGCTTGATTCCATCCCACTGGGCTCAATGGGCATTGGACTGGAAGTGACCAAACAGGGTTTCCTAGATAGCTGCTAGCACAGCTGATGGTATGTGAAGATCATGAGGCAGGTGCAGTTGTTTTGGCACTGGAAGAGCTGTGCTGCTGCTTCGGGCAGTTGCCATTCACCACCGCCCTGAGTTCCCTAGGTGTCATAGCCACTTTCAGACATATGTGGTGCCAGAGCACTTGGTTTCCATGGCAGCGGGAAATGGCTTGGGCGCTGAACTTGTGTTTGGCTGTGGAGTTTTGAGCGCCTTGAGTGAGGAGCTCCATGTTAGTTTAGTGTGGGTGCTCAACCTGCTTGATTCCATCCCACTGGGCTCAATGGGCATTGGACAGGAAGTGACCAAACAGGGTTTCCTAGATAGCTGCTAGCACAGCTGATGGTATGTGAAGTGAATGAGGCAGGTGCAGTTGTTTTGGCACTGGAAGAGCTGTGCTGCTGCTTCGGGCATTTGCCATTCACCACCGCCCTGAGTTCCCTAGGTGTCATAGCCACTTTCAGACCTATGTGGTGCAAGAGCACTTGGTTTCCATGGCAGCGGGAAATGGCTTGGGTGCTGAACTTGTGTTTTGCTGTGGAGGTTTGAGCGCCTTGAGTGAGGAGCTCCATGTTAGTTTAGTGTGGGTGCTCAACCTGCTTGATTCCATCCCACTGGGCTCAATGGGCATTGGACCGGAAGTGACCAAACAGGGTTTCCTAGATTGCTGCTAGCACAGCTGATGGTATGTGAAGTGAATGAGGCAGGTGGAGTTGTTTTGGCACTGGAAGAGCTGTGCTGCTGCTTCGGGCAGTTGCCATTCACCACCGCCCTGAGTTCCCTAGGTGTCATATCCACTTTCAGACATATGTGGTGCCAGAGCACTTGGTTTCCATGGCAGCGGGAAATGGCTTGGGTGCTGAACTTGTGTTTGGCTGTGGAGTTTTGAGCGCCTTGAGTGAGGAGCTCCATGTGAGTTTAGTGTGGGTGCTCAACCTGCTTGATTCCATCCCACTGGGCTCAATGGGCATTGGACCGGAAGTGACCAAACAGGGTTTCCTAGATAGCTGCTAGCACAGCTGATGGTATGTGAAGTGAATGAGGCAGGTGGAGTTGTTTTGGCACTGGAAGAGCTGTGCTGCTGCTTCGGGCAGTTGCCATTCACCACCGCCCTGAGTTCCCTAGGTGTCATAGCCACTTTCAGACATATGTGGTGCCAGAGCACTTAGTTTCCATGGCAGCGGGAAATGGCTTGGGCGCTGAACTTGTGTTTGGCTGTGGAGTTTTGAGCGCCTTGAGTGAGGAGCTCCATGTGAGTTTAGTGTGGGTGCTCAACCTGCTTGATTCCATCCCCCTGGGCTCAATGGGCATTGGACAGGAAGTGACCAAACAGGGTTTCCTAGATAGCTGCTAGCACAGCTGATGGTATGTGAAGTGAATGAGGCAGGTGGAGTTGTTTTGGCACTGGAAGAGCTGTGCTGCTGCTTCGGGCAGTTGCCATTCACCACCGCCCTGAGTTCCCTAGGTGTCATAGCCACTTTCAGACCTATGTGGTGCAAGAGCACTTGGTTTCCATGGCAGCGGGAAATGGTTTGGGCGCTGAACTTGTGTTTTGCTGTGGAGTTTTGAGCGCCTTGAGTGAGGAGCTCCATGTGAGTTTAGTGTGGGTGCTCAACCTGCTTGATTCCATCCCACTGGACTCAATGGGCATTGGATCGGAAGTGACCAAACAGGGTTTCCTAGATAGCTGCTAGCACAGCTGATGGTATGTGAAGTGAATGAGGCAGGTGCAGTTGTTTTGGCACTGGAAGAGCTGTGCTGCTGCTTCGGGCAGTTGCCATTCACCACCGCCCTGAGTTCCCTAGGTGTCATATCCACTTTCAGACCTATGTGGTGCCAGAGCACTTGGTTTCCATGGCAGCGGGAAATGGCTTTTGCGCTGAACTTGTGTTTTGCTGTGGAGATTTGAGCGCCTTGAGTGAGGAGCTCCATGTTAGTTTAGTGTGGGTGCTCAACCTGCTTGATTCCATCCCACTGGGCTCAAAGGGCATTGGACTGGAAGTGACCAAACAGGGTTTCCTAGATAGCTGCTAGCACAGCTGATGGTATGTGAAGTGAATGAGGCAGGTGGAGTTGTTTTGGCACTGGAAGAGCTGTGCTGCTGCTTCGGGTAGTTGCCATTCACCACCGCCCTGAGTTCCCTAGGTGTCATATCCACTTTCAGACATATGTGGTGCCAGAGCACTTGATTTCCATGGCAGAGGGAAATGGCGTGGGCACTGAACTTGTGTTTGGCTGTGGAGTTTTGAGCGCCTTGAGTGAGGAGCTCCATGTGAGTTTAGTGTGGGTGCTCAACCTGCTTGATTCCATCCCACTGGGCTCAATGGGCATTGGACTGGAAGTGACCAAACAGGGTTTCCTAGATAGCTGCTAACACAGCTGATGGTATGTGAAGTGAATGAGGCAGGTGGAGTTGTTTTGGCACTGGAAGAGCTGTGCTGCTGCTTCGGGCAGTTGCCATTCACCACCGCCCTGAGTTCCCTAGGTGTCATAGCCACTTTCAGACATATGTGGTGCCAGAGCACTTGGTTTCCATGGCAGCGGGAAATGGCTTGGGCGCTGAACTTGTGTTTGGCTGTGGAGTTTTGAGCGCCTTGAGTGAGGAGCTCCATGTTAGTTCAGTGTGGGTGCTCAACCTGCTTGATTCCATCCCACTGGGCTCAATGGGCATTGGACAGGAAGTGACCAAACAGGGTTTCCTAGATAGCTGCTAGCACAGCTGATGGTATGTGAAGTGAATGAGGCAGGTGCAGTTGTTTTGGCACTGGAAGAGCTGTGCTGCTGCTTCGGGCACTTGCCATTCACCACTGTCCTGAGTTCCCTAGCTGTCATATCCACTTTCAGACATATGTGGTGCCAGAGCACTTGGTTTCCATGGCAGAGGGAAATGGCTTGGGTGCTGAACTTGTGTTTGGCTGTGGAGTTTTGAGCACCTTGAGTGAGGAGCTCCATGTTAGTTTAGTGTGGGTGCTCAACCTGCTTGATTCCATCCCACTGGGCTCAATGGGCATTGGACCGGAAGTGACCAAACAGGGTTTCCTAGATAGCTGCAAGCACAGCTGATGGTATGTGAAGTTCATGAGGCAGGTGGAGTTGTTTTGGCACTGGAAGAGCTGTGCTGCTGCTTCGGGCAGTTGCCATTCACCACCGCCCTGAGTTCCCTAGGTGTCATAGCCACTTTCAGACATATGTGGTTCCAGAGCACTTGGTTTCCATGGCAGCGGGAAATGGCTTGGGCGCTGAACTTGTGTTTGGCTGTGGAGTTTTGAGCGCCTTGAGTGAGGAGCTCCATGTTAGTTCAGTGTGGGTGCTCAACCTGCTTGATTCCATCCCACTGGGCTCAAAGGGCATTGGACAGGAAGTGACCAAACAGGGTTTCCTAGATAGCTGCTAGCACAGCTGATGGTATGTGAAGTGAATGAGGCAGGTGCAGTTGTTTTGGCACTGGAAGAGCTGTGCTGCTGCTTCGGGCAGTTGCCATTCACCACCGCCCTGAGTTCCCTAGGTGTCATAGCCACTTTCAGACATATGTGGTGCCAGAGCACTTGGTTTCCATGGCAGCGGGAAATGGCTTGGGTGCTGAACTTGTGTTTTGCTGTGGAGGTTTGAGCGCCTTGAGTGAGGAGCTCCATGTTAGTTCAGTGTGGGTGCTCAACCTGCTTGATTCCATCCCACTGGGCTCAATGGGCATTGGACCGGAAGTGACCAAACAGGGTTTCCTAGATAGCTGCTAGCACAGCTGATGGTATGTGAAGTTCATGAGGCAGGTGCAGTTGTTTTGGCACTGGAAGAGCTGTGCTGCTGCTTCGGGCACTTGCCATTCACCACTGTCCTGAGTTCCCTAGCTGTCATATCCACTTTCAGACATATGTGGTGCCAGAGCACTTGGTTTCCATGGCAGAGGGAAATGGCTTGGGTGCTGAACTTGTGTTTGGCTGTGGAGTTTTGAGCACCTTGAGTGAGGAGCTCCATGTTAGTTTAGTGTGGGTGCTCAACCTGCTTGATTCCATCCCACTGGGCTCAATGGGCATTGGACCGGAAGTGACCAAACAGGGTTTCCTAGATAGCTGCAAGCACAGCTGATGGTATGTGAAGTTCATGAGGCAGGTGGAGTTGTTTTGGCACTGGAAGAGCTGTGCTGCTGCTTCGGGCAGTTGCCATTCACCACCGCCCTGAGTTCCCTAGGTGTCATATCCACTTTCAGACATATGTGGTGCCAGAGCACTTGGTTTCCATGGCAGCGGGAAATGGCTTTTGCGCTGAACTTGTGTTTTGCTGTGGAGTTTTGAGCGCCTTGAGTGAGGAGCTCCATGTTAGTTTAGCATGGGTGCTCAACCTGCTTGATTCCATCCCACTGGGCTCAATGGGCATTGGACCGGAAGTGACCAAACAGGGTTTCCTAGATAGCTGCTAGCACAGCTGATGGTATGTGAAGTTCATGAGGCAGGTGGAGTTGTTTTGGCACTGGAAGAGCTGTGCTGCTGCTTCGGGCAGTTGCCATTCACCACTGCCCTGAGTTCCCTAGGTGTCATATCCACTTTCAGACATATGTGGTGCTAGAGCACTTGGTTTCCATGGCAGCGGGAAATGGCTTTTGCACTGAACTTGTGTTTGGCTGTGGAGTTTTGAGCGCCTTGAGTGAGGAGCTCCATGTTAGTTTAGTGTGGGTGCTCAACCTGCTTGATTCCATCCCACTGGCCTCAATAGGCCGTTGACCGGAAGTGACCAAACAGGGTTTCCTAGATAGCTGCTAGCACAGCTGATGGTATGTGAAGTTCATGAGGCAGGTGGAGTTGTTGTGGCACTGGAAGAGCTGTGCTGCTGCTTCAGGCAGTTGCCATTTACCATCGCCCTGAGTTCCCTAGGTGTCATATCCACTTTCAGACATATGTGGTGCCAGAGCACTTGGTTTCCAAGGCAGCAGGAAATGGCTTGGGCGCTGAACTTGTGTTTGGCTGTGGAGTTTTGAGCGCCTTGAGTGAGGAGCTCCATGTGAGTTTAGTGTGGGTGCTCAACCTGCTTGATTCCATCCCACTGGGCTCAATGGGCATTGGACCGGAAGTGACCAAACAGGGTTTCCTAGATAGCTGCTAGCACAGCTGATGGTATGTGAAGATCATGAGGCAGGTGGAGTTGTTTTGGCACTGGAAGAGCTGTGCTGCTGCTTCGGGCAGTTGCCATTCACCACCGCCCTGAGTTCCCTAGGTGTCATATCCACTTTCAGACATATGTGGTGCCAGAGCACTTGATTTCCATGGCAGCGGGAAATGGCTTTTGCGCTGAACTTGTGTTTGGCTGTGGAGTTTTGAGCGCCTTGAGTGAGGAGCTCCATGTTAGTTTAGTGTGGGTGCTCAACCTGCTTGATTCCATCCCACTGGGCTCAATGGACATTGGACAGGAAGTGAACAAACAGGGTTTCCTAGATAGCTGCTAGCACAGCTGATGGTATGTGAAGTGAATGAGGCAGGTGCAGTTGTTGTGGCACTGGAAGAGCTGTGCTGCTGCTTCAGGCAGTTGCCATTTACCATCGCCCTGAGTTCCCTAGGTGTCATATCCACTTTCAGACATATGTGGTGCCAGAGCACTTGGTTTCCAAGGCAGCAGGAAATGGCTTGGGCGCTGAACTTGTGTTTGGCTGTGGAGTTTTGAGCGCCTTGAGTGAGGAGCTCCATGTGAGTTTAGTGTGGGTGCTCAACCTGCTTGATTCCATCCCACTGGGCTCAATGGGCATTGGACCGGAAGTGACCAAACAGGGTTTCCTAGATAGCTGCTAGCACAGCTGATGGTATGTGAAGATCATGAGGCAGGTGGAGTTGTTTTGGCACTGGAAGAGCTGTGCTGCTGCTTCGGGCAGTTGCCATTCACCACCGCCCTGAGTTCCCTAGGTGTCATATCCACTTTCAGACATATGTGGTGCCAGAGCACTTGATTTCCATGGCAGCGGGAAATGGCTTTTGCGCTGAACTTGTGTTTGGCTGTGGAGTTTTGAGCGCCTTGAGTGAGGAGCTCCATGTTAGTTTAGTGTGGGTGCTCAACCTGCTTGATTCCATCCCACTGGGCTCAATGGACATTGGACAGGAAGTGAACAAACAGGGTTTCCTAGATAGCTGCTAGCACAGCTGATGGTATGTGAAGTGAATGAGGCAGGTGCAGTTGTTTTGGCACTGGAAGAGCTGTGCTGCTGCTTCGGGCACTTGCCATTCACCACCGCCCTGAGTTCCCTAGGTGTCATAGCCACTTTCAGACATATGTGGTGCCAGAGCACTTGGTTTCCATGGCAGCGGGAAATGGCTTGGGTGCTGAACTTGTGTTTTGCTGTGGAGGTTTGAGCGCCTTGAGTGAGGAGCTCCATGTTAGTTCAGTGTGGGTGCTCAACCTGCTTGATTCCATCCCACTGGGCTCAATGGGCATTGGACCGGAAGTGACCAAACAGGGTTTCCTAGATAGCTGCTAGCACAGCTGATGGTATGTGAAGTGAATGAGGCAGGTGGAGTTGTTGTGGCACTGGAAGAGCTGTGCTGCTGCTTCAGGCAGTTGCCATTTACCATCGCCCTGAGTTCCCTAGGTGTCATATCCACTTTCAGACATATGTGGTGCCAGAGCACTTGGTTTCCATGGCAGCGGGAAAAGGCTTTTGCGCTGAACTTGTGTTTGGCTGTGGAGTTTTGAGCGCCTTGAGTGAGGAGCTCCATGTGAGTTTAGTGTGGGTGCTCAACCTGCTTGATTCCATCCCACTGGACTCAATGGGCATTGGATCGGAAGTGACCAAACAGGGTTTCCTAGATAGCTGCTAGCACAGCTGATGGTATGTGAAGTTCATGAGGCAGGTGGAGTTGTTTTGGCACTGGAAGAGCTGTGCTGCTGCTTCGGGCAGTTGCCATTCGCCACAGCCCTGAGTTCCCTAGGTGTCATAGCCACTTTCAGACCTATGTGGTGCCAGAGCACTTGGTTTCCATGGCAGCGGGAAATGGCTTTTGCGCTGAACTTGTGTTTGGCTGTGGAGTTTTGAGCGCCTTGAGTGAGGAGCTCCATGTTAGTTTAGTGTGGGTGCTCAACCTGCTTGATTCCATCCCACTGGGCTCAATGGGCATTGGACTGGAAGTGACCAAACAGGGTTTCCTAGATAGCTGCTAGCACAGCTGATGGTATGTGAAGTGAATGAGGCAGGTGCAGTTGTTTTGGCACTGGAAGAGCTGTGCTGCTGCTTCGGGCAGTTGCCATTCACCACCGCCCTGAGTTCCCTAGGTGTCATAGCCACTTTCAGACATATGTGGTGCCAGAGCACTTGGTTTCCATGGCAGCGGGAAATGGTTTGGGCGCTGAACTTGTGTTTTGCTGTGGAGTTTTGAGCGCCTTGAGTGAGGAGCTCCATGTTAGTTTAGTGTGGGTGCTCAACCTGCTTGATTCCATCCCACTGGGCTCAATGGGCATTGGACAGGAAGTGACCAAACAGGGTTTCCTAGATAGCTGCTAGCACAGCTGATGGTATGTGAAGTTCATGAGGCAGGTGCAGTTGTTTTGGCACTGGAAGAGCTGTGCTGCTGCTTCGGGCAGTTGCCATTCACCACTGCCCTGAGTTCCCTAGGTGTCATATCCACTTTCAGACATATGTGGTGCCAGAGCACTTGGTTTCCATGGCAGCGGGAAATGGCTTTTGCGCTGAACTTGTGTTTGGCTGTGGAGTTTTGAGCGCCTTGAGTGAGGAGCTCCATGTTAGTTTAGTGTGGGTGCTCAACCTGCTTGATTCCATCCCACTGGGCTCAATGGGCATTGGACTGGAAGTGACCAAACAGGGTTTCCTAGATAGCTGCTAGCACAGCTGATGGTATGTGAAGTTCATGAGGCAGGTGCAGTTGTTTTTGCACTGGAAGAGCTGTGCTGCTGCTTCGGGTAGTTGCCATTCACCACCGCCCTGAGTTCCCTAGGTGTCATATCCACTTTCAGACATATGTGGTGCCAGAGCACTTGGTTTCCATGGCAGCGGGAAATGGTTTGGGCGCTGAACTTGTGTTTTGCTGTGGAGTTTTGAGCGCCTTGAGTGAGGAGCTCCATGTTAGTTTAGTGTGGGTGCTCAACCTGCTTGATTCCATCCCACTGGACTCAATGGGCATTGGATCGGAAGTGACCAAACAGGGTTTCCTAGATAGCTGCTAGCACAGCTGATGGTATGTGAAGTTCATGAGGCAGGTGGAATTGTTTTGGCACTGGAAGAGCTGTGCTGCTGCTTCGGGCAGTTGCCATTCACCACCGCCCTGAGTTCCCTAGGTGTCATAGCCACTTTCAGACATATGTGGTGCCAGAGCACTTGGTTTCCATGGCAGCGGGAAAAGGCTTGGGCGCTGAACTTGTGTTTGGCTGTGGAGTTTTGAGCGCCTTGAGTGAGGAGCTCCATGTGAGTTTAGTGTGGGTGCTCAACCTGCTTGATTCCATCCCACTGGGCTCAATGGGCATTGGACCGGAAGTGACCAAACAGGGTTTCCTAGATAGCTGCAAGCACAGCTGATGGTATGTGAAGTTCATGACTGAGGTGCAGTTGTTTTGGCACTGGAAGAGCTGTGCTGCTGCTTCGGGCAGTTGCCATTCACCACCGCCCTGAGTTCCCTAGGTGTCATATCCACTTTCAGACATATGTGGTGCCAGAGCACTTGGTTTCCATGGCAGCGGGAAATGGCTTTTGCGCTGAACTTGTGTTTTGCTGTGGAGTTTTGAGCGCCTTGAGTGAGGAGCTCCATGTTAGTTTAGCATGGGTGCTCAACCTGCTTGATTCCATCCCACTGGGCTCAATGGGCATTGGACCGGAAGTGACCAAACAGGGTTTCCTAGATAGCTGCTAGCACAGCTGATGGTATGTGAAGTTCATGAGGCAGGTGGAGTTGTTTTGGCACTGGAAGAGCTGTGCTGCTGCTTCAGGCAGTTGCCATTTACCATCGCCCTGAGTTCCCTAGGTGTCATATCCACTTTCAGACATATGTGGTGCCAGAGCACTTGGTTTCCAAGGCAGCAGGAAATGGCTTGGGCGCTGAACTTGTGTTTGGCTGTGGAGTTTTGAGCGCCTTGAGTGAGGAGCTCCATGTTAGTTTAGTGTGGGTGCTCAACCTGCTTGATTCCATCCCACTGGGCTCAATGGGCATTGGACCGGAAGTGACCAAACAGGGTTTCCTAGATAGCCGCTAGCACAGCTGATGGTATGTGAAGATCATGAGGCAGGTGGAGTTGTTTTGGCACTGGAAGAGCTGTGCTGCTGCTTCGGGCAGTTGCCATTCACCACCGCCCTGAGTTCCCTAGGTGTCATATCCACTTTCAGACATATGTGGTGCCAGAGCACTTAGTTTCCATGGCAGCGGGAAATGGCTTTTGCGCTGAACTTGTGTTTGGCTGTGGAGTTTTGAGCGCCTTGAGTGAGGAGCTCCATGTTAGTTTAGTGTGGGTGCTCAACCTCCTTGATTCCATCCCACTGGGCTCAATGGACATTGGACAGGAAGTGAACAAACAGGGTTTCCTAGATAGCTGCTAGCACAGCTGATGGTATGTGAAGTGAATGAGGCAGGTGCAGTTGTTTTGGCACTGGAAGAGCTGTGCTGCTGCTTCGGGCAGTTGCCATTCACCACCGCCCTGAGTTCCCTAGGTGTCATAGCCACTTTCAGACATATGTGGTGCCAGAGCACTTGGTTTCCATGGCAGCGGGAAATGGCTTGGGCGCTGAACTTGTGTTTGGCTGTGGAGTTTTGAGCGCCTTGAGTGAGGAGCTCCATGTGAGTTTAGTGTGGGTGATCAACCTGCTTGATTCCATCCCACTGGACTCAATGGGCATTGGATCGGAAGTGACCAAACAGGGTTTCCTAGATAGCTGCTAGCACAGCTGATGGTATGTGAAGTGAATGAGGCAGGTGGAGTTGTTTTGGCACTGGAAGAGCTGTGCTGCTGCTTCGGGCAGTTGCCATTCACCACCGCCCTGAGTTCCCTAGGTGTCATATCCACTTTCAGACATATGTGGTGCCAGAGCACTTGGTTTCCATGGCAGCGGGAAATGGCTTGGGCGCTGAACTTGTGTTTCGCTGTGGAGTTTTGAGCGCCATGAGTGAGGAGCTCCATGTTAGTTTAGTGTGGGTGCTCAACCTGCTTGATTCCATCCCACTGGCCTCAATAGGCCGTTGACCGGAAGTGACCAAACAGGGTTTCCTAGATAGCTGCTAGCACAGCTGATGGTATGTGAAGTGAATGAGGCAGGTGGAGTTGTTGTGGCACTGGAAGAGCTGTGCTGCTGCTTCGGGCAGTTGCCATTTACCATCGCCCTGAGTTCCCTAGGTGTCATATCCACTTTCAGACATATGTGGTGCCAGAGCACTTGGTTTCCATGGCAGCAGGAAATGGCTTGGGCGCTGAACTTGTGTTTGGCTGTGGAGTTTTGAGCGCCTTGAGTGAGGAGCTCCATGTGAGTTTAGTGTGGGTGCTCAACCTGCTTGATTCCATCCCACTGGGCTCAATGGGCATTGGACCGGAAGTGACCAAACAGGGTTTCCTAGATAGCTGCTAGCACAGCTGATGGTATGTGAAGTGAATGAGGCAGGTG
The DNA here is from genome assembly GCF_030435755.1 of Ochotona princeps. Lineage (NCBI taxonomy): Eukaryota > Metazoa > Chordata > Mammalia > Lagomorpha > Ochotonidae > Ochotona > Ochotona princeps. The sequence continues at coordinate 98,520,827 of NC_080835.1, read as the reverse complement.
GAGTTGTTTTGGCACTGGAAGAGCTGTGCTGCTGCTTCGGGCAGTTGCCATTCACCACTGCCCTGAGTTCCCTAGGTGTCATATCCACTTTCAGACATATGTGCTGCCAGAGCACTTGGTTTCCATGGCAGAGGGAAATGGTTTGGGCGCTGAACTTGTGTTTGGCTGTGGAGTTTTGAGCGCCTTGAGTGAGGAGCTCCATGTTAGTTCAGTGTGGGTGCTCAACCTGCTTGATTCCATCCCACTGGCCTCAATGGGCATTGGACCGGAAGTGACCAAACAGGGTTTCCTAGATAGCTGCTAGCACAGCTGATGGTATGTGAAGATCATGAGGCAGGTGCAGTTGTTTTGGCACTGGAAGAGCTGTGCTGCTGCTTCGGGCAGTTGCCATTCACCACCGCCCTGAGTTCCCTAGGTGTCATATCCACTTTCAGACATATGTGGTGCCAGAGCACTTGGTTTCCATGGCAGCGGGAAATGGCTTGGGCGCTGAACTTGTGTTTGGCTGTGGAGTTTTGAGCGCCTTGAGTGAGGAGCTCCATGTTAGTTCAGTGTGGGTGCTCAACCTGCTTGATTCCATCCCCCTGGGCTCAATGGGCATTGGACCCGAAGTGACCAAACAGGGTTTCCTAGATAGCTGCTAGCACAGCTGATGGTATGTGAAGTGAATGAGGCAGGTGCAGTAGTTTTGGCACTGGAAGAGCTGTGCTGCTGCTTCGGGCAGTTGACATTCACCATCGCCCTGAGTTCCCTAGGTGTCATATCCACTTTCAGACATATGTGGTGCCAGAGCACTTGGTTTCCATGGCAGCGGGAAATGGCTTGGGCGCTGAACTTGTGTTTGGCTGTGGAGTTTTGAGCGCCTTGAGTGAGGAGCTCCATGTTAGTTTAGTGTGGGTGCTCAACCTGCTTGATTCCATCCCACTGGGCTCAATGGGCATTGGACCCGAAGTGACCAAACAGGGTTTCCTAGATAGCTGCTAGCACAGCTGATGGTATGTGAAGTTCATGAGGCAGGTGGAGTTGTTGTGGCACTGGAAGAGCTGTGCTGCTGCTTCGGGCAGTTGCCATTCACCACCGCCCTGAGTTCCCTAGGTGTCATATCCACTTTCAGACATATGTGGTGCCAGAGCACTTGGTTTCCATGGCAGCGGGAAATGGTTTGGGCGCTGAACTTGTGTTTGGCTGTGGAGTTTTGAGCGCCTTGAGTGAGGAGCTCCATGTGAGTTTAGTGTGGGTGCTCAACCTGCTTGATTCCATCCCACTGGACTCAATGGGCATTGGATCGGAAGTGACCAAACAGGGTTTCCTAGATAGCTGCTAGCACAGCTGATGGTATGTGAAGTTCATGAGGCAGGTGGAATTGTTTTGGCACTGGAAGAGCTGTGCTGCTGCTTCGGGCAGTTGCCATTCACCACCGCCCTGAGTTCCCTAGGTGTCATATCCACTTTCAGACATATTTGGTGCCAGAGCACTTGGTTTCCATGGCAGCGGGAAATGGCTTGGGCGCTGAACTTGTGTTTGGCTGTGGAGTTTTGAGCGCCTTGAGTGAGGAGCTCCATGTGAGTTTAGTGTGGGTGCTCAACCTGCTTGATTCCATCCCACTGGACTCAATGGGCATTGGATCGGAGGTGACCAAACAGGGTTTCCTAGATAGCTGCTAGCACAGCTGATGGTATGTGAAGTGAATGAGGCAGGTGGAGTTGTTTTGGCACTGGAAGAGCTGTGCTGCTGCTTCGGGCAGTTGCCATTCACCACCGCCCTGAGTTCCCTAGGTGTCATATCCACTTTCAGACATATGTGGTGCCAGAGCACTTGGTTTCCATGGCAGAGGGAAATGGCTTGGGTGCTGAACTTGTGTTTGGCTGTGGAGTTTTGAGCACCTTGAGTGAGGAGCTCCATGTTAGTTCAGTGTGGGTGCTCAACCTGCTTGATTCCATCCCACTGGGCTCAATGGGCATTGGACCGGAAGTGACCAAACAGGGTTTCCTAGATAGCTGCTAGCACAGCTGATGGTATGTGAAGTGAATGAGGCAGGTGCAGTTGTTTTGGCACTGGAAGAGCTGTGCTGCTGCTTCGGGCAGTTGCCATTTACCATCGCCCTGAGTTCCCTAGGTGTCATATCCACTTTCAGACATATGTGGTGCCAGAGCACTTGGTTTCCATGGCAGCGGGAAATGGCTTTTGCGTTGAACTTGTGTTTGGCTGTGGAGTTTTGAGCGCCTTGAGTGAGGAGCTCCGTGTTAGTTCAGTGTGGGTGCTCAACCTGCTTGCTTCCATCCCACTGGGCTCAATGGGCATTGGACCGGAAGTGACCAAACAGGGTTTCCTAGATAGCTGCTAGCACAGCTGATGGTATGTGAAGTGAATGAGGCAGGTGGAGTTGTTTTGGCACTGGAAGAGCTGTGCTGCTGCTTCGGGCAGTTGCCATTCACCACCACATAGAGTTCCCTAGGTGTCATATCCACTTTCAGACATATGTGGTGCAAGAGCACTTGGTTTCCATGGCAGCGGGAAATGGCTTGGGCGCTGAACTTGTGTTTGGCTGTGGAGTTTTGAGCGCCTTGAGTGAGGAGCTCCATGTGAGTTCAGTGTGGGTGCTCAACCTGCTTGATTCCATCCCACTGGGCTCAATGGGCATTGGACCCGAAGTGACCAAACAGGGTTTCCTAGATAGCTGCTAGCACAGCTGATGGTATGTGAAGATCATGAGGCAGGTGCAGTTGTTTTGGCACTGGAAGAGCTGTGCTGCTGCTTCGGGCAGTTGCCATTCACCAACAGATAGAGTTCCCTAGGTGTCATATCCACCTTCAGACATATGTGTTGCCAGAGCACTTGGTTTCCATGGCAGCGGGAAATGGCTTGGGCTCTGAACTTGTGTTTGGCTGTGGAGTTTTGAGTGCCTTGAATTAGGAGCTCCATGTTAGTTTAGTGTGGGTGCTCAACCTGCTTGATTCCATCCCACTGGGCTCAATGGGCATTGGACCGGAAGTGACCAAACAGGGTTTCCTAGATAGCTGCTAGCACAGCTGATGGTATGTGAAGTGAATGAGGCAGGTGGAGTTGTTTTGGCACTGGAAGAGCTGTGCTGCTGCTTCGGGCAGTTGCCATTCACCACCGCCCTGAGTTCCCTAGGTGTCATAGCCACTTTCAGACATATGTGGTGCCAGAGCACTTGGTATCCATGGCAGAGGGAAATGGCTTGGGTGCTGAACTTGTGTTTGGCTGTGGAGTTTTGAGCACCTTGAGTGAGGAGCTCCATGTTAGTTCAGTGTGGGTGCTCAACCTGCTTGATTCCATCCCACTGGGCTCAATGGGCATTGGACCGGAAGTGACCAAACAGGGTTTCCTAGATAGCTGCAAGCACAGCTGATGGTATGTGAAGTTCATGAGGCAGGTGCAGTTGTTTTGGCACTGGAAGAGCTGTGCTGCTGCTTCGGGCAGTTGCCATTCACCACCGCCCTGAGTTCCCTAGGTGTCATATCCACTTTCAGACCTATGTGGTGCCAGAGCACTTGGTTTCCATGGCAGCGGGAAATGGCTTTTGCGCTGAACTTGTGTTTTGCTGTGGAGTTTTGAGCGCCTTGAGTGAGGAGCTCCATGTTAGTTTAGCATGGGTGCTCAACCTGCTTGATTCCATCCCACTGGGCTCAATGGGCATTGGACCGGAAGTGACCAAACAGGGTTTCCTAGATAGCTGCTAGCACAGCTGATGGTATGTGAAGTTCATGAGGCAGGTGGAGTTGTTTTGGCACTGGAAGAGCTGTGCTGCTGCTTCGGGCAGTTGCCATTCACCACCGCCCTGAGTTCCCTAGGTGTCATATCCACTTTCAGACATATGTGCTGCCAGAGCACTTGGTTTCCATGGCAGCGGGAAATGGCTTTTGCGCTGAACTTGTGTTTGGCTGTGGAGTTTTGAGCGCCTTGAGTGAGGAGCTCCATGTTAGTTTAGTGTGGGTGCTCAACCTGCTTGATTCCATCCCACTGGGCTCAATGGGCATTGGACTGGAAGTGACCAAACAGGGTTTCCTAGATAGCTGCTAGCACAGCTGATGGTATGTGAAGTTCATGAGGCAGGTGCAGTTGTTTTGGCACTGGAAGAGCTGTGCTGCTGCTTCGGGTAGTTGCCATTCACCACCGCCCTGAGTTCCCTAGGTGTCATATCCACTTTCAGACATATGTGCTGTCAGAGCACTTGGTTTCCATGGCAGCGGGAAATGGTTTGGGCGCTGAACTTGTGTTTTGCTGTGGAGTTTTGAGCGCCTTGAGTGAGGAGCTCCATGTTAGTTTAGTGTGGGTGCTCAACCTGCTTGATTCCATCCCACTGGGCTCAATGGGCATTGGACAGGAAGTGACCAAACAGGGTTTCCTAGATAGCTGCTAGCACAGCTGATGGTATGTGAAGTGAATGAGGCAGGTGCAGTTGTTTTGGCACTGGAAGAGCTGTGCTGCTGCTTCGGGTAGTTGCCATTCACCACCGCCCTGAGTTCCCTAGGTGTCATAGCCACTTTCAGACATATGTGGTGCCAGAGCACTTGGTTTCCATGGCAGCGGGAAAAGGCTTGGGCGCTGAACTTGTGTTTGGCTGTGGAGTTTTGAGCGCCTTGAGTGAGGAGTGCCATGTGAGTTTAGTGTGGGTGCTCAACCTGCTTGATTCCATCCCACTGGACTCAATGGGCATTGGATCGGAAGTGACCAAACAGGGTTTCCTAGATAGCTGCTAGCACAGCTGATGGTATGTGAAGTGAATGAGGCAGGTGGAGTTGTTTTGGCACTGGAAGAGCTGTGCTGCTGCTTCGGGCAGTTGCCATTCACCACCGCCCTGAGTTCCCTAGGTGTCATATCCACTTTCAGACATATGTGGTGCCAGAGCACTTGATTTCCATGGCAGCGGGAAATGGCGTGGGCACTCAACTTGTGTTTGGCTGTGGAGTTTTTAGCGCCTTGAGTGAGGAGCTCCATGTTAGTTTAGTGTGGGTGCTCAACCTGCTTGATTCCATCCCACTGGGCTCAATGGGCATTGGACTGGAAGTGACCAAACAGGGTTTCCTAGATAGCTGCTAGCACAGCTGATGGTATGTGAAGTGAATGAGGCAGGTGCAGTTGTTTTGGCACTGGAAGAGCTGTGCTGCTGCTTCGGGCAGTTGCCATTCACCACCGCCCTGAGTTCCCTAGGTGTCATATCCACTTTCAGACCTATGTGGTGCCAGAGCACTTGGTTTCCATGGCAGCGGGAAATGGCTTGGGCGCTGAACTTGTGTTTGACTGTGGAGTTTTGAGCGCCTTGAGTGAGGAGCTCCATGTTAGTTTAGTGTGGGTGCTCAACCTGCTTGATTCCATCCCACTGGGCTCAATGGGCATTGGACCAGAAGTGACCAAACAGGGTTTCCTAGATAGCTGCTAGCACAGCTGATGGTATGTGAAGTTCATGAGGCAGGTGGAGTTGTTTTGGCACTGGAAGAGCTGTGCTGCTGCTTCGGGCAGTTGCCATTCACCACCGCCCTGAGTTCCCTAGGTGTCATATCCACTTTCAGACATATGTGGAGCCAGAGCACTTGGTTTCCATGGCAGCGGGAAATGGCTTGGGCGCTGAACTTGTGTTTGGCTGTGGAGTTTTGAGCGCCTTGAGTGAGGAGCTCCATGTTAGTTTAGTGTGGGTGCTCAACCTGCTTGATTCCATCCCACTGGGCTCAATGGGCATTGGACCGGAAGTGACCAAACAGGGTTTCCTAGATAGCTGCTAGCACAGCTGATGGTATGTGAAGATCATGAGGCAGGTGGAGTTGTTTTGGCACTGGAAGAGCTGTGCTGCTGCTTCGGGCAGTTGCCATTCACCACCGCCCTGAGTTCCCTAGGTGTCATATCCACTTTCAGACATATGTGGTGCCCAAGCACTTGGTTTCCATGGCAGCGGGAAATGGCTTGGGCGCTGAACTTGTGTTTGGCTGTGGAGTTTTGAGCGCCTTGAGTGAGGAGCTCCATGTTAGTTTAGTGTGGGTGCTCAACCTGCTTGATTCCATCCCACTGGGCTCAATGGGCATTGGACTGGAAGTGACCAAACAGGGTTTCCTAGATAGCTGCTAGCACAGCTGATGGTATGTGAAGTGAATGAGGCAGGTGGAATTGTTTTGGCACTGGAAGAGCTGTGCTGCTGCTTCGGGCAGTTGCCATTCACCACCGCCCTGAGTTCCCTAGGTGTCATATCCACTTTCAGACATATGTGGTGCTAGAGCACTTGGTTTCCATGGCAGCGGGAAATGGTTTGGGCGCTGAACTTGTGTTTGGCTGTGGAGTTTTGAGCGCCTTGAGTGAGGAGCTCCATGTGAGTTTAGTGTGGGTGCTCAACCTGCTTGATTCCATCCCACTGGACTCAATGGGCATTGGATCGGAAGTGACCAAACAGGGTTTCCTAGATAGCTGCTAGCACAGCTGATGGTATGTGAAGTTCATGAGGCAGGTGGAATTGTTTTGGCACTGGAAGAGCTGTGCTGCTGCTTCGGGCAGTTGCCATTCACCACCGCCCTGAGTTCCCTAGGTGTCATATCCACTTTCAGACATATGTGGTGCCAGAGCACTTGGTTTCCATGGCAGCGGGAAAAGGCTTGGGTGCTGAACTTGTGTTTGGCTGTGGAGTTTTGAGCACCTTGAGTGAGGAGCTCCATGTTAGTTCAGTGTGTGTGCTCAACCTGCTTGATTCCATCCCACTGGACTCAATGGGCATTGGATCGGAAGTGACCAAACAGGGTTTCCTAGATAGCTGCTAGCACAGCTGATGGTATGTGAAGTGAATGAGGCAGGTGGAGTTGTTTTGGCACTGGAAGAGCTGTGCTGCTGCTTCGGGCAGTTGCCATTCACCACCGCCCTGAGTTCCCTAGGTGTCATATCCACTTTCAGACATATGTGGTGCCAGAGCACTTGGTTTCCATGGCAGCGGGAAATGGCTTTTGCGCTGAACTTGTGTTTGGCTGTGGAGTTTTGAGCGCCTTGAGTGAGGAGCTCCATGTTAGTTTAGTGTGGTTGCTCAACCTGCTTGATTCCATCCCACTGGGCTCAATGGGCATTGGACCGGAAGTGACCAAACAGGGTTTCCTAGATAGCTGCTAGCACAGCTGATGGTATGTGAAGTGAATGAGGCAGGTGGAGTTGTTTTGGCACTGGAAGAGCTGTGCTGCTGCTTCGGGCAGTTGCCATTCACCACCGCCCTGAGTTCCCTAGGTGTCATAGCCACTTTCAGACATATGTGGTGCCAGAGCACTTAGTTTCCATGGCAGCGGGAAATGGCTTGGGCGCTGAACTTGTGTTTGGCTGTGGAGTTTTGAGCGCCTTGAGTGAGGAGCTCCATGTGAGTTTAGTGTGGGTGCTCAACCTGCTTGATTCCATCCCACTGGGCTCAATGGGCATTGGACCGGAAGTGACCAAACAGGGTTTCCTAGATAGCTGCTAGCACAGCTGATGGTATGTGAAGTTCATGAGGCAGGTGGAGTTGTTTTGGCACTGGAAGAGCTGTGCTGCTGCTTCGGGCAGTTGCCATTCACCACCGCCCTGAGTTCCCTAGGTGTCATAGCCACTTTCAGACATATGTGGTGCAAGAGCACTTGGTTTCCATGGCAGCGGGAAATGGTTTGGGCACTGAACTTGTGTTTGGCTGTGGAGTTTTGAGCGCCTTGAGTGAGGAGCTCCATGTGAGTTTAGTGTGGGTGCTCAACCTGCTTGATTCCATCCCACTGGACTCAATGGGCATTGGATCGGAAGTGACCAAACAGGGTTTCCTAGATAGCTGCTAGCACAGCTGATGGTATGTGAAGTTCATGAGGCAGGTGGAATTGTTTTGGCACTGGAAGAGCTGTGCTGCTGCTTCGGGCAGTTGCCATTCACCACCGCCCTGAGTTCCCTAGGTGTCATATCCACTTTCAGACATATGTGGTGCCAGAGCACTTGGTTTCCATGGCAGCGGGAAAAGGCTTGGGTGCTGAACTTGTGTTTGGCTGTGGAGTTTTGAGCACCTTGAGTGAGGAGCTCCATGTTAGTTCAGTGTGTGTGCTCAACCTGCTTGATTCCATCCCACTGGACTCAATGGGCATTGGATCGGAAGTGACCAAACAGGGTTTCCTAGATAGCTGCTAGCACAGCTGATGGTATGTGAAGTTCATGAGGCAGGTGGAGTTGTTTTGGCACTGGAAGAGCTGTGCTGCTGCTTCGGGCAGTTGCCATTCACCACCGCCCTGAGTTCCCTAGGTGTCATATCCACTTTCAGACATATGTGGTGCCAGAGCACTTGGTTTCCATGGCAGCGGGAAATGGCTTTTGCGCTGAACTTGTGTTTGGCTGTGGAGTTTTGAGCGCCTTGAGTGAGGAGCTCCATGTTAGTTTAGTGTGGTTGCTCAACCTGCTTGATTCCATCCCACTGGGCTCAATGGGCATTGGACCGGAAGTGACCAAACAGGGTTTCCTAGATAGCTGCTAGCACAGCTGATGGTATGTGAAGTGAATGAGGCAGGTGGAGTTGTTTTGGCACTGGAAGAGCTGTGCTGCTGCTTCGGGCAGTTGCCATTCACCACCGCCCTGAGTTCCCTAGGTGTCATAGCCACTTTCAGACATATGTGGTGCCAGAGCACTTAGTTTCCATGGCAGCGGGAAATGGCTTGGGCGCTGAACTTGTGTTTGGCTGTGGAGTTTTGAGCGCCTTGAGTGAGGAGCTCCATGTGAGTTTAGTGTGGGTGCTCAACCTGCTTGCTTCCATCCCACTGGGCTCAATGGGCATTGGACCGGAAGTGACCAAACAGGGTTTCCTAGATAGCTGCTAGCACAGCTGATGGTATGTGAAGTGAATGAGGCAGGTGGAGTTGTTTTGGCACTGGAAGAGCTGTGCTGCTGCTTCGGGCAGTTGCCATTCACCACCGCCCTGAGTTCCCTAGGTGTCATAGCCACTTTCAGACATATGTGGTGCAAGAGCACTTGGTTTCCATGGCAGCGGAAAATGGCTTGGGCGCTGAACTTGTGTTTGACTGTGGAGTTTTGAGCGCCTTGAGTGAGGAGCTCCATGTGAGTTTAGTGTGAGTGCTCAACCTGTTTGATTCCATCCCACTGGGCTCAATGGGCATTGGACCGGAAGTGACCAAACAGGGTTTCCTAGATGGCTGCTAGCACAGCTGATGGTATGTGAAGTGAATGAGGCAGGTGGAGTTGTTTTGGCACTGGAAGAGCTGTGCTGCTGCTTCGGGCAGTTGCCATTCACCACCGCCCTGAGTTCCCTAGGTGTCATATCCACTTTCAGACATATGTGGTGCCAGAGCACTTGGTTTCCATGGCAGCGGGAAATGGCTTTTGCGCTGAACTTGTGTTTGGCTGTGGAGTTTTGAGCGCCTTGAGTGAGGAGCTCCATGTTAGTTTAGTGTGGGTGCTCAACCTGCTTGATTCCATCCCACTGGGCTCAATGGGCATTGGACCGGAAGTGACCAAACAGGGTTTCCTAGATAGCTGCTAGCACAGCTGATGGTATGTGAAGATCATGAGGCAGGTGCAGTTGTTTTGGCACTGGAAGAGCTGTGCTGCTGCTTCGGGCAGTTGCCATTCACCACCGCCCTGAGTTTCCTAGGTGTCATATCCACTTTCAGAATTATGTAGTGCCAGAGCACTTGGTTTCCATGGCAGCGGGAAATGGCTTTTGCGCTGAACTTGTGTTTGGCTGTGGAGTTTTGAGCGCCATGAGTGAGGAGCTCCATGTGAGTTTAGTGTGGGTGCTCAACCTGCTTGATTCCATCCCATTGGGCTCAATGGGCATTGGACCGGAAGTGACCAAACAGGGTTTCCTAGATAGCTGCTAGCACAGCTGATGGTATGTGAAGTTCATGAGGCAGGTGGAGTTGTTGTGGCACTGGAAGAGCTGTGCTGCTGCTTCGGGCAGTTGCCATTTACCATCGCCCTGAGTTCCCTAGGTGTCATATCCACTTTCAGACATATGTGGTGCCAGAGCACTTGGTTTCCATGGCAGCAGGAAATGGCTTGGGCGCTGAACTTGTGTTTGGCTGTGGAGTTTTGAGCGCCTTGAGTGAGGAGCTCCATGTGAGTTTAGTGTGGGTGCTCAACCTGCTTGATTCCATCCCACTGGGCTCAATTGGCATTGGACCGGAAGTGACCAAACAGGGTTTCCTAGATAGCTGCTAGCACAGCTGATGGTATGTGAAGTTCATGAGGCAGGTGGAGTTGTTTTGGCACTGGAAGAGCTGTGCTGCTGCTTCGGGCAGTTGCCATTCACCACCGCCCTGAGTTCCCTAGGTGTCATAGCCACTTTCAGACATATGTGGTGCCAGAGCACTTGGTTTCCATGGCAGCATAAAATGGCTTGGGCGCTGAACTTGTGTTTGGCTGTGGAGTTTTGAGCGCCTTGAGTGAGGAGCTCCATGTGAGTTTAGTGTGGGTGCTCAACCTGCTTGATTACATCCCACTGGGCTCAATGGGCATTGGACTGGAAGTGACCAAACAGGGTTTCCTAGATGGCTGCTAGCACAGCTGATGGTATGTGAAGTGAATGAGGCAGGTGGAGTTGTTTTGGCACTGGAAGAGCTGTGCTGCTGCTTTGGGCAGTTGCCATTCACCACCGCCCTGAGTTCCCTAGGTGTCATATCCACTTTCAGACATATGTGGTGCCAGAGCACTTGGTTTCCATGGCAGCGGGAAATGGCTTTTGCGCTGAACTTGTGTTTGGCTGTGGAGTTTTGAGCGCCTTGAGTGAGGAGCTCCATGTTAGTTTAGTGTGGGTGCTCAACCTGCTTGATTCCATCCCACTGGGCTCAATGGGCATTGGACCGGAAGTGACCAAACAGGGTTTCCTAGATAGCTGCTAGCACAGCTGATGGTATGTGAAGATCTGAGGCAGGTGCAGTTGTTTTGGCACTGGAAGAGCTGTGCTGCTGCTTCGGGCAGTTGCCATTCACCACCGCCCTGAGTTTCTTAGGTGTCATATCCACTTTCAGACATATGTAGTGCCAGAGCACTTGGTTTCCATGGCAGCGGGAAATGGCTTTTGCGCTAAACTTGTGTTTGGCTGTGGAGTTTTGAGCGCCATGAGTGAGGAGCTCCATGTTAGTTTAGTGTCGGTGCTCAACCTGCTTGATTCCATCCCACTGGGCTCAATGGACATTGGACAGGAAGTGACCAAACAGGGTTTCCTAGATAGCTGCTAGCACAGCTGATGGTATGTGAAGTGAATGAGGCAGGTGGAGTTGTTGTGGCACTGGAAGAGCTGTGCTGCTGCTTCGGGCAGTTGCCATTTACCATCGCCCTGAGTTCCCTAGGTGTCATATCCACTTTCAGACATATGTGGTGCCAGAGCACTTGGTTTCCATGGCAGCGGGAAATGGCTTTTGCGTTGAACTTGTGTTTGGCTGTGGAGTTTTGAGCGCCTTGAGTGAGGAGCTCCGTGTTAGTTTAGTGTGGGTGCTCAACCTGCTTGCTTCCATCCCACTGGGCTCAATGGGCATTGGACCGGAAGTGACCAAACAGGGTTTCCTAGATAGCTGCTAGCACAGCTGATGGTATGTGAAGTTCATGAGGCAGGTGGAGTTGTTTTGGCACTGGAAGAGCTGTGCTGCTGCTTCGGGCACTTGCCATTCACCACCACATAGAGTTCCCTAGGTGTCATATCCACTTTCAGACATATGTGGTGCCAGAGCACTTGGTTTCCATGGCAGCGGGAAATGGCTTTTGCGCTGAACTTGTGTTTGGCTGTGGAGTTTTGAGCGCCTTGAGTGAGGAGCTCCATGTTAGTTCAGTGTGGGTGCTCAACCTGCTTGATTCCATCCCCCTGGGCTCAATGGGCATTGGACCGGAAGTGACCAAACAGGGTTTCCTAGATAGCTGCTAGCACAGCTGATGGTATGTGAAGTTCATGAGGCAGGTGCAGTTGTTTTGGCACTGGAAGAGCTGTGCTGCTGCTTCGGGCAGTTGCCATTCACCACCTCTCTGAGTTCCCTAGGTGTCATATCCACTTTCAGACATAGATGCTGCCACAGCACTTGGTTTCCATGGCAGCGGGAAATGGCTTGGGCGCTGAACTTGTGTTTGGCTGTGGAGTTTTGAGCGCCTTGAGTGAGGATCTCCATGTTAGTTTAGTGTGGGTGCTCAACCTGCTTGATTCCATCCCACTGGGCTCAATGGGCATTGGACAGGAAGTGACCAAACAGGGTTTCCTAGATAGCTGCTAGCACAGCTGATGGTATGTGAAGTGAATGAGGCACGTGCAGTTGTTTTGGCACTGGAAGAGCTGTGCTGCTGCTTCGGGCAGTTGCCATTCACCACCGCCCTGAGTTCCCTAGGTGTCATAGCCACTTTCAGACCTATGTGGTGCAAGAGCACTTGGTTTCCATGGCAGCGGGTAATGGCTTGGGCGCTGAACTTGTGTTTGACTGTGGAGTTTTGAGCGCCTTGAGTGAGGAGCTCCATGTGAGTTTAGTGTGGGTGCTCAACCTGCTTGATTCCATCCCACTGGGCTCAATGGGCATTGGACCGGAAGTGACCAAACAGGGTTTCCTAGATAGCTGCAAGCACAGCTGATGGTATGTGAAGTGAATGAGGCAGGTGGAGTTGTTTTGGCACTGGAAGAGCTGTGCTGCTGCTTCGGGCAGCTGCCATTCGCCACTGCCCTGAGTTCCCTAGGTGTCATAGCCACTTTCAGACATATGTGGTGCCAGAGCACTTGGTTTCCATGGCAGCGGGAAATGGCTTGGGCGCTGAACTTGTGTTTGGCTGTGGAGTTTTGAGCGCCTTGAGTGAGGAGCTCCATGTTAGTTTAGTGTGGGTGCTCAACCTGCTTGATTCCATCCCACTGGGCTCAATGGGCATTGGACCGGAAGTGACCAAACAGGGTTTCCTAGAACGCTGCTAGCACAGCTGATGGTATGTGAAGTTCATGAGGCAGGTGGAGTTGTTTTGGCACTGGAAGAGCTGTGCTGCTGCTTCGGGCAGTTGCCATTCGCCCTGAGTTCCCTAGGTGTCATATCCACTTTCAGACATATGTGCTGCCAGAGCACTTGGTTTCCATGGCAGCGGGAAATGGCTTGGGCGCTGAACTTGTGTTTTGCTGTGGAGTTTTGAGTGCCTTGAGTGAGGAGCTCCATGTTAGTTTAGCATGGGTGCTCAACCTGCTTGATTCCATCCCCTGGGCTCAATGGGCATTGGACCGGAAGTGACCAAACAGGGTTTCCTAGAACGCTGCTAGCACAGCTGATGGTATGTGAAGATCATGAGGCAGGTGCAGTTGTTTTGGCACTGGAAGAGCTGTGCTGCTGCTTCGGGCAGTTGCCATTCACCACCGCCCTGAGTTCCCTAGGTGTCATATCCACTTTCAGAATTATGTAGTGCAAGAGCACTTGGTTTCCATGGCAGCGGGAAATGGCTTTTGCGCTGAACTTGTGTTTGGCTGTGGAGTTTTGAGCGCCTTGAGTGAGGAGCTCCATGTGAGTTTAGTGTGGGTGCTCATCATGCTTGATTATATCCCACTGGGCTCAATGGGCATTGGACCGGAAGTGACCAAACAGGGTTTCCTAGATAGCTGCAAGCACAGCTGATGGTATGTGAAGTGAATGAGGCAGGTGGAGTTGTTTTGGCACTGGAATAGCTGTGCTGCTGCTTCGGGCAGTTGCCATTCGCCACTGCCCTGAGTTCCCTAGGTGTCATAGCCACTTTCAGACATATGTGGTGCCAGAGCACTTGGTTTCCATGGCAGCGGGAAATGGCTTGGGTGCTGAACTTGTGTTTTGCTGTGGAGGTTTGAGCGCCTTGAGTGAGGAGCTCCATGTGAGTTTAGTGTGGGTGCTCAACCTGCTTGATTCCATCCCACTGGGCTCAATGGGCATTGGACCGGAAGTGACCAAACAGGGTTTCCTAGATAGCTGCTAGCACAGCTGATGGTATGTGAAGTTCATGAGGCACGTGCAGTTGTTTTGGCACTGGAAGAGCTGTGCTGCTGCTTCGGGCAGTTGCCATTCACCACCGCCCTGAGTTCCCTAGGTGTCATAGCCACTTTCAGACATATGTGGTGCCAGAGCACTTGGTTTCCATGGCAGCGGGAAATGGCTTGGGCGCTGAACTTGTGTTTGGCTGTGGAGTTTTGAGCGCCTTGAGTGAGGAGCTCCATGTTAGTTTAGTGTGGGTGCTCAACCTGCTTGATTCCATCCCACTGGGCTCAATGGGCATTGGACCGGAAGTGACCAAACAGGGTTTCCTAGAACGCTGCTAGCACAGCTGATGGTATGTGAAGTTCATGAGGCAGGTGGAGTTGTTTTGGCACTGGAAGAGCTGTGCTGCTGCTTCGGGCAGTTGCCATTCGCCCTGAGTTCCCTAGGTGTCATATCCACTTTCAGACATATGTGCTGCCAGAGCACTTGGTTTCCATGGCAGCGGGAAATGGCTTGGGCGCTGAACTTGTGTTTTGCTGTGGAGTTTTGAGTGCCTTGAGTGAGGAGCTCCATGTTAGTTTAGCATGGGTGCTCAACCTGCTTGATTCCATCCCCTGGGCTCAATGGGCATTGGACCGGAAGTGACCAAACAGGGTTTCCTAGAACGCTGCTAGCACAGCTGATGGTATGTGAAGTTCATGAGGCAGGTGGAGTTGTTGTGGCACTGGAAGAGCTGTGCTGCTGCTTCGGGCACTTGCCATTCACCACTGCCCTGAGTTCCCTAGGTGTCATATCCACTTTCAGACATATGTGCTGCCAGAGCACTTGGTTTCCATGGCAGCGGGAAATGGCTTTTGCGCTGAACTTGTGTTTGGCTGTGGAGTTTTGAGCGCCTTGAGTGAGGAGCTCCATGTTAGTTTAGTGTGGGTGCTCAACCTGCTTGATTCCATCCCACTGGGCTCAAAGGACATTTAACCGTAAGTGACCAAACAGGGTTTCCTAGATAGCTGCTAGCACAGCTGATGGTATGTGAAGATCATGAGGCAGGTGCAGTTGTTTTGGCACTGGAAGAGCTGTGCTGCTGCTTCGGGCAGTTGCCATTCACCACCGCCCTGAGTTCCCTAGGTGTCATATCCACTTTCAGAATTATGTAGTGCAAGAGCACTTGGTTTCCATGGCAGCGGGAAATGGCTTTTGCGCTGAACTTGTGTTTGGCTGTGGAGTTTTGAGCGCCTTGAGTGAGGAGCTCCATGTGAGTTTAGTGTGGGTGCTCAACATGCTTGATTATATCCCACTGGGCTCAATGGGCATTGGACCGGAAGTGACCAAACAGGGTTTCCTAGATAGCTGCAAGCACAGCTGATGGTATGTGAAGTGAATGAGGCAGGTGGAGTTGTTTTGGCACTGGAAGAGCTGTGCTGCTGCTTCGGGCAGTTGCCATTCGCCACTGCCCTGAGTTCCCTAGGTGTCATAGCCACTTTCAGACATATGTGGTGCCAGAGCACTTGGTTTCCATGGCAGCGGGAAATGGCTTGGGCGCTGAACTTGTGTTTGGCTGTGGAGTTTTGAGCGCCTTGAGTGAGGAGCTCCATGTTAGTTTAGTGTGGGTGCTCAACCTGCTTGATTCCATCTCACTGGGCTCAATGGGCATTGGACCTGAAGTGACCAAACAGGGTTTCCTAGATAGCTGCTAGCACAGCTGATGGTATGTGAAGTGAATGAGGCAGGTGGAGTTGTTTTGGCACTGGAAGAGCTGTGCTGCTGCTTCGGGCAGTTGCCATTCACCACCGCCCTGAGTTCCCTAGGTGTCATAGCCACTTTCAGACATATGTGGTGCAAGAGCACTTGGTTTCCATGGCAGCGGGAAATGGCTTGGGCGCTGAACTTGTGTTTGACTGTGGAGTTTTGAGCGCCTTGAGTGAGGAGCTCCATGTGAGTTTAGTGTGGGTGCTCAACCTGCTTGATTCCATCCCACTGGGCTCAATGGGCATTGGACCGGAAGTGACCAAACAGGGTTTCCTAGATAGCTGCTAGCACAGCTGATGGTATGTGAAGTGAATGAGGCAGGTGGAGTTGTTTTGGCACTGGAAGAGCTGTGCTGCTGCTTCGGGCAGTTGCCATTCGCCACAGCCCTGAGTTCCCTAGGTGTCATAGCCACTTTCAGACATATGTGGTGCCAGAGCACTTGGTTTCCATGGCAGCGGGAAATGGCTTGGGTGCTGAACTTGTGTTTTGCTGTGGAGGTTTGAGCGCCTTGAGTGAGGAGCTCCATGTGAGTTTAGTGTGGGTGCTCAACCTGCTTGATTCCATCCCACTGGGCTCAATGGGCATTGGACCGGAAGTGACCAAACAGGGTTTCCTAGATAGCTGCTAGCACAGCTGATGGTATGTGAAGTTCATGAGGCACGTGCAGTTGTTTTGGCACTGGAAGAGCTGTGCTGCTGCTTCGGGCAGTTGCCATTCACCACCGCCCTGAGTTCCCTAGGTGTCATAGCCACTTTCAGACCTATGTGGTGCAAGAGCACTTGGTTTCCATGGCAGCGGGAAATGGCTTGGGCGCTGAACTTGTGTTTGACTGTGGAGTTTTGAGCGCCTTGAGTGAGGAGCTCCATGTGAGTTTAGTGTGGGTGCTCAACCTGCTTGATTCCATCCCACTGGGCTCAATGGGCATTGGACCGGAAGTGACCAAACAGGGTTTCCTAGATAGCTGCAAGCACAGCTGATGGTATGTGAAGTGAATGAGGCAGGTGGAGTTGTTTTGGCACTGGAAGAGCTGTGCTGCTGCTTCGGGCAGCTGCCATTCGCCACTGCCCTGAGTTCCCTAGGTGTCATAGCCACTTTCAGACATATGTGGTGCCAGAGCACTTGGTTTCCATGGCAGCGGGAAATGGCTTGGGCGCTGAACTTGTGTTTGGCTGTGGAGTTTTGAGCGCCTTGAGTGAGGAGCTCCATGTTAGTTTAGTGTGGGTGCTCAACCTGCTTGATTCCATCCCCTGGGCTCAATGGGCATTGGACCGGAAGTGACCAAACAGGGTTTCCTAGAACGCTGATAGCACAGCTGATGGTATGTGAAGTTCATGAGGCAGGTGGAGTTGTTTTGGCACTGGAAGAGCTGTGCTGCTGCTTCGGGCAGTTGCCATTCGCCCTGAGTTCCCTAGGTGTCATATCCACTTTCAGACATATGTGGTGCCAGAGCACTTGGTTTCCATGGCAGCGGGAAATGGCTTGGGAGCTGAACTTGTGTTTTGCTGTGGAGTTTTGAGTGCCTTGAGTGAGGAGCTCCATGTTAGTTTAGCATGGGTGCTCAACCTGCTTGATTCTATCCCCTGGGCTCAATGGGCATTGGACCGGAAGTGACCAAACAGGGTTTCCTAGAACGCTGCTAGCACAGCTGATGGTATGTGAAGTGAATGAGGCAGGTGGAGTTGTTGTGGCACTGGAAGAGCTGTGCTGCTGCTTCGGGCACTTGCCATTCACCACTGCCCTGAGTTCCCTAGGTGTCATATCCACTTTCAGACATATGTGCTGCCAGAGCACTTGGTTTCCATGGCAGCGGGAAATGGCTTTTGCGCTGAACTTGTGTTTGGCTGTGGAGTTTTGAGCGCCTTGAGTGAGGAGCTCCATGTTAGTTCAGTGTGGGTGCTCAACCTGCTTGATTCCATCCCCCTGGGCTCAATGGGCATTGGACCGGAAGTGACCAAACAGGGTTTCCTAGATAGCTGCTAGCACAGCTGATGGTATGTGAAGTGAATGAGGCAGGTGGAGTTGTTTTGGCACTGGAAGAGCTGTGCTGCTGCTTCGGGCACTTGCCATTCACCACCTCCCTGAGTTCCCTAGGTGTCATATCCACTTTCAGACATAGATGCTGCCACAGCACTTGGTTTCCATGGCAGCGGGAAATGGCTTTTGCGCTGAACTTGTGTTTGGCTGTGGAGTTTTGAGTGCCTTGAGTGAGGAGCTCCATGTTAGTTCAGTGTGGGTGCTCAACCTGCTTGATTCCATCCCACTGGGCTCAAAGGACATTTAACCGTATGAGACCAAACAGGGTTTCCTAGATAGCTGCTAGCACAGCTGATGGTATGTGAAGTGAATGAGGCAGGTGCAGTTGTTTTGGCACTGGAAGAGCTGTGCTGCTGCTTCGGGCAGTTGCCATTCACCACCGCCCTGAGTTCCCTAGGTGTCATAGCCACTTTCAGACATATGTGGTGACAGAGCACTTGGTTTCCATGGCAGCGGGAAATGGCTTTTGCGCTGAACTTGTGTTTGGCTGTGGAGTTTTGAGCGCCATGAGTGAGGAGCTCCATGTTAGTTTAGTGTGGGTGCTCAACCTGCTTGATTCCATCCCACTGGGCTCAATAGGCCGTTGACCGTAAGTGACCAAACAGGGTTTCCTAGAACGCTGATAGCACAGCTGATGGTATGTGAAGTGAATGAGGCAGGTGGAGTTGTTGTGGCACTGGAAGAGCTGTGCTGCTGCTTCGGGCAGTTGCCATTTACCATCGCCCTGAGTTCCCTAGGTGTCATATCCACTTTCAGACATATGTGGTGCTAGAGCACTTGGTTTCCATGGCAGCGGGAAATGGCTTGGGCGCTGAACTTGTGTTTGGCTGTGGAGTTTTGAGCGCCTTGAGTGAGGAGCTCCATGTGAGTTTAGTGTGGGTGCTCAACCTGCTTGATTCCATCCCACTGGGCTCAATGGGCATTGGACCGGAAGTGACCAAACAGGGTTTCCTAGATAGCTGCTAGCACAGCTGATGGTATGTGAAGTGAATGAGGCAGGTGGAGTTGTTTTGGCACTGGAAGAGCTGTGCTGCTGCTTCGGGCAGTTGCCATTCACCACCGCCCTGAGTTCCCTAGGTGTCATATCCACTTTCAGACAAATGTGGTGCCAGAGCACTTGGTTTCCATGGCAGCGGGAAATGGCTTGGGCGCTGAACTTGTGTTTGGCTGTGGAGTTTTGAGCGCCTTGAGTGAGGAGCTCCATGTTAGTTTAGTGTGGGTGCTCAACCTGCTTGATTCCATCCCACTGGGCTCAATGGGCATTGGACCGGAAGTGACCAAACAGGGTTTCCTAGATAGCTGCTGGCACAGCTGATGGTATGTGAAGTGAATGAGGCAGGTGGAGTTGTTTTGGCACTGGAAGAGCTGTGCTGCTGCTTCGGGCAGTTGCCATTCGCCACAGCCCTGAGTTCCCTAGGTGTCATAGCCACTTTCAGACATATGTGGTGCCAGAGCACTTGGTTTCCATGGCAGCGGGAAATGGCTTGGGCGCTGAACTTGTGTTTGGCTGTGGAGTTTTGAGCGCCTTGAGTGAGGAGCTCCATGTGAGTTTAGTGTGGGTGCTCAACCTGCTTGATTCCATCCCACTGGGCTCAATGGGCATTGGACCGGAAGTGACCAAACAGGGTTTCCTAGATAGCTGCTAGCACAGCTGATGGTATGTGAAGTGAATGAGGCAGGTGGAGTTGTTTTGGCACTGGAAGAGCTGTGCTGCTGCTTCGGGCACTTGCCATTCACCACCGCCCTGAGTTCCCTAGGTGTCATAGCCACTTTCAGACCTATGTGGTGCAAGAGCACTTCGTTTCCATGGCAGCGGGAAATGGCTTGGGTGCTGAACTTGTGTTTGACTGTGGAGTTTTGAGCGCCTTGAGTGAGGAGCTCCATGTGAGTTTAGTGTGGGTGCTCAACCTGCTTGATTCCATCCCACTGGGCTCAATGGGCATTGGACCGGAAGTGACCAAACAGGGTTTCCTAGATAGCTGCTAGCACAGCTGATGGTATGTGAAGTGAATGAGGCAGGTGGAGTTGTTTTGGCACTGGAAGAGCTGTGCTGCTGCTTCAGGCAGTTGCCATTCACCACCGCCCTGAGTTCCCTAGGTGTCATATCCACTTTCAGACATATGTGGTGCCAGAGCACTTGGTTTCCATGGCAGCGGGAAATGGCTTGGGCGCTGAACTTGTGTTTGGCTGTGGAGTTTTGAGCGCCTTGAGTGAGGAGCTCCATGTGAGTTTAGTGTGGGTGCTCAACCTGCTTGATTCCATCCCACTGGGCTCAATGGGCATTGGACCGGAAGTGACCAAACAGGGTTTCCTAGAACGCTGATAGCACAGCTGATGGTATGTGAAGTTCATGAGGCAGGTGGAGTTGTTTTGGCACTGGAAGAGCTGTGCTGCTGCTTCGGGCAGTTGCCATTCGCCCTGAGTTCCCTAGGTGTCATATCCACTTTCAGACATATGTGGTGCCAGAGCACTTGGTTTCCATGGCAGCGGGAAATGGCTTGGGCGCTGAACTTGTGTTTTGCTGTGGAGTTTTGAGTGCCTTGAGTGAGGAGCTCCATGTTAGTTTAGCATGGGTGCTCAACCTGCTTGATTCCATCCCCTGGGCTCAATGGGCATTGGACCGGAAGTGACCAAACAGGGTTTCCTAGATAGCTGCTAGCACAGCTGATGGTATGTGAAGTGAATGAGGCAGGTGGAGTTGTTTTGGCACTGGAAGAGCTGTGCTGCTGCTTCGGGCACTTGCCATTCACCACCTCCCTGAGTTCCCTAGGTGTCATATCCACTTTCAGACATAGATGCTGCCACAGCACTTGGTTTCCATGGCAGCGGGAAATGGCTTTTGCGCTGAACTTGTGTTTGGCTGTGGAGTTTTGAGCGCCTTGAGTGAGGAGCTCCATGTTAGTTTAGTGTGGGTGCTCAACCTGCTTGATTCCATCCCACTGGACTCAATGGGCATTGGATCGGAAGTGACCAAACAGGGTTTCCTAGATAGCTGCTAGCACAGCTGATGGTATGTGAAGTGAATGAGGCAGGTGGAGTTGTTTTGGCACTGGAAGAGCTGTGCTGCTGCTTCGGGCAGTTGCCATTCACCACTGCCCTGAGTTCCCTAGGTGTCATATCCACTTTCAGACATATGTGGTGCCAGAGCACTTGGTTTCCATGGCAGCGGGAAATGGCTTGGGCGCTGAACTTGTGTTTGGCTGTGGAGTTTTGAGCGCCTTGAGTGAGGAGCTCCATGTGAGTTTAGTGTGGGTGCTCAACCTGCTTGATTCCATCCCACTGGGCTCAATGGGCATTGGACCGGAAGTGACCAAACAGGGTTTCCTAGATAGCTGCTAGCACAGCTGATGGTATGTGAAGTGAATGAGGCAGGTGGAGTTGTTTTGGCACTGGAAGAGCTGTGCTGCTGCTTCGGGCAGTTGCCATTCACCACCGCCCTGAGTTCCCTAGGTGTCATATCCACTTTCAGACAAATGTGGTGCCAGAGCACTTGGTTTCCATGGCAGCGGGAAATGGCTTGGGCGCTGAACTTGTGTTTGGCTGTGGAGTTTTGAGCGCCTTGAGTGAGGAGCTCCATGTTAGTTTAGTGTGGGTGCTCAACCTGCTTGATTCCATCCCACTGGGCTCAATGGGCATTGGACCGGAAGTGACCAAACAGGGTTTCCTAGATAGCTGCTGGCACAGCTGATGGTATGTGAAGTGAATGAGGCAGGTGGAGTTGTTTTGGCACTGGAAGAGCTGTGCTGCTGCTTCGGGCAGTTGCCATTCGCCACAGCCCTGAGTTCCCTAGGTGTCATAGCCACTTTCAGACATATGTGGTGCCAGAGCACTTGGTTTCCATGGCAGCGGGAAATGGCTTTTGCGCTGAACTTGTGTTTGGCTGTGGAGTTTTGAGCGCCTTGAGTGAGGAGCTCCATGTGAGTTTAGTGTGGGTGCTCAACCTGCTTGATTCCATCCCACTGGGCTCAATGGGCATTGGACCGGAAGTGACCAAACAGGGTTTCCTAGATAGCTGCTAGCACAGCTGATGGTATGTGAAGTGAATGAGGCAGGTGGAGTTGTTTTGGCACTGGAAGAGCTGTGCTGCTGCTTCGGGCACTTGCCATTCACCACCGCCCTGAGTTCCCTAGGTGTCATAGCCACTTTCAGACCTATGTGGTGCAAGAGCACTTCGTTTCCATGGCAGCGGGAAATGGCTTGGGTGCTGAACTTGTGTTTGACTGTGGAGTTTTGAGCGCCTTGAGTGAGGAGCTCCATGTGAGTTTAGTGTGGGTGCTCAACCTGCTTGATTCCATCCCACTGGGCTCAATGGGCATTGGACCGGAAGTGACCAAACAGGGTTTCCTAGATAGCTGCTAGCACAGCTGATGGTATGTGAAGTGAATGAGGCAGGTGGAGTTGTTTTGGCACTGGAAGAGCTGTGCTGCTGCTTCAGGCAGTTGCCATTCACCACCGCCCTGAGTTCCCTAGGTGTCATATCCACTTTCAGACATATGTGGTGCCAGAGCACTTGGTTTCCATGGCAGCGGGAAATGGCTTGGGCGCTGAACTTGTGTTTGGCTGTGGAGTTTTGAGCGCCTTGAGTGAGGAGCTCCATGTGAGTTTAGTGTGGGTGCTCAACCTGCTTGATTCCATCCCACTGGGCTCAATGGGCATTGGACCGGAAGTGACCAAACAGGGTTTCCTAGAACGCTGATAGCACAGCTGATGGTATGTGAAGTTCATGAGGCAGGTGGAGTTGTTTTGGCACTGGAAGAGCTGTGCTGCTGCTTCGGGCAGTTGCCATTCGCCCTGAGTTCCCTAGGTGTCATATCCACTTTCAGACATATGTGGTGCCAGAGCACTTGGTTTCCATGGCAGCGGGAAATGGCTTGGGCGCTGAACTTGTGTTTTGCTGTGGAGTTTTGAGTGCCTTGAGTGAGGAGCTCCATGTTAGTTTAGCATGGGTGCTCAACCTGCTTGATTCCATCCCCTGGGCTCAATGGGCATTGGACCGGAAGTGACCAAACAGGGTTTCCTAGATAGCTGCTAGCACAGCTGATGGTATGTGAAGTGAATGAGGCAGGTGGAGTTGTTTTGGCACTGGAAGAGCTGTGCTGCTGCTTCGGGCACTTGCCATTCACCACCTCCCTGAGTTCCCTAGGTGTCATATCCACTTTCAGACATAGATGCTGCCACAGCACTTGGTTTCCATGGCAGCGGGAAATGGCTTTTGCGCTGAACTTGTGTTTGGCTGTGGAGTTTTGAGCGCCTTGAGTGAGGAGCTCCATGTTAGTTTAGTGTGGGTGCTCAACCTGCTTGATTCCATCCCACTGGACTCAATGGGCATTGGATCGGAAGTGACCAAACAGGGTTTCCTAGATAGCTGCTAGCACAGCTGATGGTATGTGAAGTGAATGAGGCAGGTGGAGTTGTTTTGGCACTGGAAGAGCTGTGCTGCTGCTTCGGGCAGTTGCCATTCACCACTGCCCTGAGTTCCCTAGGTGTCATATCCACTTTCAGACATATGTGGTGCCAGAGCACTTGGTTTCCATGGCAGCGGGAAATGGCTTGGGCGCTGAACTTGTGTTTGGCTGTGGAGTTTTGAGCGCCTTGAGTGAGGAGCTCCATGTGAGTTTAGTGTGGGTGCTCAACCTGCTTGATTCCATCCCACTGGGCTCAATGGGCATTGGACCGGAAGTGACCAAACAGGGTTTCCTAGATAGCTGCTAGCACCGCTGATGGTATGTGAAGTTCATGAGGCACGTGCAGTTGTTGTGGCACTGGAAGAGCTGTGCTGCTGCTTCGGGCAGTTGCGATTTACCATCGCCCTGAGTTCCCTAGGTGTCATAGCCACTTTCAGACATATGTGGTGCCAGAGCACTTGGTTTCCATGGCAGCGGGAAATGGCTTGGGCGCTGAACTTGTGTTTGGCTGTGGAGTTTTGAGCGCCTTGAGTGAGGAGCTCCATGTGAGTTTAGTGTGGGTGCTCAACCTGCTTGATTCCATCCCACTGGGCTCAATGGGCATTGGACCGGAAGTGACCAAACAGGGTTTCCTAGATAGCTGCTAGCACAGCTGATGGTATGTGAAGTTCATGACTGAGGTGGAGTTGTTTTGGCACTGGAAGAGCTGTGCTGCTGCTTCGGGCAGTTGCCATTCACCACCGCCCTGAGTTCCCTAGGTGTCATATCCACTTTCAGACATATGTGGTGCCAGAGCACTTGGTTTCCATGGCAGCGGGAAATGGCTTGGGCGCTGAACTTGTGTTTGGCTGTGGAGTTTTGAGCGCCTTGAGTGAGGAGCTCCATGTGAGTTTAGTGTGGGTGCTCAACCTGCTTGATTCCATCCCACTGGGCTCAATGGGCATTGGACCGGAAGTGACCAAACAGGGTTTCCTAGATAGCTGCTAGCACAGCTGATGGTATGTGAAGTGAATGAGGCAGGTGGAGTTGTTTTGGCACTGGAAGAGCTGTGCTGCTGCTTCGGGCAGTTGCCATTCACCACCGCCCTGAGTTCCCTAGGTGTCATAGCCACTTTCAGACATATGTGGTGCAAGAGCACTTGGTTTCCATGGCAGCGGGAAATGGCTTGGGTGCTGAACTTGTGTTTGGCTGTGGAGTTTTGAGCGCCTTGAGTGAGGAGCTCCATGTGAGTTTAGTGTGGGTGCTCAACCTGCTTGATTCCATCCCACTGGGCTCAATGGGCATTGGACTGGAAGTGACCAAACAGGGTTTCCTAGATAGCTGCTAGCACAGCTGATGGTATGTGAAGTTCATGAGGCAGGTGGAGTTGTTTTGGCACTGGAAGAGCTGTGCTGCTGCTTCGGGCAGTTGCCATTCACCACCGCCCTGAGTTCCCTAGGTGTCATATCCACTTTCAGACATATGTGGTGCCAGAGCACTTGGTTTCCATGGCAGCGGGAAATGGTTTGGGCGCTGAACTTGTGTTTGGCTGTGGAGTTTTGAGCGCCTTGAGTGAGGAGCTCCATGTGAGTTTAGTGTGGGTGCTCAACCTGCTTGATTCCATCCCACTGGGCTCAATGGGCATTGGACCGAAAGTGACCAAACAGGGTTTCCTAGATAGCTGCTGGCACAGCTGATGGTATGTGAAGTGAATGAGGCAGGTGGAGTTGTTTTGGCACTGGAAGAGCTGTGCTGCTGCTTCTGGCAGTTGCCATTCGCCACAGCCCTGAGTTCCCTAGGTGTCATAGCCACTTTCAGACATATGTGGTGCCAGAGCACTTGGTTTCCATGGCAGCGGGAAATGGCTTGGGCGCTGAACTTGTGTTTGGCTGTGGAGTTTTGAGCGCCTTGAGTGAGGAGCTCCATGTGAGTTTAGTGTGGGTGCTCAACCTGCTTGATTCCATCCCACTGGGCTCAATGGGCATTGGACCGGAAGTGACCAAACAGGGTTTCCTAGATAGCTGCTAGCACAGCTGATGGTATGTGAAGTGAATGAGGCAGGTGGAGTTGTTTTGGCACTGGAAGAGCTGTGCTGCTGCTTCGGGCAGTTGCCATTCACCACCGCCCTGAGTTCCCTAGGTGTCATATCCACTTTCAGACATATGTGGTGCCAGAGCACTTGGTTTCCATGGCAGCGGGAAATGGCTTTTGCGCTGAACTTGTGTTTGGCTGTGGAGTTTTGAGCGCCTTGAGTGAGGAGCTCCATGTTAGTTTAGCATGGGTGCTCAACCTGCTTGATTCCATCCCACTGGGCTCAATGGGCATTGGACCGGAAGTGACCAAACAGGGTTTCCTAGATAGCTGCTAGCACCGCTGATGGTATGTGAAGTTCATGAGGCAGGTGCAGTTGTTTTGGCACTGGAAGAGCTGTGCTGCTGCTTCGGGCAGTTGCCATTCACCACTGCCCTGAGTTCCCTAGGTGTCATATCCACTTTCAGACATATGTGCTGCCAGAGCACTTGGTTTCCATGGCAGCGGGAAATGGCTTGGGCGCTGAACTTGTGTTTGGCTGTGGAGTTTTGAGCGCCTTGAGTGAGGAGCTCCATGTTAGTTTAGTGTGGGTGCTCAACCTGCTTGATTCCATCCCACTGGGCTCAATGGGCATTGGACTGGAAGTGACCAAACAGGGTTTCCTAGATAGCTGCTAGCACAGCTGATGGTATGTGAAGTTCATGAGGCAGGTGGAATTGTTTTGGCACTGGAAGAGCTGTGCTGCTGCTTCGGGTAGTTGCCATTCACCACCGCCCTGAGTTCCCTAGGTGTCATATCCACTTTCAGACATATGTGGTGCCAGAGCACTTGGTTTCCATGGCAGCGGGAAATGGTTTGGGCGCTGAACTTGTGTTTTGCTGTGGAGTTTTGAGCGCCTTGAGTGAGGAGCTCCATGTTAGTTTAGTGTGGGTGCTCAACCTGCTTGATTCCATCCCACTGGACTCAATGGGCATTGTCTCGGAAGTGACCAAACAGGGTTTCCTAGATAGCTGCTAGCACAGCTGATGGTATGTGAAGTTCATGAGGCAGGTGGAATTGTTTTGGCACTGGAAGAGCTGTGCTGCTGCTTCGGGCAGTTGCCATTCACCACCGCCCTGAGTTCCCTAGGTGTCATAGCCACTTTCAGACATATGTGGTGCCAGAGCACTTGGTTTCCATGGCAGTGGGAAAAGGCTTTTGCGCTGAACTTGTGTTTGGCTGTGGAGTTTTGAGCGCCTTGAATGAGGAGCTCCATGTGAGTTTAGTGTGGGTGCTCAACCTGCTTGATTCCATCCCACTGGACTCAATGGGCATTGGATCGGAAGTGACCAAACAGGGTTTCCTAGATAGCTGCTAACACAGCTGATGGTATGTGAAGTTCATGAGGCAGGTGGAGTTGTTTTGGCACTGGAAGAGCTGTGCTGCTGCTTCGGGCAGTTGCCATTCACCACCGCCCTGAGTTCCCTAGGTGTCATATCCACTTTCAGACATATGTGGTGCCAGAGCACTTGGTTTCCATGGCAGCGGGAAATGGCTTGGGTGCTGAACTTGTGTTTTGCTGTGGAGATTTGAGCACCTTGAGTAAGGAGCTCCATGTTAGTTTAGTGTGGGTGCTCAACCTGCTTGATTCCATCCCACTGGGCTCAAAGGGCATTGGACTGGAAGTGACCAAACAGGGTTTCCTACATAGCTGCTAGCACAGCTGATGGTATGTGAAGTGAATGAGGCAGGTGGAGTTGTTTTGGCACTGGAAGAGCTGTGCTGCTGCTTCGGGTAGTTGCCATTCACCACCGCCCTGAGTTCCCTAGGTGTCATATCCACTTTCAGACATATGTGGTGCCAGAGCACTTGATTTCCATGGCAGCAGGAAACGGCCTGGGCACTGAAATTGTGTTTGGCTGTGGAGTTTTGAGCGCCTTGAGTGAGGAGCTCCATGTTAGTGTAGTGTGGGTGCTCAACCTGCTTGATTCCATCCCACTGGGCTCAATGGGCATTGGACCGGAAGTGACCAAACAGGGTTTCCTAGATAGCTGCTAGCACAGCTGATGGTATGTGAAGTGAATGAGGCAGGTGGAGTTGTTTTGGCACTGGAAGAGCTGTGCTGCTGCTTCGGGCAGTTGCCATTCACCACAGCCCTGAGTTCCCTAGGTGTCATAGCCACTTTCAGACCTATGTGGTGCAAGAGCACTTGGTTTCCATGGCAGCGGGAAATGGCTTGGGTGCTGAACTTGTGTTTTCCTGTGGAGTTTTGAGCGCCTTGAGTGAGGAGCTCCATGTTAGTTTAGCATGGGTGCTCAACCTGCTTGATTCCATCCCACTGGGCTCAATGGGCATTGGACCGGAAGTGACCAAACAGGGTTTCCTAGATAGCTGCTAGCACAGCTGATGGTATGTGAAGTTCATGAGGCAGGTGCAGTTGTTTTGGCACTGGAAGAGCTGTGCTGCTGCTTCGGGCAGTTGCCATTCACCACCGCCCTGAGTTCCCTAGGTGTCATAGCCACTTTCAGACATATGTGGTGCCAGAGCACTTGGTTTCCATGGCAGCGGGAAAAGGCTTGGGCGCTGAACTTGTGTTTGGCTGTGGAGTTTTGAGCGCCTTGAGTGAGGAGCTCCATGTGATTTTAGTGTGGGTGCTCAACCTGCTTGATTCCATCCCACTGGACTCAATGGGCATTGGATCGGAAGTGACCAAACAGGGTTTCCTAGATAGCTGCTAGCACAGCTGATGGTATGTGAAGTGAATGAGGCAGGTGGAGTTGTTTTGGCACTGGAAGAGCTGTGCTGCTGCTTCGGGCAGTTGCCATTCACCACCGCCCTGAGTTCCCTAGGTGTCATATCCACTTTCAGACCTATGTGGTGCCAGAGCACTTGGTTTCCATGGCAGCGGGAAATGGCTTGGGTGCTGAACTTGTGTTTGGCTGTGGAGTTTTGAGCGCCTTGAGTGAGGAGCTCCATGTTAGTTTAGTGTGGGTGCTCAACCTGCTTGATTCCATCCCACTGGGCTCAATGGGCATTGGACCGGAAGTGACCAAACAGGGTTTCCTAGATAGCTGCTAGCACAGCTGATGGTATGTGAAGTTCATGAGGCAGGTGGAGTTGTTTTGGCACTGGAAGAGCTGTGCTGCTGCTTCGGGCAGTTGCCATTCACCACCGCCCTGAGTTCCCTAGGTGTCATATCCACTTTCAGACATATGTGGTGCCAGAGCACTTGGTTTCCATGGCAGCGGGAAATGGCTTGGGCGCTGAACTTGTGTTTGGCTGTGGAGTTTTGAGCGCCTTGAGTGAGGAGTTCCATGTTAGTTTAGTGTGGGTGCTCAACCTGCTTGATTCCATCCCACTGGGCTCAATGGGCATTGGACCGGAAGTGACCAAACAGGGTTTCCTAGATAGCTGCTAGCACAGCTGATGGTATGTGAAGTTCATGAGGCAGGTGGAGTTGTTTTGGCACTGGAAGAGCTGTGCTGCTGCTTCGGGCAGTTGCCATTCACCACCGCCCTGAGTTCCCTAGGTGTCATATCCACTTTCAGACATATGTGCTGCCAGAGCACTTGGTTTCCATGGCAGAGGGAAATGGCTTGGGTGCTGAACTTGTGTTTGGCTGTGGAGTTTTGAGCACCTTGAGTGAGGAGCTCCATGTTAGTTTAGTGTGGGTGCTCAACCTGCTTGATTCCATCCCACTGGGCTCAATGGGCATTGGACCGGAAGTGACCAAACAGGGTTTCCTAGATAGCTGCTGGCACAGCTGATGGTATGTGAAGTGAATGAGGCAGGTGGAGATGTTTTGGCACTGGAAGAGCTGTGCTGCTGCTTCGGGCAGTTGCCATTCGCCACAGCCCTGAGTTCCCTAGGTGTCATAGCCACTTTCAGACATATGTGGTGCCAGAGCACTTGGTTTCCATGGCAGCGGGAAATGGCTTGGGCTCTGAACTTGTGTTTGGCTGTGGAGTTTTGAGTGCCTTGAATTAGGAGCTCCATGTTAGTTTAGTGTGGGTGCTCAAACTGCTTGATTCCATCCCACTGGGCTCAATGGGCATTGGACCGGAAGTGACCAAACAGGGTTTCCTAGATAGCTGCTAGCACAGCTGATGGTATGTGAAGTGAATGAGGCAGGTGGAGTTGTTTTGGCACTGGAAGAGCTGTGCTGCTGCTTCGGGCACTTGCCATTCACCACCGCCCTGAGTTCCCTAGGTGTCATATCCACTTTCAGACATATGTGGTGCCAGAGCACTTGGTTTCCATGGCAGCGGGAAATGGCTTGGGCGCTGAACTTGTGTTTTGCTGTGGAGGTTTGAGCGCCTTGAGTGAGGAGCTCAATGTTAGTTCAGTGTGGGTGCTCAACCTACTTGATTCCATCCCACTGGGCTCAATGGGCATTGGACCGCAAGTGACCAAACAGGGTTTCCTAGATAGCTGCTAGCACAGCTGATGGTATGTGAAGTGAATGAGGCAGGTGGAGTTGTTTTGGCACTGGAAGAGCTGTGCTGCTGCTTCGGGTAGTTGCCATTCACCACCGCCCTGAGTTCCCTAGGTGTCATATCCACTTTCAGACATATGTGGTGCCAGAGCACTTGATTTCCATGGCAGCAGGAAACGGCCTGGGCACTGAACTTGTGTTTGGCTGTGGAGTTTTGAGCGCCTTGAGTGAGGAGCTCCATGTTAGTGTAGTGTGGGTGCTCAACCTGCTTGATTCCATCCCACTGGGCTCAATGGGCATTGGACCGGAAGTGACCAAACAGGGTTTCCTAGATAGCTGCTAGCACAGCTGATGGTATGTGAAGTGAATGAGGCAGGTGGAGTTGTTTTGGCACTGGAAGAGCTGTGCTGCTGCTTCGGGCACTTGCCATTCACCACTGCCCTGAGTTCCCTAGCTGTCATATCCACTTTCAGACCTATGTGGTGCCAGAGCACTTGGTTTCCATGGCAGCGGGAAATGGCTTGGGTGCTGAACTTGTGTTTGGCTGTGGAGTTTTGAGCACCTTGAGTGAGGAGCTCCATGTTAGTTCATTGTGGGTGCTCAACCTGCTTGATTCCATCCCACTGGGCTCAATGGGCATTGGACCGGAAGTGACCAAACAGGGTTTCCTAGATAGCTGCAAGCACAGCTGATGGTATGTGAAGTTCATGAGGCAGGTGCAGTTGTTTTGGCACTGGAAGAGCTGTGCTGCTGCTTCGGGCAGTTGCCATTCACCACCGCCCTGAGTTCCCTAGGTGTCATATCCACTTTCAGACATATGTGGTGCCAGAGCACTTGGTTTCCATGGCAGCGGGAAATGGCTTTTGCGCTGAACTTGTGTTTTGCTGTGGAGTTTTGAGCGCCTTGAGTGAGGAGCTCCATGTGAGTTTAGTGTGGGTGCTCAACCTGCTTGATTCCATCCCACTGGGCTCAATGGGCATTGGACCGGAAGTGACCAAACAGGGTTTCCTAGATAGCTGCTAGCACAGCTGATGGTATGTGAAGTTCATGAGGCAGGTGCAGTTGTTTTGGCACTGGAAGAGCTGTGCTGCTGCTTCGGGCACTTGCCATTCACCACCGCCCTGAGTTCCCTAGGTGTCATAGCCACTTTCAGACATATGTGGTGCCAGAGCACTTGGTTTCCATGGCAGCGGGAAATGGTTTGGGCGCTGAACTTGTGTTTGGCTGTGGAGTTTTGAGCGCATTGAGTGAGGAGCTCCATGTTAGTTTAGTGTGGGTGCTCAACCTGCTTGATTCCATCCCACTGGGCTCAATGGGCATTGGACCGGAAGTGACCAAACAGGGTTTCCTAGATAGCTGCTAGCACAGCTGATGGTATGTGAAGTGAATGAGGCAGGTGGAGTTGTTTTGGCACTGGAAGAGCTGTGCTGCTGCTTCGGGCACTTGCCATTCACCACCGCCCTGAGTTCCCTAGGTGTCATATCCACTTTCAGACATATGTGCTGCCAGAGCACTTGGTTTCCATGGCAGCGGGAAATGGCTTGGGTGCTGAACTTGTGTTTGGCTGTGGAGTTTTGAGCACCTTGAGTGAGGAGCTCCATGTTAGTTTAGTGTGGGTGCTCAACCTGCTTGATTCCATCCCACTGGGCTCAATGGGCATTGGACCGGAAGTGACCAAACAGGGTTTCCTAGATAGCTGCTAGCACAGCTGATGGTATGTGAAGTGAATGAGGCAGGTGGAGTTGTTTTGGCACTGGAAGAGCTGTGCTGCTGCTTCGGGCAGTTGCCATTCACCACCGCCCTGAGTTCCCTAGGTGTCATAGCCACTTTCAGACCTATGTGGTGCCAGAGCACCTGGTTTCCATGGCAGCGGGAAATGGCTTTTGCGCTGAACTTGTGTTTTGCTGTGGAGTTTTGAGCGCCTTGAGTGAGGAGCTCCATGTGAGTTTAGCATGGGTGCTCAACGTGCTTGATTCCATCCCACTGGGCTCAATGGGCATTGGACCGGAAGTGACCAAACAGGGTTTCCTAGATAGCTGCTAGCACAGCTGATGGTATGTGAAGTTCATGAGGCAGGTGCAGTTGTTTTGGCACTGGAAGAGCTGTGCTGCTGCTTCGGGCAGTTGCCATTCACCACTGCCCTGAGTTCCCTAGGTGTCATATCCACTTTCAGACATATGTGGTGCCAGAGCACTTGGTTTCCATGGCAGCGGGAAATGGCTTTTGCGCTGAACTTGTGTTTGGCTGTGGAGTTTTGAGCGCATTGAGTGAGGAGCTCCATGTTAGTTCAGTGTGGGTGCTCAACCTGCTTGATTCCATCCCACTGGGCTCAATGGGCATTGGACCGGAAGTGACCAAACAGGGTTTCCTAGAACGCTGCTAGCACAGCTGATGGTATGTGAAGTGAATGAGGCAGGTGGAGTTGTTTTGGCACTGGAAGAGCTGTGCTGCTGCTTCGGGCACTTGCCATTCACCACCGCCCTGAGTTCCCTAGGTGTCATAGCCACTTTCAGACATATGTGGT
Organism: Ochotona princeps; assembly: GCF_030435755.1. NCBI lineage: Eukaryota > Metazoa > Chordata > Mammalia > Lagomorpha > Ochotonidae > Ochotona > Ochotona princeps. Next base: position 98,488,799 of record NC_080835.1, on the reverse strand, counting down.
GCCAGAGCACTTGGTTTCCATGGCAGCGGGAAATGGCTTGGGCGCTGAACTTGTGTTTGGCTGTGGAGTTTTCAGTGCCTTGAGTGAGGAGCTCCATGTTAGTTTAGTGTGGGTGCTCAACCTGCTTGATTCCATCCCACTGGGCTCAATGGGCATTGGACAGGAAGTGACCAAACAGGGTTTCCTAGATAGCTGCTGGCACAGCTGATGGTATGTGAAGTGAATGAGGCAGGTGGAGATGTTTTGGCACTGGAAGAGCTGTGCTGCTGCTTCGGGCAGTTGCCATTCGCCACAGCCCTGAGTTCCCTAGGTGTCATAGCCACTTTCAGACATATGTGGTGCCAGAGCACTTGGTTTCCATGGCAGCGGGAAATGGCTTGGGCGCTGAACTTGTGTTTTGCTGTGGAGTTTTGAGCGCCTTGAGTGAGGAGCTCAATGTTAGTTCAGTGTGGGTGCTCAACCTACTTGATTCCATCCCACTGGGCTCAATGGGCATTGGACCGGAAGTGACCAAACAGGGTTTCCTAGATAGCTGCTAGCACAGCTGATGGTATGTGAAGTGAATGAGGCAGGTGGAGTTGTTTTGGCACTGGAAGAGCTGTGCTGCTGCTTCGGGTAGTTGCCATTCACCACCGCCCTGAGTTCCCTAGGTGTCATATCCACTTTCAGACATATGTGGTGCCAGAGCACTTGATTTCCATGGCAGCAGGAAACGGCCTGGGCACTGAAATTGTGTTTGGCTGTGGAGTTTTGAGCGCCTTGAGTGAGGAGCTCCATGTTAGTGTAGTGTGGGTGCTCAACCTGCTTGATTCCATCCCACTGGGCTCAATGGGCATTGGACCGGAAGTGACCAAACAGGGTTTCCTAGATAGCTGCTAGCACAGCTGATGGTATGTGAAGTGAATGAGGCAGGTGGAGTTGTTTTGGCACTGGAAGAGCTGTGCTGCTGCTTCGGGCAGTTGCCATTCACCACCGCCCTGAGTTCCCTAGGTGTCATAGCCACTTTCAGACCTATGTGGTGCAAGAGCACTTGGTTTCCATGGCAGCGGGAAATGGCTTGGGTGCTGAACTTGTGTTTTGCTGTGGAGGTTTGAGCGCCTTGAGTGAGGAGCTCCATGTTAGTTCAGTGTGGGTGCTCAACCTGCTTGATTCCATCCCACTGGGCTCAATGGGCATTGGACCGCAAGTGACCAAACAGGGTTTCCTAGATAGCTGCTAGCACAGCTGATGGTATGTGAAGTTCATGAGGCAGGTGCAGTTGTTTTGGCACTGGAAGAGCTGTGCTGCTGCTTCGGGCACTTGCCATTCACCACTGCCCTGAGTTCCCTAGCTGTCATATCCACTTTCAGACATATGTGGTGCCAGAGCACTTGGTTTCCATGGCAGAGGGAAATGGCTTGGGTGCTGAACTTGTGTTTGGCTGTGGAGTTTTGAGCACCTTGAGTGAGGAGCTCCATGTTAGTTCATTGTGGGTGCTCAACCTGCTTGATTCCATCCCACTGGGCTCAATGGGCATTGGACCGGAAGTGACCAAACAGGGTTTCCTAGATAGCTGCAAGCACAGCTGATGGTATGTGAAGTTCATGTGGCAGGTGCAGTTGTTTTGGCACTGGAAGAGCTGTGCTGCTGCTTCGGGCAGTTGCCATTCACCACCGCCCTGAGTTCCCTAGGTGTCATATCCACTTTCAGACATATGTGGTGCCAGAGCACTTGGTTTCCATGGCAGCGGGAAATGGCTTTTGCGCTGAACTTGTGTTTTGCTGTGGAGTTTTGAGCGCCTTGAGTGAGGAGCTCCATGTTAGTTTAGCATGGGTGCTCAACCTGCTTGATTCCATCCCACTGGGCTCAATGGGCATTGGACCGGAAGTGACCAAACAGGGTTTCCTAGATAGCTGCTAGCACAGCTGATGGTATGTGAAGTTCATGAGGCAGGTGCAGTTGTTTTGGCACTGGAAGAGCTGTGCTGCTGCTTCGGGCAGTTGCCATTCACCACCGCCCTGAGTTCCCTAGGTGTCATAGCCACTTTCAGACATATGTGGTGCCAGAGCACTTGGTTTCCATGGCAGCGGGAAAAGGCTTGGGCGCTGAACTTGTGTTTGGCTGTGGAGTTTTGAGCGCCTTGAGTGAGGAGCTCCATGTGATTTTAGTGTGGGTGCTCAACCTGCTTGATTCCATCCCACTGGACTCAATGGGCATTGGATCGGAAGTGACCAAACAGGGTTTCCTAGATAGCTGCTAGCACAGCTGATGGTATGTGAAGTGAATGAGGCAGGTGGAGTTGTTTTGGCACTGGAAGAGCTGTGCTGCTGCTTCGGGCAGTTGCCATTCACCACCGCCCTGAGTTCCCTAGGTGTCATATCCACTTTCAGACCTATGTGGTGCCAGAGCACTTGGTTTCCATGGCAGCGGGAAATGGCTTGGGTGCTGAACTTGTGTTTGGCTGTGGAGTTTTGAGCGCCTTGAGTGAGGAGCTCCATGTTAGTTTAGTGTGGGTGCTCAACCTGCTTGATTCCATCCCCTGGGCTCAATGGGCATTGGACCGGAAGTGACCAAACAGGGTTTCCTAGATAGCTGCTAGCACAGCTGATGGTATGTGAAGTTCATGAGGCAGGTGCAGTTGTTTTGGCACTGGAAGAGCTGTGCTGCTGCTTCGGGCAGTTGCCATTCACCACCGCCCTGAGTTCCCTAGGTGTCATATCCACTTTCAGACATATGTGGTGCCAGAGCACTTGGTTTCCATGGCAGCGGGAAATGGCTTGGGCGCTGAACTTGTGTTTGGCTGTGGAGTTTTGAGCGCCTTGAGTGAGGAGTTCCATGTTAGTTTAGTGTGGGTGCTCAACCTGCTTGATTCCATCCCACTGGGCTCAATGGGCATTGGACCGGAAGTGACCAAACAGGGTTTCCTAGATAGCTGCTAGCACAGCTGATGGTATGTGAAGTGAATGACTGAGGTGGAGTTGTTTTGGCACTGGAAGAGCTGTGCTGCTGCTTCGGGCAGTTGCCATTCACCACCGCCCTGAGTTCCCTAGGTGTCATATCCACTTTCAGACATATGTGGTGCCAGAGCACTTGGTTTCCATGGCAGCGGGAAATGGTTTGGGCGCTGAACTTGTGTTTGGCTGTGGAGTTTTGAGCGCCTTGAGTGAGGAGCTCCATGTTAGTTTAGTGTGGGTGCTCAACCTGCTTGATTCCATCCCACTGGGCTCAATGGGCATTGGACCGGAAGTGACCAAACAGGGTTTCCTAGATAGCTGCTAGCACAGCTGATGGTATGTGAAGTGAATGAGGCAGGTGGAGTTGTTTTGGCACTGGAAGAGCTGTGCTGCTGCTTCGGGCACTTGCCATTCACCACCGCCCTGAGTTCCCTAGGTGTCATATCCACTTTCAGACATATGTGCTGCCAGAGCACTTGGTTTCCATGGCAGAGGGAAATGGCTTGGGTGCTGAACTTGTGTTTGGCTGTGGAGTTTTGAGCACCTTGAGTGAGGAGCTCCATGTTAGTTTAGTGTGGGTGCTCAACCTGCTTGATTCCATCCCACTGGGCTCAATGGGCATTGGACCGGAAGTGACCAAACAGGGTTTCCTAGATAGCTGCTAGCACAGCTGATGGTATGTGAAGTGAATGAGGCAGGTGCAGTTGTTTTGGCACTGGAAGAGCTGTGCTGCTGCTTCGGGCAGTTGCCATTCACCACCGCCCTGAGTTCCCTAGGTGTCATATCCACTTTCAGACCTATGTGGTGCCAGAGCACCTGGTTTCCATGGCAGCGGGAAATGGCTTTTGCGCTGAACTTGTGTTTTGCTGTGGAGTTTTGAGCGCCTTGAGTGAGGAGCTCCATGTGAGTTTAGCATGGGTGCTCAACCTGCTTGATTCCATCCCACTGGGCTCAATGGGCATTGGACCGGAAGTGACCAAACAGGGTTTCCTAGATAGCTGCTAGCACAGCTGATGGTATGTGAAGTGAATGAGGCAGGTGCAGTTGTTTTGGCACTGGAAGAGCTGTGCTGCTGCTTCGGGCAGTTGCCATTCACCACCGCCCGGAGGTCCCTATGTGTCATATCCACTTTCAGAATTATGTAGTGCCAGAGCACTTAGTTTCCATGGCAGCGGGAAATGGCTTGGGTGCTGAACTTGTGTTTGGCTGTGGAGTTTTGAGCGCCTTGAGTGAGGAGCTCCATGTTAGTTTAGTGTGGGTGCTCAACCTGCTTGATTCCATCCCACTGGGCTCAATGGGCATTGGACCGGAAGTGACCAAACAGGGTTTCCTAGATAGCTGCTAGCACAGCTGATGGTATGTGAAGTGAATGAGGCAGGTGCAGTTGTTTTGGCACTGGAAGAGCTGTGCTGCTGCTTCGGGCACTTGCCATTCACCACAGCCCTGAGTTCCCTAGGTGTCATATCCACTTTCAGACATATGTGGTGCCAGAGCACTTGGTTTCCATGGCAGCGGGAAATGGCTTGGGCGCTGAACTTGTGTTTGGCTGTGGAGTTTTGAGCGCCTTGAGTGAGGAGCTCCATGTTAGTTCAGTGTGGGTGCTCAACCTGCTTGATTCCATCCCACTGGGCTCAATGGGCATTGGACCGGAAGTGACCAAACAGGGTTTCCTAGATAGCTGCTAGCACAGCTGATGGTATGTGAAGTTCATGAGGCAGGTGCAGTTGTTTTGGCACTGGAAGAGCTGTGCTGCTGCTTCGGGCACTTGCCATTCACCACTGCCCTGAGTTCCCTAGCTGTCATATCCACTTTCAGACATATGTGGTGCCAGAGCACTTGGTTTCCATGGCAGCGGGAAATGGCTTTTGCGCTGAACTTGTGTTTGGCTGTGGAGTTTTGAGCGTCTTGAGTGAGGAGCTCCATGTTAGTTTAGTGTGGGTGCTCAAACTGCTTAACTCCATCTCACTGGGCTCAATGGGTGTTGGACCGGAAGTGACCAAACAGGGTTTCCTAGATAGCTGCTAGCACAGCTGATGGTATGTGAAGTGAATGAGGCAGGTGGAGTTGTTTTGGCACTGGAAGAGCTGTGCTGCTGCTTCGGGCAGTTGCCATTCACCACCACAAAGAGTTCCCTAGGTGTCATATCCACTTTCAGACATATGTGGTGCCAGAGCACTTGGTTTCCATGCAGCGGGAAATGGCTTTTGCGTTGAACTTGTGTTTTGCTGTGGAGTTTTGAGCGCCTTGAGTGAGGAGCTCCATGTTAGTTTAGCATGGGTGCTCAACCTGCTTGATTCCATCCCACTGGGCTCAATGGGCATGGACCGGAAGTGACCAAACAGGGTTTCCTAGATAGCTGCTAGCGCAGCTGATGGTATGTGAAGTGAATGAGGCAGGTGGAGTTGTTTTGGCACTGGAAGAGCTGTGCTGCTGATTCGGGCACTTGCCATTCACCACTGCCCTGTGTTCCCTAGGTGTCATATCCACTTTCAGACATATGTGGTGCCAGAGCACTTGGTTTCCATGGCAGCGGGAAATGGCTTTTGCGTTGAACTTGTGTTTGGCTGTGGAGTTTTGAGCGCCTTGAGTGAGGAGCTCCGTGTTAGTTCAGTGTGGGTGCTCAACCTGCTTGATTCCATCCCACTGGACTCAATGGGCATTGGACCAGAAGTGACCAAACAGGGTTTCCTAGATAGCTGCTAGCACAGCTGATGGTATGTGAAGTGAATGAGGCAGGTGCAGTTGTTTTGGCACTGGAGGAGCTGTGCTGCTGCTTCGGGCAGTTGCCATTCACCACCGCCCTGAGTTCCCTAGGTGTCATATCCACTTTCAGAATTATGTAGTGCCAGAGCACTTAGTTTCCATGGCAGCGGAAATGGCTTGGGTGCTGAACTTGTGTTTGGCTGTGGAGTTTTGAGCGCCTTGAGTGAGGAGCTCCATGTTAGTTTAGTGTGGGTGCTCAACCTGCTTGATTCCATCCCACTGGGCTCAATGGGCATTGGGACCGGAAGTGACCAAACAGGGTTTCCTAGATAGCTGCTAGCACAGCTGATGGTATGTGAAGTGAATGAGGCAGGTGGAGTTGTTTTGGCACTGGAAGAGCTGTGCTGCTGCTTCGGGCACTTGCCATTCACCACAGCCCTGAGTTCCCTAGGTGTCATATCCACTTTCAGACATATGTGGTGCCAGAGCACTTGGTTTCCATGGCAGCGGGAAATGGCTTGGGCGCTGAACTTGTGTTTGGCTGTGGAGTTTTGAGCGCCTTGAGTGAGGAGCTCCATGTTAGTTCAGTGTGGGTGCTCAACCTGCTTGATTCCATCCCACTGGGCTCAATGGGCATTGGACCGGAAGTGACCAAACAGGGTTTCTTAGATAGCTGCTAGCACAGCTGATGGTATGTGAAGTTCATGAGGCAGGTGCAGTTGTTTTGGCACAGGAAGAGCTGTGCTGCTGCTTCAGGCAGTTGCCATTCACCACCGCCCTGAGTTCCCTAGGTGTCACATCCACTTTCAGACATAGGTGCTGCCAGAGCACTTGGTTTCCATGGCAGCGGGAAATGGCTTGGGCGCTGAACTTGTGTTTTTGCTGTGGAGTTTTGAGCACCTTGAGTGAGGAGCTCCATGTTAGTTCAGTGTGGGTGCTCAACCTGCTTGATTCCATCCCACTGGGCTCAATGGGCATTGGACCGGAAGTGACCAAACAGGGTTTCCTAGATAGCTCCTAGCACAGCTGATGGTATGTGAAGTGAATGAGGCAGGTGCAGTTGTTTTGGCACTGGAAGAGCTGTGCTGCTGATTCGGGCACTTGCCATTCACCACTGCCCTGAGTTCCCTAGCTGTCATATCCACTTTCAGACATATGTGTTGCCAGAGCACTTGGTTTCCATGGCAGCGGGAAATGGCTTTTGCGCTGAATTTGTGTTTGGCTGTGGAGTTTTGAGCGTCTTGAGTGAGGAGCTCCATGTTAGTTTAGTGTGGGTGCTCAACCTGCTTAACTCCATCTCACTGGGCTCAATGGGTGTTGGACCGGAAGTGACCAAACAGGGTTTCCTAGATAGCTGCTAGCACAGCTGATGGTATGTGAAGTTCATGACTGAGGTGGAGTTGTTTTGGCACTGGAAGAGCTGTGCTGCTGCTTCGGGCAGTTGCCATTCACCACCGCCCTGAGTTCCCTAGATGTCATATCCACTTTCAGACATATGTGGTGCCAGAGCACTTGGTTTCCATGGCAGCGGGAAATGGCTTTTGCGCTGAACTTGTGTTTTGCTGTGGAGTTTTGAGCGCCTTGAGTGAGGAGCTCCATGTTAGTTTAGCATGGGTGCTCAACCTGCTTGATTCCATCCCACTGGGCTCAATGGGCATTGGACCGGAAGTGACCAAACAGGGTTCCTAGATAGCTGTCTAGCACAGCTGATGGTATGTGAAGTGAATGAGGCAGGTGCAGTTGTTTTGGCACTGGAAGAGCTGTGCTGCTGATTCGGGCACTTGCCATTCACCACTGCCCTGTGTTCCCTAGGTGTCATATCCACTTTCAGACATATGTGGTGCCAGAGCACTTGGTTTCCATGGCAGCGGGAAATGGCTTTTGCGTTGAACTTGTGTTTGGCTGTGGAGTTTTGAGCGCCTTGAGTGAGGAGCTCCGTGTTAGTTCAGTGTGGGTGCTCAACCTGCTTGATTCCATCCCACTGGACTCAATGGGCATTGGACCAGAAGTGACCAAACAGGGTTTCCTAGATAGCTGCTAGCACAGCTGATGGTATGAAGTGAATGAGGCAGGTGGAGTTGTTTTGGCACTGGAAGAGCTGTGCTGCTGCTTCGGGCAGTTGCCATTCACCACCGCCCTGAGTTCCCTAGGTGTCATATCCACTTTCAGACATATGTGGTGCCAGAGCACTTGGTTTCCATGGCAGCGGGAAATGGCTTGGGCGCTGAACTTGTGTTTGGCTGTGGAGTTTTGAGCGCCTTGAGTGAGGAGCTCCATGTGAGTTTAGTGTGGGTGCTCAACCTGCTTGATTCCATCCCACTGGGCTCAATGGGCATTGGACCGGAAGTGACCAAACAGGGTTTCCTAGATAGCTGCTGGCACAGCTGATGGTATGTGAAGTGAATGAGGCAGGTGGAGTTGTTTTGGCACTGGAAGAGCTGTGCTGCTGCTTCGGGCAGTTGCCATTCGCCACAGCCCTGAGTTCCCTAGGTATCATAGCCACTTTCAGACATATGTGGTGCCAGAGCACTTGGTTTCCATGGCAGCGGGAAATGGCTTGGGCGCTGAACTTGTGTTTGGCTGTGGAGTTTTGAGCGCCTTGAGTGAGGAGCTCCATGTTAGTTTAGTGTGGGTGCTCAACCTGCTTGATTCCATCCCACTGGGCTCAATGGGCATTGGACCGGAAGTGACCAAACAGGGTTTCCTAGATAGCTGCTAGCACAGCTGATGGTATGTGAAGTGAATGAGGCAGGTGGAGTTGTTTTGGCACTGGAAGAGCTGTGCTGCTGCTTCGGGGCACTTGCCATTCACCACCGCCCTGAGTTCCCTAGGTGTCATATCCACTTTCAGACATATGTGGTGCCAGAGCACTTGGTTTCCATGGCAGCGGGAAATGGCTTTTGCGCTGAACTTGTGTTTGGCTGTGGAGTTTTGAGCGCCTTGAGTGAGGAGCTCCATGTTAGTTCAGTGTGGGTGCTCAACCTGCTTGATTCCATCCCACTGGGCTCAATGGGCATTGGACCGGAAGTGACCAAACAGGGTTTCCTAGATAGCTGCTAGCACAGCTGATGGTATGTGAATTTCATGAGGCAGGTGCAGTTGTTTTGGCACTGGAAGAGCTGTGCTGCTGCTTCGGGCACTTGCCATTCACCACCGCCCTGAGTTCCCTAGGTGTCATATCCACTTTCAGAATTATGTAGTGCAAGAGCACTTGGTTTCCATGGCAGCGGGAAATGCTTGGGCGCTGAACTTGTGTTTGGCTGTGGAGTTTTGAGCGCCTGAGTGAGGAGCTCCATGTTAGTTTAGTGTGGGTGCTCAACCTGCTTGATTCCATCCCACTGGGCTCAATGGGCATTGGACCGGAAGTGACGCCAACAGGGTTTCCTAGATAGCTGCTAGCACAGCTGATGGTATGTGAAGATCATGAGGCAGGTGCAGTTGTTTTGGCACTGGAAGAGCTGTGCTGCTGCTTCGGGCAGTTGCCATTCACCACCGCCCTGAGTTCCCTAGGTGTCATAGCCACTTTCAGACATATGTGGTGCCAGAGCACTTGGTTTCCATGGCAGCGGGAAATGGCTTGGGCGCTGAACTTGTGTTTCGCTGTGGAGTTTTGAGTGCCTTGAGTGAGGAGCTCCATGTTAGTTTAGTGTGGGTGCTCAACCTGCTTGATTCCATCCCACTGGGCTCCATGGGCATTGGACCGGAAGTGACCAAACAGGGTTTCCTAGATAGCTGCTAGCACAGCTGATGGTATGTGAAGTTCATGAGGCAGGTGGAGTTGTTTTTGGCACTGGAAGAGCTGTGCTGCTGCTTCGGGCAGTTGCCATTCACCACCGCCCTGAGTTCCCTAGGTGTCATATCCACTTTCAGACATATGTGGTGCCAGAGCACTTGGTTTCCATGGCAGCGGGAAATGGCTTTTGCGCTGAACTTGTGTTTGGCTGTGGAGTTTTGAGCGCCTTGAGTGAGGAGTTCCATGTTAGTTTAGTGTGGGTGCTCAACCTGCTTGATTCCATCCCACTGGGCTCAATGGGCATTGGACCGGAAGTGACCAAACAGGGTTTCCTAGATAGCTGCTAGCACAGCTGATGGTATGTGAAGTGAATGAGGCAGGTGGAGTTGTTTTGGCACTGGAAGAGCTGTGCTGCTGCTTCGGGCAGTTGCCATTCACCACCGCCCTGAGTTCCCTAGGTGTCATATCCACTTTCAGACATATGTGCTGCCAGAGCACTTGGTTTCCATGGCAGAGGGAAATGGCTTGGGTGCTGAACTTGTGTTTGGCTGTGGAGTTTTGAGCACCTTGAGTGAGGAGCTCCATGTTAGTTTAGTGTGGGTGCTCAACCTGCTTGATTCCATCCCACTGGGCTCAATGGGCATTGGACCGGAAGTGACCAAACAGGGTTTCCTAGATAGCTGCTAGCACAGCTGATGGTATGTGAAGTGAATGAGGCAGGTGCAGTTGTTTTGGCACTGGAAGAGCTGTGCTGCTGCTTCGGGCACTTGCCATTCACCACCGCCCTGAGTTCCCTAGGTGTCATATCCACTTTCAGACCTATGTGGTGCCAGAGCACCTGGTTTCCATGGCAGCGGGAAATGGCTTTTGCGCTGAACTTGTGTTTTGCTGTGGAGTTTTGAGCGCCTTGAGTGAGGAGCTCCATGTGAGTTTAGCATGGGTGCTCAACCTGCTTGATTCCATCCCACTGGGCTCAATGGGCATTGGACCGGAAGTGACCAAACAGGGTTTCCTAGATAGCTGCTAGCACAGCTGATGGTATGTGAAGTTCATGAGGCAGGTGCAGTTGTTTTGGCACTGGAAGAGCTGTGCTGCTGCTTCGGGCAGTTGCCATTCACCACTGCCCTGAGTTCCCTAGGTGTCATATCCACTTTCAGACATATGTGCTGCCAGAGCACTTGGTTTCCATGGCAGCGGGAAATTGGCTTTTGCGCTGAACTTGTGTTTGGCTGTGGAGTTTTGAGCGCCTTGAGTGAGGAGCTCCATGTTAGTTCAGTGTGGGTGCTCAACCTGCTTGATTCCATCCCACTGGGCTCAATGGGCATTGGACCGGAAGTGACCAAACAGGGTTTCCTAGATAGCTGCTAGCACAGCTGATGGTATGTGAAGTGAATGAGGGCAGAGTGCAGTTGTTTTGGCACTGGAAGAGCTGTGCTGCTGCTTCGGGCACTTGCCATTCACCACCGCCCTGAGTTCCCTAGGTGTCATAGCCACTTTCAGACATATGTGGTGCCAGAGCACTTGGTTTCCATGGCAGCGGGAAATGGCTTTTGCGCTGAACTTGTGTTTGGCTGTGGAGTTTTGAGCGCCTTGAGTGAGGAGCTCCATGTGAGTTTAGTGTGGGTGCTCAACCTGCTTGATATCCATCCCCCTGGGCCTCAATGGGCATTGGATCGGAAGTGACCAAACAGGGTTTCCTAGATAGCTGCTAGCACAGCTGATGGTATGTGAAGTTCATGAGGCTGGTGCAGTTGTTTTGGCACTGGAAGAGCTGTGCTGCTGCTTCGGGCACTTGCCATTCACCACCGCCCTGAGTTCCTAGGTGTCATATCCACTTCAGACATATGTGCTGCCAGAGCACTTGGTTTCCATGGCAGCGGAGAAATGGCTTGGGCGCTGAACTTGTGCTTGGCTGTGGAGTTTTGAGCGCCTTGAGTGAGGAGCTCCATGTTAGTTCAGTGTGGTTGCTCAACCTGCTTGATTCCATCCCCCTGGGCTCAATGGGCATTGGACCGGAAGTGACCAAATAGGGTTTCCTAGAACGCTGCTAGCACAGCTGATGGTATGTGAAGTGAATGAGGCAGGTGCAGTTGTTTTGGCACTAGAAGAGCTGTGCTGCTGCTTCGGGCAGTTGCCATTCACCACCGCCCTGAGTTCCCTAGGTGTCATATCCACTTTCAGACATATGTGCTGCAGAGCACTTGGTTTCCATGGCAGCGGGAAATGGTTTGGGTGCTGAACTTGTGTTTGGCTGTGGAGTTTTGAGCGGCTTGAGTGAGGAGCTCCAAGTTGTTGTTTAGTGTGGGTGCTCAACCTTGCTTGATTCCATCCCCTGGGCTCAATGTGCATTGGACCGGAAGTGACCAAACAGGGTTTCTAGATAGCTGCTAGCACAGCTGATGTATGTGAAGTTCATGAGGCAGGTGCAGTTGTTTTGGCACTGGAAGAGCTGTGCTGCTGCTTCGGGCAGTTGCCATTCACCACCACATAGAGTTCCCTAGGTGTCATAGCCACTTTCAGACATATGTGCTGCAGAGCACTTGCTTTCCATGGCAGCGGGAAATGGCTTTTGCGTTGAACTTGTGTTTGGCTGTGGAGTTTGAGCACCTTGAGTGAGGAGCTCCATGTTAGTTCAGTGTGGGTGCTCAACCTGCTTGATTCCATCCCACTGGGCTCAATGGGCATTGTACCGGAAGTGACCAAACAGGGTTTCCTAGATAGCTGCTAGCACAGCTGATGGTATGTGAAGTTCATGAGCAGGTGCAGTTGTTTTGGCACTGGAAGAGCTGTGCTGCTGCTTCGGGCACTTGCCATTCACCACCGCCCTGAGTTCCCTAGGTGTCATATCCAATTTCAGACATATGTGGTGCCAGAACATTTGGTTTCCATTGGCAGCGGGAAATGGCTTTTGCCCTGAACTTGTGTTTGGCTGTGGAGTTTTGAGCACCTTGAGTGAGGAGATCCATGTTAGTTCAGTGTGGGTGCTCAACCTGGTTGATTCCATCCCCTGGGCTCAATGTGCATTGGACCGGAAGTGACCAAACAGGGTTTCCTAGATAGCTGCTAGCACAGCTGATGGTATGTAAAGTTCATGAGGCAGGTGCAGTTGTTTTGGCACTGGAAGAGCTGTGCTGCTGATTCGGGCACTTGCCATTCAACACCACATAGAGTTCCCTAGATGTCATATCCACTTTCAGACATATGTGGTGCCAGAGCACTTGGTTTCCATGGCAGCGGGAAATGGCTTGGGCGCTGACTTGTGTTTTGCTGTGGAGTTTTGAGCGCCTTGAGTGAGGAGCTCCATGTTAGTTTAGTGTGGGTGCTCAACCTGCTTGATTCCATCCCACTGGCTCAATGGGCATTGGACCGGAAGTGACCAAACAGGGTTTCCTAGATAGCTGCTAGCACAGCTGATGCTATGTGAAGTGAATGAGGCAGGTGCAGTTGTTTTGGCACTGGAAGAGCTGTGCTGCTGCTTCGGCAGTTGCCATTCACCACTGCCCTGAGTTCCCTAGGTGTCATATCCACTTTCAGACATATGTGCTGCCAGAGCTCTTGGTCTCCATGGCAGCGGGAAATTGCTTGGGCGCTGAACTTGTGTTTGGCTGTGGAGTTTTGAGGCACCTTGAGTGAGGAGCTCCATGTTAGTTCAGTGTGGGTGCTCAACCTGCTTGATTCATCCCCCAGGGCTCAATGGGCATTGGACCGGAAGTGACCAAACAGGGTTTCCTAGATAGCTGCTAGCACAGCTGATGGTATGTGAAGTTCATGAGGCAGGTGCAGGTCTTTTGGCACTGGAAGAGCTGTGCTGCTGCTTCGGGCACTTGCCATTCACCACCGCCCTGAGTTCCCAAGTGTGATATCCACTTTCAGACATATGTGGTGCCAGAGCACTTGGTTTCCATGGCAGCGGGAAATGGCTTGGGCGCTGAACTTGTGTTTGGCTGTGGAGTTTTGAGCACCTTGAGTGAGGAGCTCCATGTTAGTTCAGTGTGGGTGCTCAACCTGCTTGATTCCATCCCACTGGGCTCAATGGGCATTGGACCCGAAGTGACCAAACAGGGTTTCCTAGAACGCTGCTAGCACAGCTGATGGTATGTGAAGTTCATGAGGCAGGTGCAGTTGTTTTGGCACTGGAAGAGCTGTGCTGCTGCTTCGGGCACTTGCCATTCACCACCGCCCTAAGTTCCCTAGGTGTCATATCCACTTTCAGACATATGTGCTGCCAGAGCTCTTGGTTTCCATGGCAGCGGGAAATGGCTTGGGTGCTGAACTTGTGTTTGGCTGTGGAGTTTTGAGCGCCTTGAGTGAGGAGCTCCATGTTGGTTTAGTGTGGGTGCTCAACCTGCTTGATTCCATCCCACTGGGCTCAATGGGCATTGGACCGGAAGTGACCAAACAGGGTTTCCTAGATAGCTGCTAGCACAGCTGATGGTATGTGAAGTGAATCAGGCAGGTGCAGTTGTTTTGGCACTGGAAGAGCTGTGCTGCTGCTTCGGGCAGTTGCCATTCACCACCGCCCTGAGTTCCCTAGGTGTCATATCCACTTTCAGACATATGTAGTGCCAGAGCACTTGGTTTCCATGGCAGCGGGAAATGGCTTGGGCACTGAACTTGTATTTGGCTGTGGAGTTTTGAGCACCTTGAGTGAGGAGCTCCATGTTAGTTCAGTGTGGGTGCTCAAACTGCTTGATTCCATCCCACTGGGCTCAATGGGCATTGGACCGGAAGTGACCAAACAGGGTTTCCTAGATAGCTGCTAGCACAGCTGATGGTATGTGAAGTTCATGAGGCAGGTGCAGTTGTTTTGGCACGGGAAGAGCTGTGCTGCTGCTTCGGGCACTTGCCATTCACCTCCGCCCTGAGTTCCCTAGGTGTCATATCCACTTTCAGACATATGTGGTGCCAGAGCACTTGGTTTCCATGGCAGCGGGAAATGGCTTGGGCGCTGAACTTGTGTTTGGCTGTGGAGTTTTGAGCACCTTGAATGAGGAGCTCCATGTTAGTTCAGTGTGGGTGCTCAACCTGCTTGATTCCATCCCACTGGGCTAATGGGCATTGGACCGGAAGTGACCAAACAGGGTTTCCTAGATAGCTGCTAGCACAGCTGATGGTATGTGAAGTGAATGAGGCAGGTGCAGTTGTTTTGGCACGGGAAGAGCTGTGCTGCTGCTTCGGGCAGTTGCCATTCACCACTGCCCTGAGTTCCCTAGGTGTCATATCCACTTTCAGACATATGCGCTGCCAGAGCTCTTGGTTTCCATAGCAGCGGGAAATGGCTTTTGCGCTGAACTTGTGTTTTGCTGTGGAGTTTTGAGCGCCTTGAGTGAGGAGCTCCATGTTAGTTCAGTGTGGGTGCTCAACCTGCTTGATTCCATCCCACTGGGCTCAATGGGCATTGGACCGGAAGTGACCAAACAGGGTTTCCTAGATAGCTGCTAGCACAGCTGATGGTATGTGAAGTTCATGAGGCAGGTGCAGTTGTTTTGGCACTGGAAGAGCTGTGCTGCTGCTTCGGGCAGTTGCCATTCACCACCGCCCTGAGTTCCCTAGGTGTCATATCCACTTTCAGACATAGGTGCTGCCAGAGCACTTGGTTCCCATGGCAGCGGGAAATGGCTTGGGCGCTGAACTTGTGTTTTGCTGTGGAGGTTTGAGCGCCTTGAGTGAGGAGCTGCATGTTAGTTCAGTGTGGGTGCTCAACCTGCTTGATTCCATCCCACTGGGCTCAATGGGCATTGGACCCGAAGTGATCAAACAGGGTTTCCGAGATAGCTGCTAGTAAGCTGATGGTATGTGAAGTGAATGAGGCAGGTGGAGTTGTTTTGGCACTGGAAGAGCTGTGCTGCTGCTTCGGGCAGTTGCCATTCACCACTGCCCTGAGTTCCCTAGGTGTCATATCCACTTTCAGACATATGTGGTGCCAAAGCTCTTGTTTCCATGGCAGCGGGAAATGGCTTTTGCGCTGAACTTGTGTATTTGCTGTGGAGGTTTGAGCACCTTGAGTGAGGAGCTCCATGTTAGTTCAGTGTGGGTGCTCAACCTGCTTGATTCCATCCCACTGGGCTCAATGGGCATTGGACCAGAAGTGACCAAACAGGGTTTCCTAGATAGCTGCTAGCACAGCTGATGGTATGTGAAGTGAATGAGGCAGGTGCAGTTGTTTTGGCACTGGAAGAGCTGTGCTGCTGCTTCGGGCAGTTGCCATTCACCACCGCCTTGAGTTCCCTAGGTGTCACATCCACTTTCAGACATATGTGGTGCCAGAGCACTTGGTTTCCATGGCAGCGGGAAATGGCTTTTGCGCTGAACTTGTGTTTGGCTGTGGAGTTTTGAGCACCTTGAGTGAGGAGCTCCATGTTAGTGCAGTGTGGGTGCTCAACCTGCTTAACTCCATCCCACTGGGCTCAATGGGCATTGGACCGGAAGTGACCAAACAGGGTTTCCTAGATAGCTGCTAGCACAGCTGATGGTATGTGAAGTGAATGAGGCAGGTGGAGTTGTTTTGGCACTGGAAGAGCTGTGCTGCTGCTTCGGGCAGTTGCCATTCACCACTGCCCTGAGTTCCCTAGGTGTCATATCCACTTTCAGACCTATGTGCTGCCAGAGCACTTGGTTTCCATGGCAGCGTTAAATGGCTTGGGCGCTGAACTTGTGTTTTGCTGTGGAGGTTTGAGCGCCTTAAGTGAGGATCTGCATCTTAGTTCAGTGTGGGTGCTCAACCTGCTTGATTCCATCCCACTGGGCTCAATGGGCATTGGACTGGAAGTGACCAAACAGGGTTTCCTAGATAGCTGCTAGCACAGCTGATGGTATGTGAAGTTCATGAGGCAGGTGCACTTGTTTTCGCACTGGAAGAGCTGTGCTGCTGCTTCGGGCAGTTGCCATTCACCACCGCCCTGAGTTCCCTAGGTGTCATATCCACTTTCAGACATATGTGGTGCCAGAGCACTTGGTTTCCATGGCAGCGGGAAAAGGCTTTTGCCCTGAACTTGTGTTTGGCTGTGGAGTTTTGAGCACCTTGAGTGAGGAGATCCATGTTAGTGTAGTGTGGGTGCTCAACCTGGTTGATTCCATCACCCTGGGCTCAATGGGCATTGGACCGGAAGTGACCAAACAGGGTTTCCTAGATAGCTGCTAGCACAGCTGATGGTATGTGAAGTTCATGAGGCAGGTGGAGTTGTTTTGGCACTGGAAGAGCTGTGCTGCTGCTTCGGGCACTTGCCATTCAACACCACACAGAGTTCCCTAGGTGTCATATCCACTTTCAGACATAGGTGCTGCCAGAGCACTTGGTTTCCATGGCAGCGGGAAATGGCTTGGGCGCTGAACTTGTGTTTTGCTGTGGAGTTTTGAGCGCCTTGAGTGAGGAGCTCCATGTTAGTTCAGTGTGGGTGCTCAACCTGCTTGATTCCATCCCACTGGGCTCAATGGGCATTGGACCCGAAGTGACCAAACAGGGTTTCCTAGATAGCTGCTAGCACAGCTGATGCTATGTGAAGTGAATGAGGCAGGTGCAGTTGTTTTGGCACTGGAAGAGCTGTGCTGCTGCTTCGGGCAGTTGCCATTCACCACTGCCCTGAGTTCCCTAGGTGTCATATCCACTTTCAGACATATGTGCTGCCAGAGCTCTTGGTTTCCATGGCAGCGGGAAATTGCTTGGGCGCTGAACTTGTGTTTGGCTGTGGAGTTTTGAGCACCTTGAGTGAGGAGCTCCATGTTAGTTCAGTGTGGGTGCCCAACCTGCTTGATTCCATCCCCCAGGGCTCAATGGGCATTGGACCGGAAGTGACCAAACAGGGTTTCCTAGATAGCTGCTAGCACAGCTGATGGTATGTGAAGTTCATGAGGCAGGTGCAGGTCTTTTGGCACTGGAAGAGCTGTGCTGCTGCTTCGGGCACTTGCCATTCACCACCGCCCTGAGTTCCCTAGGTGTCATATCCACTTTCAGACATATGTGGTGCCAGAGCACTTGGTTTCCATGGCAGCGGGAAATGGCTTGGGCGCTGAACTTGTGTTTGGCTGTGGAGTTTTGAGCACCTTGAGTGAGGAGCTCCATGTTAGTTCAGTGTGGGTGCTCAACCTGCTTGATTCCATCCCACTGGGCTCAATGGGCATTGGACCCGAAGTGACCAAACAGGGTTTCCTAGAACGCTGCTAGCACAGCTGATGGTATGTGAAGTTCATGAGGCAGGTGCAGTTGTTTTGGCACTGGAAGAGCTGTGCTGCTGCTTCGGGCACTTGCCATTCACCACCGCCCTAAGTTCCCTAGGTGTCATATCCACTTTCAGACATATGTGCTGCCAGAGCTCTTGGTTTCCATGGCAGAGGGAAATGGCTTGGGTGCTGAACTTGTGTTTGGCTGTGGAGTTTTTAGCACCTTGAGTTAGGAGCTCCATGTTGGTTTAGTGTGGGTGCTCAACCTGCTTGATTCCATCCCACTGGGCTCAATGGGCATTGGACCGGAAGTGACCAAACAGGGTTTCCTAGATAGCTGCTAGCACAGCTGATGGTATGTGATGTGAATGAGGCAGGTGCAGTTGTTTTGGCACTGGAAGAGCTGTGCTGCTGCTTCGGGCACTTGCCATTCACCACCGCCCTGAGTTCCCTAGGTGTCATAGCCACTTTCAGACATATGTGCTGCCAGAGCACTTGGTTTCCATGGCAGCGGGAAATGGCTTGGGCGCTGAACTTGTGTTTTGCTGTGGAGTTTTGAGCGCCTTGAGTGAGGAGCTCCATGTTAGTTTAGCATGGGTGCTCAACCTGCTTGATTCCATCCCACTGGGCTCAATGGGCATTGGACCAGAAGTGACCAAACAGGGTTTCCTAGATAGCTGCTAGCACAGCTGATGGTATGTGAAGTTCATGAGGCAGGTGCAGTTGTTTTGGCACGGGAAGAGCTGTGCTGCTGCTTCGGGCAGTTGCCATTCACCTCCGCCCTGAGTTCCCTAGGTGTCATATCCACTTTCAGACATATGTGGTGCCAGAGCACTTGGTTTCCATGGCAGCGGGAAATGGCTTGGGCGCTCAACTTGTGTTTGGCTGTGGAGTTTTGAGCACCTTGAATGAGGAGCTCCATGTTAGTTCAGTGTGGGTGCTCAACCTGCTTGATTCCATCCCACTGGGCTAATGGGCATTGGACCGGAAGTGACCAAACAGGGTTTCCTAGATAGCTGCTAGCACAGCTGATGGTATGTGAAGTGAATGAGGCAGGTGCAGTTGTTTTGGCACTGGAAGAGCTGTGCTGCTGCTTCGGGCAGTTGCCATTCACCACTGCCCTGAGTTCCCTAGGTGTCATATCCACTTTCAGACATATGTGGTGCCAGAGCACTTGGTTTCCATGGCAGCGGGAAATGGCTTTTGCGCTGAACTTGTGTTTTGCTGTGGAGTTTTGAGCGCCTTGAGTGAGGAGCTCCATGTTAGTTCAGTGTGGGTGCTCAACCTGCTTGATTCCATCCCACTGGGCTCAATGGGCATTGGACCGGAAGTGACCAAACAGGGTTTCCTAGATAGCTGCTAGCACAGCTGATGGTATGTGAAGTTCATGAGGCAGGTGCAGTTGTTTTGGCACTGGAAGAGCTGTGCTGCTGCTTCGGGCAGTTGCCATTCACCACCGCCCTGAGTTCCCTAGGTGTCATATCCACTTTCAGACATATGTGGTGCCAGAGCACTTGGTTTCCATGGCAGCGGGAAATGGCTTCGGCGCTGAACTTGTGTTTTGCTGTGGAGGTTTGAGCGCCTTGAGTGAGGAGCTGCATGTTAGTTCAGTGTGGGTGCTAAACCTGCTTGATTCCATCCCACTGGGCTCAATGGGCATTGGACCCGAAGTGACCAAACAGGGTTTCCTAGATAGCTGCTAGCACAGCTGATGGTATGTGAAGTGAATGAGGCAGGTGGAGTTGTTTTGGCACTGGAAGAGCTGTGCTGCTGCTTCGGGCAGTTGCCATTCACCACTGCCCTGAGTTCCCTAGGTGTCATATCCACTTTCAGACATATGTGGTGCCAAAGCTCTTGTTTCCATGGCAGCGGGAAATGGCTTTTGCACTGAACTTGTGTATTTGCTTTGGCGGTTTGAGCACCTTGAGTGAGGAGCTCCATGTTAGTTCAGTGTGGGTGCTCAACCTGCTTGATTCCATCCCACTGGGCTCAATGGGCATTGGACCCGAAGTGACCAAACAGGGTTTCCTAGATAGCTGCTAGCACAGCTGATGGTATGTGAAGTGAATGAGGCAGGTGCAGTTGTTTTGGCACTGGAAGAGCTGTGCTGCTGCTTCGGGCAGTTGCCATTCACCACCACCCTGAGTTCCCTAGGTGTCATATCCACTTTCAGACATATGTGCTGCCAGAGCACTTGGTTTCAATGGCAGCGGGAAATGGCTTTTGCGCTGAACTTGTGTTTGGCTGTGGAGTTTTGAGCGCCTTGAGTGAGGAGCTCCATGTTAGTTCAGTGTGGGTGCTCAACCTGCTTGATTCCATCTCACTGGGCTCAATGGGCATTGGACCCGAAGTGACCAAACAGGGTTTCCTAGATAGCTGCTAGCACAGCTGATGGTATGTGAAGTTCATGAGGCAGGTGCACTTGTTTTGGCACTGGAAGAGCTGTGCTGCTGCTTCGGGCAGTTGCCATTCACCACCGCCCTGAGTTCCCTAGGTGTCATATCCACTTTCAGACATATGTGCTGCCAGAGCTCTTGGTTTCCATGGCAGCGGGAAATGGCTTGGGCGCTGAACTTGTGTTTGGCTGTGGAGTTTTGAGCGCCTTGAGTGAGGAGCTCCATGTTAGTTCAGTGTGGGTGCTCAACCTGCTTGATTCCATCTCAGTGGGCTCAATGAGCATTGGACCGGAAGTGACCAAACAGGGTTTCCTAGATAGCTGCTAGCACAGCTGATGGTATGTGAAGTTCATGAGGCAGGTGGAGTTGTTTTGGTACTTGAAGAGCTGTGCTGCTGCTTCGGGCAGTTGCCATTCACCACCGCCCTGAGTTCCCTAGGTGTCATATCCACTTTCAGACATATGTGGTGCCAGAGCACTTGGTTTCCATGGCAGCAGGAAATGGCTTGGGCGCTGAACTTGTGTTTGGCTGTGGAGTTTTGAGCGCCTTGAGTGAGGAGCTCCATGTTAGTTTAGCATGGGTGCTCAACCTGCTTGATTCCATCCCACTGGGCTCAATGGGCATTGGACCAGAAGTGACCAAACAGGGTTTCCTAAATAGCTGCTAGCACAGCTGATGGTATGTGAAGTTCATGAGGCAGGTGCAGTTGTTTTGGCACTGGAAGAGCTGTGCTGCTGCTTCGGGCAGTTGCCATTCACCACCACATAGAGTTCCCTAGGTGTCATATCCACTTTCAGACATATGTGGTGCCAGAGCACTTGGTTTCCATGGCAGCGGGAAATGACTTTTGCGCTGAACTTGTGTTTGGCTGTGGAGTTTTGAGCGCCTTGAGTGAGGAGCTCCATGTTAGTTCAGTGTGGGTGCTCAACCTGCTTGATTCCATCTCACTGGGCTCAATGGGCATTGGACCAGAAGTGACCAAACAGGGTTTCCTAGATAGCTGCTAGCACAGCTGATGGTATGTGAAGTTCATGAGGCAGGTGCACTTGTTTTGGCACTGGAAGAGCTGTGCTGCTGCTTCGGGCAGTTGCCATTCACCACCAGATAGTGTTCCCTAGGTGTCATATCCACTTTCAGACATATGTGCTGCCAGAGCTCTTGGTTTCCATGGCAGCGGGAAATGGCTTGGGCGCTGAACTTGTGTTTGGCTGTGGAGTTTTTAGCGCCTTGATTGAGGAGCTCCATGTTAGTTCAGTGTGGGTGCTCAACCTGCTTGATTCCATCTCAGTGGGCTCAATGAGCATTGGACCGGAAGTGACCAAACAGGGTTTCCTAGATAGCTGCTAGCACAGCTGATGGTATGTGAAGTTCATGAGGCAGGTGGAGTTGTTTTGGCACTGGAAGAGCTGTGCTGCTGCTTCGGGCAGTTGCCATTCACCACCACATAGAGTACCCTAGGTGTCATATCCACTTTCAGACCTATGTGCTGCCAGAGCACTTGGTTTCCATGGCAGCGTTAAATGGCTTGGGCGCTGAACTTGTGTTTTGCTGTGGAGGTTTGAGCGCCTTAAGTGAGGATCTGCATGTTAGTTCAGTGTGGGTGCTCAACCTGCTTGATTCCATCCCACTGGGCTCAATGGGCATTGGACTGGAAGTGACCAAACAGGGTTTCCTAGATAGCTGCTAGCACAGCTGATGGTATGTGAAGTTCATGAGGCAGGTGCACTTGTTTTGGCACTGGAAGAGCTGTGCTGCTGCTTCGGGCACTTGCCATTCACCACCGCCCTGAGTTCCCTAGGTGTCATATCCACTTTCAGACATATGTGGTGCCAGAGCACTTGGTTTCCATGGCAGCGGGAAAAGGCTTGGGCACTGAACTTGTGTTTGGCTGTGGAGTTTTGAGCGTCTTGAGTGAGGAGCTCCATGTTAGTTCAGTGTGGGTGCTCAACCTGCTTGATTCCATCCCACTGGGCTCAATGGGCATTGGACCGGAAGTGACCAAACAGGGTTTCCTAGATAGCTGCTAGCACAGCTGGTGGTATGTGAAGTTCATGAGGCAGGTGGAGTTGTTTTGGCACCGGACGAGCTGTGCTGCTGCTTCGGGCAGTTGCCATTCACCACCGCCCTGAGTTCCCTAGGTGTCATAGCCACTTTCAGACATATGTGGTGCCAGAGCACTTGGTTTCCATGGCAGCGGGAAATGGCTTTTGCGCTGAACTTGTGTTTGGCTGTGGAGTTTTGAGCACCTTGAGTGAGGAGCTCCATGTTAGTTCAGTGTGGGTGCTCAACCTGCTTGATTCCATCTCAGTGGGCTCAATGAGCATTGGACCGGAAGTGACCAAACAGGGTTTCCTAGATAGCTGCTAGCACAGCTGATGGTATGTGAAGTTCATGAGGCAGGTGGAGTTGTTTTGGCACGGGAAGAGCTGTGCTGCTGCTTCGGGCAGTTGCCATTCACCACCGCCCTGAGTTCCCTAGGTGTCATAGCCACTTTCAGACATATGTGGTGCCAGAGCTCTTGGTTTCCATGGCAGCGGGAAATGGCTTGGGCGCTGAACTTGTGTTTGGCTGTGGAGTTTTGAGCGCCTTGAGTGAGGAGCTCCATGTTAGTTCAGTGTGGGTGCTCAACCTGCTTGATTCCATCCCACTGGGCTCAATGGGCATTGGACCGGAAGTGACCAAACAGGGTTTCCTAGATAGCTGCTAGCACAGCTGATGGTATGTGAAGTTCATGAGGCAGGTGCAGTTGTTTTGGCACTGGAAGAGCTGTGCTGCTGCTTCGGGCAGTTGCCATTCACCACCACATAGAGTACCCTAGGTGTCATATCCACTTTCAGACCTATGTGCTGCCAGAGCACTTGGTTTCCATGGCAGCGGGAAATGGCTTTGGCTTTGAACTTGTGTTTGGCTGTGGAGTTTTGAGCACCTTGAGTGAGGAGCTGCATGTTAGTTCAGGGTGGGTGCTCAACCTGCTTGATTCCATCCCACTGGGCTCAATGGGCATTGGACCGGAAGTGACCAAACAGGGTTTCCTAGATAGCTGCTAGCACAGCTGATGGTATGTGAAGTTCATGAGGCAGGTGCAGTTGTTTTGGCACTGGAAGAGCTGTGCTGCTGCTTCGGGCACTTGCCATTCACCACCAGATAGAGTTCCCTAGGTGTCATATCCACTTTCAGACATATGTGCTGCCAGAGCTCTTGGTTTCCATGGCAGAGGGAAATGGCTTGGGCACTGAACTTGTGTTTGGCTGTGGAGTTTTTAGCGCCTTGAGTGAGGAGCTCCATGTGAGTTTAGTGTGGGTGCTCAACCTGCTTGATTCCATCCCCCTGGGCTCAATGGGCATTGGACCGGAAGTGACCAAACAGGGTTTCCTAGATAGCTGCTAGCACAGCTGGTGGTATGTGAAGTTCATGAGGCAGGTGGAGTTGTTTTGGCACTGGAAGAGCTGTGCTGCTGCTTCGGGCAGTTGCCATTCACCACCGCCCTGAGTTCCCTAGGTGTCATAGCCACTTTCAGACATATGTGGTGCCAGAGCACTTGGTTTCCATGGCAGCGGGAAATGGCTTTTGCGCTGAACTTGTGTTTGGCTGTGGAGTTTTGAGCACCTTGAGTGAGGAGCTCCATGTTAGTTTAGCATGGGTGCTCAAACTGCTTGATTCCATCCCACTGGGCTCAATGGGATTTGGACCAGAAGTGACCAAACAGGGTTTCCTAGATAGCTACTAACACAGCTGATGGTATGTGAAGTTCATGAGGCAGGTGCAGTTGTTTTGGCACTGGAAGAGCTGTGCTGCTGCTTCAGGCACTTGCCATTCACCACCACATAGAGTTCCCTAGGTGTCATATCCACTTTCAGACATATGTGGTGCCAGGACATTTGGTTTCCATGGCAGCGGGAAATGGCTTTTGCCCTGAACTTGTGTTTGGCTGTGGAGTTTTGAGCACCTTGAGTGAGGAGATCCATGTTAGTTCAGTGTGGGTGCTCAACCTGCTTGATTCCATCCCACTGGGCTCAATGGGCATTGGACCCGAAGTGACCAAACAGGGTTTCCTAGATAGCTGCTAGCACAGCTGATGGTATGTGAAGTGAATGAGGCAGGTGCAGTTGTTTTGGCACTGGAAGAGCTGTGCTGCTGCTTCGGGCAGTTGCCATTCACCACCGCCCTGAGTTCCCTAGGTGTCATAGCCACTTTCAGACATATGTGCTGCCAGAGCTCTTGGTTTCCATGGCAGCGGGAAATGGCTTGGGCGCTGAACTTGTGTTTGGCTGTGGAGTTTTGAGCGCCTTGAGTGAGGAGCTCAATGTTAGTTCAGTGTGGGTGCTCAACCTGCTTGATTCCATCCCACTGGGCTCAATGGGCATTGGACCGGAAGTGACCAAACAGGGTTTCCTAGATAGCTGCTAGCACAGCTGATGGTATGTGAAGTGAATGAGGCAGGTGCAGTTGTTTTGGCACTGGAAGAGCTGTGCTGCTGCTTCGGGCAGTTGCCATTCACCACTGCCCTGAGTTCCCTAGGTGTCATAGCCGCTTTCAGACATATGTGGTGCCAGAGCACTTGGTTTCCATGGCAGCGGGAAATGGCTTTTGCGCTGAACTTGTGTTTGGCTGTGGAGTTTTGAGCACCTTGAGTGAGGAGCTCCATGTTAGTTTAGCATGGGTGCTCAACCTGCTTGATTCCATCCCACTGGGCTCAATGGGCATTGGACCAGAAGTGACCAAACAGGGTTTCCTAGATAGCTGCTAGCACAGCTGATGGTATGTGAAGTGAATGAGGCAGGTGCAGTTGTTTTGGCACTGGAAGAGCTGTGCTGCTGCTTCGGGCAGTTGCCATTCACCACTGCCCTGAGTTCCCTAGGTGTCATATCCACTTTCAGACATATGTGGTGCCAGAGCACTTGGTTTCCATGGCAGCGGGAAATGGCTTTTGCGCTGAACTTGTGTTTGGCTGTGGAGTTTTGAGCGCCTTGAGTGAGGAGCTCCATGTTAGTTCAGTGTGGGTGCTCAACCTGCTTAACTCCATCCCACTGGGCTCAATGGGCATTGGACCCGAAGTGACCAAACAGGGTTTCCTAGATAGCTGCTAGCACAGCTGATGGTATGTGAAGTTCATGAGGCAGGTGCAGTTTTTTGGCACTGGAAGAGCTGTGCTGCTGCTTCGGGCAGTTGCCATTCACCACCGCCCTGAGTTCCCTAGGTGTCATAGCCACTTTCAGACATATGTGGTGCCAGAGCACTTGGTTTCCATGGCAGCGGGAAATGGCTTGGGCGCTGAACTTGTGTTTGGCTGTGGAGTGATGTTAGTTTAGCATGGGTGCTCAACCTGCTTGATTCCATCCCTCTGGGCTCAATGGGCATTGGACCGGAAGTGACCAAACATGGTTTCCTAGATAGCTGCTAGCACAGCTGATGGTATGTCAACTTCATGAGGCAGGTGGAGTTGTTTTGGCACTGGAAGAGCTGTGCTGCTGCTTCGGGCAGTTGCCATTCACCACCGCCCTGAGTTCCCTAGGTGTCATATCCACTTTCAGACATATGTGGTGCCAGAGCACTTGGTTTCCATGGCAGCGGGAAATGGCTTTTGCGCTGAACTTGTGTTTGGCTGTGGAGTTTTGAGCGCCTTGAGTGAGGAGCTCCATGTTAGTTCAGTGTGGGTGCTCAACCTGCTTGATTCCATCCCCCTGGGCTCAATGGGCATTGGACCGGAAGTGACCAAACAGGGTTTCCTAGATAGCTGCTAGCACAGCTGATGGTATGTGAAGTGAATGAGGCAGGTGGAGTTGTTTTGGCACTGGAAGAGCTGTGCTGCTGCTTCGGGCACTTGCCATTCACCACCGCCCTGAGTTCCCTAGGTGTCGTATCCACTTTCAGACATATGTGGTGCCAGAGCACTTGGTTTCCATGGCAGCGGGAAATGGCTTTTGCGCTGAACTTGTGTTTGGCTGTGGAGTTTTGAGCGCCTTGAGTGAGGAGCTCCATGTTAGTTCAGTGTGGGTGCTCAACCTGCTTAACTCCATCCCACTGGGCTCAATGGGCATTGGACCCGAAGTGACCAAACAGGGTTTCCTAGATTGCTGCTAGCACAGCTGATGGTATGTGAAGTTCATGAGGCAGGTGCAGTTGTTTTGGCACTGGAAGAGCTGTGCTGCTGCTTCGGGCAGTTGCCATTCACCACTGCCCTGAGTTCCCTAGGTGTCATATCCACTTTCAGACATATGTGGTGCCAGAGCACTTGGTTTCCATGGCAGCGGGAAATGGCTTGGGCGCTGAACTTGTGTTTTGCTGTGGAGGTTTGAGCGCCTTGAGTGAGGAGCTCAATGTTAGTTCAGTGTGGGTGCTCAACCTACTTGATTCCATCCCACTGGGCTCAATGGGCATTGGACCGGAAGTGACCAAACAGGGTTTCCTAGATAGCTGCTAGCACAGCTGATGGTATGTGAAGTGAATGAGGCAGGTGCAGTTGTTTTGGCACTGGAAGAGCTGTGCTGCTGCTTCGGGCAGTTGCCATTCACCACCACATAGAGTTCCCTAGGTGTCATATCCACTTTCAGACATATGTGGTGCCAGAGCACTTGGTTTCCATGGCAGCGGGAAATGGCTTGGGCGCTGAACTTGTGTTTGGCTGTGGAGTTTTGAGTGCCTTGAGTGAGGAGCTCCATGTTAGTTTAGCATGGGTGCTCAACCTGCTTGTTTCCATCCCAATGGGCTCAATGGGCATTGGACCGGAAGTGACCAAACATGGTTTCCTAGAACGCTGCTCGCACAGCTGATGGTATGTGAAGTTCATGAGGCAGGTGCAGTTGTTTTGGCACTGGAAGAGCTGTGCTGCTGCTTCGGGCAGTTGCCATTCACCAAAACATAGTGTTCCCTAGGTGTCATATCCACTTTCAGACATATGTGGTGCCAGAGCACTTGGTTTCCATGGCAGCGGGAAATGGCTTGGGCGCTGAACTTGTGTATTTGCTGTGGAGTTTTGAGCACCTTGAGTGAGGAGCTCCATGTTAGTTCAGTGTGGGTGCTCAACCTGCTTGATTCCATCCCACTGGGCTCAATGGGCATTGGACCAGAAGTGACCAAACATGGTTTCCTAGATAGCTGCTAGCACAGCTGATGGTATGTGAAGTGAATGAGGCAGGTGCAGTTGTTTTGGCACTGGAAGAGCTGTGCTGCTGCTTCGGGCAGTTGCCATTCACCACCGCCCTGAGTTCCCTAGGTGTCATATCCACTTTCAGACATATGTGCTGCCAGAGCACTTGGTTTCCATGGCAGCGGGAAATGGCTTTTGCGCTGAACTTGTGTTTGGCTGTGGAGTTTTGAGCACCTTGAGTGAGGAGCTCCATGTTAGTTCAGTGTGGGTGCTCAACCTGCTTGATTCCATCCCCCTGGGCTCAATGGGCATTGGACCGGAAGTGACCAAACAGGGTTTCCTAGATAGCTGCTAGCACAGCTGATGGTATGTGAAGTTCATGAGGCAGGTGCAGTTGTTTTGGCACTGGAAGAGCTGTGCTGCTGCTTCGGGCAGTTGCCATTCACCACCGCCCT
Organism: Ochotona princeps; assembly: GCF_030435755.1. Lineage (NCBI taxonomy): Eukaryota > Metazoa > Chordata > Mammalia > Lagomorpha > Ochotonidae > Ochotona > Ochotona princeps. The sequence goes on along the minus strand of NC_080835.1, from coordinate 98,461,335 downwards.
GAGTTCCCTAGGTGTCATATCCACTTTCAGACATATGTGGTGCCAGAGCACTTGGTTTCCATGGCAGCGGGAAATGGCTTTTGCGCTGAACTTGTGTTTGGCTGTGGAGGTTTGAGCGCCTTGAGTGAGGAGCTCCATGTGAGTTCAGTGTGGGTGCTCAACCTGCTTGATTCCATCCCACTGGGCTCAATGGGCATTGGACCCGAAGTGACCAAACAGGGTTTCCTAGATAGCTGCTAGCACAGCTGATGGTATGTGAAGTTCATGAGGCAGGTGCACTTGTTTTGGCACTGGAAGAGCTGTGCTGCTGCTTCGGGCACTTGCCATTCACCACCACATAGAGTTCCCTAGGTGTCATATCCACTTTCAGACATATGTGGTGCCAGAGCACTTGGTTTCCATGGCAGCGGGAAATGGCTTTTGCGCTGAACTTGTGTTTGGGTGTGGAGTTTTGAGCGCCTTGAGTGAGGAGCTCCATGTGAGTTCAGTGTGGGTGCTCAACCTGCTTAACTCCATCCCACTGGGCTCAATGGGCATTGGACCCGAAGTGACCAAACAGGGTTTCCTAGATAGCTGCTAGCACAGCTGATGGTATGTCAACTTCATGAGGCAGGTGGAGTTGTTTTGGCACTGGAAGAGCTGTGCTGCTGCTTCGGGCAGTTGCCATTCACCACTGCCCTGAGTTCCCTAGGTGTCATATCCACTTTCAGACATATGTGGTGCCAGAGCACTTGGTTTCCATGGCAGCGGGAAATGGCTTGGGCGCTGAACTTGTGTTTTGCTGTGGAGTTTTGAGCGCCTTGAGTGAGGAGCTCCATGTTAGTTTAGCATGGGTGCTCAACCTGCTTGATTCCATCCCACTGGGCTCAATGGGCATTGGACCGGAAGTGACCAAAAAGGGTTTCCTAGATAGCTGCTAGCACAGCTGATGGTATGTGAAGTTCATGAGGCAGGTGCAGTTGTTTTGGCACTGGAAGAGCTGTGCTACTGCTTCGGGCAGTTGCCATTCACCACCGCCCTGAGTTCCCTAGGTGTCATATCCACTTTCAGACATATGTGGTGCCAGAGCACTTGGTTTCCATGGCAGCGGGAAATGGCTTTTGCGCTGAACTTGTGTTTTGCTGTGGAGTTTTGAGCACCTTGAGTGAGGAGCTCCATGTTAGTTCAGTGTGGGTGCTCAACCTGCTTGATTCCATCCCCCTTTGCTCAATGTAAATTGGACCGGAAGTGACCAAACAGGGTTTCCTAGATAGCTGCTAGCACAGCTGATGGTATGTGAACTTCATGAGGCAGGTGGAGTTGTTTTGACACTGGAAGAGCTGTGCTGCTGATTCGGGCAGTTGCCATTCACCACCGCCCTGAGTTCCCTAGGTGTCATATCCACTTTCAGACATATGTGGTGCCAGAGCACTTGGTTTCCATGGCAGCGGGAAATGGCTTGGGCGCTGAACTTGTGTTTGGCTGTGGAGTTTTGAGCGCCTTGAGTGAGGAGCTCCATGTTAGTTTAGCATGGGTGCTCAACCTGCTTGATTCCATCCCCCTGGCCTCAATGGGCATTGGACCGGAAGTGACCAAACAGGGTTTCCTAGATAGCTGCTAGCACAGCTGATGGTATGTGAAGTTCATGAGGCAGGTGGAGTTGTTTTGGCACTGGAAGAGCTGTGCTGCTGCTTCGGGCACTTGCCATTCACCACTGCCCTGAGTTCCCTAGGTGTCATATCCACTTTCAGACATATGTGGTGCCAGAGCACTTGGTTTCCATGGCAGCGGGAAATGGCTTGGGCACTGAACTTGTGTTTTGCTGTGGAGTTTTGAGCACCTTGAGTGAGGAGCTCCATGTTAGTTCAGTGTGGGTGCTCAACCTGCTTGATTCCATCCCACTGGGCTCAATGGGCATTGGTCCGGAAGTGACCAAACAGGGTTTCCTAGATAGCTGCTAGCACAGCTGATGGTATGTGAAGTTCATGAGGCAGGTGCAGTTGTTTTGGCAGCGGAAGAGCTGTGCTGCTGCTTCGGGCAGTTGCCATTCACCAAAACATAGTGTTCCCTAGGTGTCATATCCACTTTCAGACATATGTGGTGCCAGAGCACTTGGTTTCCATGGCAGCGGGAAATGGCTTGGGCGCTGAACATGTGTTTGGCTGTGGAGTGATGTTAGTTTAGCATGGGTGCTCAACCTGCTTGATTCCATCCCACTGGGCTCAATGGGCATTGGACCGGAAGTGACCAAACAGGGTTTCCTAGATAGCTGCTAGCACAGCTGATGGTATGTGAAGTTCATGAGGCAGGTGCAGTTGTTTTGGCACTGGAAGAGCTGTGCTGCTGCTTCGGGCAGTTGCCATTCACCACTGCCCTGAGTTCCCTAGGTGTCATATCCACTTTCAGACATATGTGGTGCCAGAGCACTTGGTTTCCATGGCAGCGTTAAATGGCTTGGGCGCTGAACTTGTGTTTTGCTGTGGAGGTTTGAGCGCCTTGAGTGAGGAGCTGCATGTTAGTTCAGTGTGGGTGCTCAACCTGCTTGATTCCATCCCACTGGGCTCAATGGGCATTGGACCCGAAGTGACCAAACAGGGTTTCCTAGAACGCTGCTAGCACAGCTGATGGTATGTGAAGTTCATGAGGCAGGTGCAGTTGTTTTGGCACTGGAAGAGCTGTGCTGCTGCTTCGGGCACTTGCCATTCACCACCGCCCTGAGTTCCCTAGGTGTCATATCCACTTTCAGACATATGTGGTGCCAGAGCTTTGGTTTCCATGGCAGCGGGAAATGGCTTGGGCGCTGAACTTGTGTTTGGCTGTGGAGTTTTGAGCGCCTTGAGTGAGGAGCTCAATGTTAGTTCAGTGTGGGTGCTCAACCTGCTTGATTCCATCCCACTGGGCTCAATGGGCATTGGACCGGAAGTGACCAAACAGGGTTTCCTAGATAGCTGCTAGCACAGCTGATGGTATGTGAAGTGAATGAGGCAGGTGCAGTTGTTTTGGCACTGGAAGAGCTGTGCTGCTGCTTCGGGCAGTTGCCATTCACCACCGCCCTGAGTTCCCTAGGTGTCATATCCACTTTCAGACATATGTGGTGCCAAAGCACTTGGTTTCCATGGCAGCGGGAAATGGCTTGGGCGCTGAACTTGTGTTTGGCTGTGGAGTTTTGAGTGCCTTGAGTGAGGAGCTCCATGTTAGTTTAGCATGGGTGCTCAACCTGCTTGTTTCCATCCCAATGGGCTCAATGGGCATTGGACCGGAAGTGACCAAACATGGTTTCCTAGATAGCTGCTCGCACAGCTGATGGTATGTGAAGTTCATGAGGCAGGTGCAGTTGTTTTGGCACTGGAAGAGCTGTGCTGCTGCTTCGGGCAGTTGCCATTCACCACCGCCCTGAGTTCCCTAGGTGTCATATCCACTTTCAGACATATGTGGTGCCAGAGCACTTGGTTTCCATGGCAGCGGGAAATGGCTTGGGCGCTGAACTTGTGTATTTGCTGTGGAGTTTTGAGCACCTTGAGTGAGGAGCTCCATGTTAGTTCAGTGTGGGTGCTCAACCTGCTTGATTCCATCCCACTGGGCTCAATGGGCATTGGACCAGAAGTGACCAAACATGGTTTCCTAGATAGCTGCTAGCACAGCTGATGGTATGTGAAGTGAATGAGGCAGGTGCAGTTGTTTTGGCACTGGAAGAGCTGTGCTGCTGCTTCGGGCAGTTGCCATTCACCACCACATAGAGTTCCCTAGGTGTCATATCCACTTTCAGACATATGTGGTGCCAGAGCACTTGGTTTCCATGGCAGCGGGAAATGGCTTTTGCGCTGAACTTGTGTTTGGCTGTGGAGGTTTGAGCGCCTTGAGTGAGGAGCTGCATGTTAGTTCAGTGTGGGTGCTCAACCTGCTTGATTCCATCCCACTGGGCTCAATGGGCATTGGACCCGAAGTGACCAAACAGGGTTTCCTAGATAGCTGCTAGCACAGCTGATGGTATGTGAAGTTCATGAGGCAGGTGCACTTGTTTTGGCACTGGAAGAGCTGTGCTGCTGCTTCGGGGAGTTGCCATTCACCACCACATAGAGTTCCCTAGGTGTCATATCCACTTTCAGACATATGTGGTGCCAGAGCACTTGGTTTCCATGGCAGCGGGAAATGGCTTTTGCGCTGAACTTGTGTTTGGGTGTGGAGTTTTGAGCGCCTTGAGTGAGGAGCTCCATGTGAGTTCAGTGTAGGTGCTCAACCTGCTTTACTCCATCCCACTGGGCTCAATGGGCATTGGACCGGAAGTGACCAAACAGGGTTTCCTAGATAGCTGCTAGCACAGCTGATGGTATGTCAAATTCATGAGGCAGGTGGAGTTGTTTTGGCACTGGAAGAGCTGTGCTGCTGCTTCTGGCAGTTGCCATTCACCACTGCCCTGAGTTCCCTAGGTGTCATATCCACTTTCAGACATATGTGGTGCCAGAGCACTTGGTTTCCATGGCAGCGGGAAATGGCTTGGGCGCTGAACTTGTGTTTGGCTGTGGAGTTTTGAGCGCCTTGAGTGAGGAGCTCCATGTTAGTTTAGCATGGGTGCTCAACCTGCTTGATTCCATCCCACTGGGCTCAATGGGCATTGGACCCGAAGTGACCAAAAAGGGTTTCCTAGATAGCTGCTAGCACAGCTGATGGTATGTGAAGTGAATGAGGCAGGTGGAGTTGTTTTGGCACTGGAAGAGCTGTGCTGCTGCTTCGGGCAGTTGCCATTCACCACCACATAGTGTTCCCTAGGTGTCATATCCACTTTCAGACATATGTGCTGCCAGAGCACTTGGTTTCCATGGCAGCGGGAAATGGCTTTTGCGCTGAACTTGTGTTTGGGTGTGGAGTTTTGAGCGCCTTGTGTGAGGAGCTCCATGTTAATTCAGTGTGGGTGCTCAACCTGCTTGATTCCATCCCACTGGGCTCAATGGGCATTGGACCCGAAGTGACCAAACAGGGTTTCCTAGATAGCTGCTAGCACAGCTGATGGTATGTGAAGTTCATGAGGCAGGTGCAGTTGTTTTGGCACTGGAAGAGCTGTGCTGCTGCTTCGGGCAGTTGCCATTCACCACCGCCCTGAGTTCCCTAGGTGTCATATCCACTTTCAGACATATGTGCTGCCAGAGCACTTGGTTTCCATGGCAGCGGGAAATGGCTTTTGCGCTGAACTTGTGTTTTGCTGTGGAGTTTTGAGCGCCTTGAGTGAGGAGCTCCATGTTAGTTCAGTGTGGGTGCTCAACCTGCTTAACTCCATCCCACTGGGCTCAATGGGCATTGGACCGGAAGTGACCAAACAGGGTTTCCTAGATAGCTGCTGGCACAGCTGATGGTATGTGAAGTGAATGAGGCAGGTGCAGTTGTTTTGGCACTGGAAGAGCTGTGCTGCTGCTTCGGGCAGTTGCCATTCACCACCGCCCTGAGTTCCCTAGGTGTCATATCCACTTTCAGACATATGTGCTGCCAGAGCTTTGGTTTCCATGGCAGCGGGAAATGGCTTGGGCGCTGAACTTGTGTTTGGCTGTGGAGTTTTGAGCGCCTTGAGTGAGGAGCTCAATGTTAGTTCAGTGTGGGTGCTCAACCTGCTTGATTCCATCCCACTGGGCTCAATGGGCATTGGACCGGAAGTGACCAAACAGGGTTTCCTAGATAGCTGCTAGCACAGCTGATGGTATGTGAAGTGAATGAGGCAGGTGCAGTTGTTTTGGCACTGGAAGAGCTGTGCTGCTGCTTCGGGCAGTTGCCATTCACCACCGCCCTGAGTTCCCTAGGTGTCATATCCACTTTCAGACATATGTGGTGCCAAAGCACTTGGTTTCCATGGCAGCGGGAAATGGCTTGGGCGCTGAACTTGTGTTTGGCTGTGGAGTTTTGAGTGCCTTGAGTGGGGAGCTCCATGTTAGTTTAGCATGGGTGCTCAACCTGCTTGTTTCCATCCCAATGGGCTCAATGGGCATTGGACCGGAAGTGACCAAACATGGTTTCCTAGATAGCTGCTCGCACAGCTGATGGTATGTGAAGTTCATGAGGCAGGTGCAGTTGTTTTGGCACTGGAAGAGCTGTGCTGCTGCTTCGGGCAGTTGCCATTCACCACCGCCCTGAGTTCCCTAGGTGTCATATCCACTTTCAGACATATGTGGTGCCAGAGCACTTGGTTTCCATGGCAGCGGGAAATGGCTTGGGCGCTGAACTTGTGTATTTGCTGTGGAGTTTTGAGAACCTTGAGTGAGGAGCTCCATGTTAGTTCAGTGTGGGTGCTCAACCTGCTTGATTCCATCCCACTGGGCTCAATGGGCATTGGACCAGAAGTGACCAAACATGGTTTCCTAGATAGCTGCTAGCACAGCTGATGGTATGTGAAGTTCATGAGGCAGGTGCAGTTGTTTTGGCACTGGAAGAGCTGTGCTGCTGCTTCGGGCAGTTGCCATTCACCACCACCCTGAGTTGCCTAGGTGTCATATCCACTTTCAGACATATGTGGTGCCAGAGCACTTGGTTTCCATGGCAGCGGGAAATGGCTTTTGCGCTGAACTTGTGTTTGGCTGTGGAGGTTTGAGCGCCTTGAGTGAGGAGCTGCATGTTAGTTCAGTGTGGGTGCTCAACCTGCTTGATTCCATCCCACTGGGCTCAATGGGCATTGGACCCGAAGTGACCAAACAGGGTTTCCTAGATAGCTGCTAGCACAGCTGATGGTATGTGAAGTGAATGAGGCAGGTGCAGTTGTTTTGGCACTGGAAGAGCTGTGCTGCTGCTTCGGGGAGTTGCCATTCACCACCACATAGAGTTCCCTAGGTGTCATATCCACTTTCAGACATATGTGGTGCCAGAGCACTTGGTTTCCATGGCAGCGGGAAATGGCTTTTGCGCTGAACTTGTGTTTGGGTGTGGAGTTTTGAGCGCCTTGAGTGAGGAGCTCCATGTGAGTTCAGTGTAGGTGCTCAACCTGCTTTACTCCATCCCACTGGGCTCAATGGGCATTGGACCGGAAGTGACCAAACAGGGTTTCCTAGATAGCTGCTAGCACAGCTGATGGTATGTCAACTTCATGAGGCAGGTGGAGTTGTTTTGGCACTGGAAGAGCTGTGCTGCTGCTTCTGGCAGTTGCCATTCACCACCGCCCTGAGTTCCCTAGGTGTCATATCCACTTTCAGACATATGTGGTGCCAGAGCACTTGGTTTCCATGGCAGCGGGAAATGGCTTGGGCGCTGAACTTGTGTTTGGCTGTGGAGTTTTGAGCGCCTTGAGTGAGGAGCTCCATGTTAGTTTAGCATGGGTGCTCAACCTGCTTGATTCCATCCCACTGGGCTCAATGGGCATTGGACCCGAAGTGACCAAAAAGGGTTTCCTAGATAGCTGCTAGCACAGCTGATGGTATGTGAAGTGAATGAGGCAGGTGGAGTTGTTTTGGCACTGGAAGAGCTGTGCTGCTGCTTCGGGCAGTTGCCATTCACCACCACATAGTGTTCCCTAGGTGTCATATCCACTTTCAGACATATGTGGTGCCAGAGCACTTGGTTTCCATGGCAGCGGGAAATGGCTTTTGCGCTGAACTTGTGTTTGGGTGTGGAGTTTTGAGCGCCTTGTGTGAGGAGCTCCATGTTAATTCAGTGTGGGTGCTCAACCTGCTTGATTCCATCCCACTGGGCTCAATGGGCATTGGACCCGAAGTGACCAAACAGGGTTTCCTAGATAGCTGCTAGCACAGCTGATGGTATGTGAAGTTCATGAGGCAGGTGCAGTTGTTTTGGCACTGGAAGAGCTGTGCTGCTGCTTCGGGCAGTTGCCATTCACCACCGCCCTGAGTTCCCTAGGTGTCATATCCACTTTCAGACATATGTGCTGCCAGAGCACTTGGTTTCCATGGCAGCGGGAAATGGCTTTTGCGCTGAACTTGTGTTTTGCTGTGGAGTTTTGAGCGCCTTGAGTGAGGAGCTCCATGTTAGTTCAGTGTGGGTGCTCAACCTGCTTAACTCCATCCCACTGGGCTCAATGGGCATTGGACCGGAAGTGACCAAACAGGGTTTCCTAGATAGCTGCTGGCACAGCTGATGGTATGTGAAGTTCATGAGGCAGGTGCAGTTGTTTTGGCACTGGAAGAGCTGTGCTGCTGCTTCGGGCAGTTGCCATTCACCACCGCCCTGAGTTCCCTAGGTGTCATATCCACTTTCAGACATATGTGCTGCCAGAGCACTTGGTTTCCATGGCAGCGGGAAATGGCTTGGGCGCTGAACTTGTGTTTGGCTGTGGAGGTTTGAGCGCCTTGAGTGAGGAGCTGCATGTTAGTTCAGTGTGGGTGCTCAACCTGCTTGATTCCATCCCACTGGGCTCAATGAGCATTGGACCGGAAGTGACCAAACAGGGTTTCCTAGAACGCTGCTAGCACAGCTGATGGTATGTGAAGTTCATGAGGCAGGTGCAGTTGTTTTGGCACTGGAAGAGCTGTGCTGCTGCTTCGGGCAGTTGCCATTCACCACCGCCCTGAGTTCCCTAGGTGTCATAGCCACTTTCAGACATATGTGGTGCCAGAGCACTTGGTTTCCATGGCAGCGGGAAATGGCTTTTGCGCTGAACTTGTGTTTGGGTGTGGAGTTTTGAGCGCCTTGAGTGAGGAGCTCCATGTTAGTTCAGTGTGGGTGCTCAACCTGCTTAACTCCATCCCACTGGGCTCAATGGGCATTGAACCCGAAGTGACCAAACAGGGTTTCCTAGATAGCTGCTAGCACAGCTGATGGTATGTGAAGTTCATGAGGCAGGTGCAGTTGTTTTGGCACTGGAAGAGCTGTGCTGCTGCTTCGGGCAGTTGCCATTCACCACCGCCCTGAGCTCCCTAGGTGTCATATCCACTTTCAGACATATGTGGTGCCAGAGCACTTGGTTTCCATGGCAGCGGGAAATGGCTTTTGCGCTGAACTTGTGTTTGGCTGTGGAGTGATGTTAGTTTAGCATGGGTGCTCAACCTGCTTGATTCCATCCCACTGGGCTCAATGGGCATTGGACCGGAAGTGACCAAACAGGGTTTCCTAGATAGCTGCTAGCACAGCTGATGGTATGTGAAGTTCATGAGGCAGGTGCAGTTGTTTTGGCACTGGAAGAGCTGTGCTGCTGCTTCGGGCAGTTGCCATTCACCACCACATAGAGTTCCCTAGGTGTCATATCCACTTTCAGACATATGTGGTGCCAGAGCACTTGGTTTCCATGGCAGCGGGAAATGGCTTGGGCGCTGAACTTGTGTATTTGCTGTGGAGGTTTGAGCGCCTTGAGTGAGGAGCTCCATGTTAGTTCAGTGTGGGTGCTCAACCTGCTTGATTCCATCATACTGGGCTCAATGGGCATTGAACCGGAAGTGACCAAACAGGGTTTCCTAGAACGCTGCTAGCACAGCTGATGGTATGTGAAGTTCATGAGGCAGGTGCAGTTGTTTTGGCACTGGAAGAGCTGTGCTGCTGCTTCGGGCACTTGCCATTCACCACCGCCCTGAGTTCCCTAGGTGTCATATCCACTTTCAGACATATGTGCTGCCAGAGCTCTTGGTTTCCATGGCAGCGGGAAATGGCTTTTGCGCTGAACTTGTGTTTTGCTGTGGAGTTTTGAGCGCCTTGAGTGAGGAGCTCCATGTTAGTTTAGTGTGGGTGCTCAACCTGCTTGATTCCATCCCACTGGGCTCAATGGGCATTGGACCGGAAGTGACCAAACAGGGTTTCCTAGATAGCTGCTAGCACAGCTGATGGTATGTGAAGTTCATGAGGCAGGTGCAGTTGTTTTGGCACTGGAAGAGCTGTGCTGCTGCTTCGGGCACTTGCCATTCACCACCACATAGAGTTCCCTAGGTGTCATATCCACTTTCAGACATATGTGGTGCCAGAGCACTTGGTTTCCATGGCAGTGGGAAATGGCTTGGGCACTGAACTTGTGTTTGGCTGTGGAGGTTTGAGCGCCTTCAGTGAGGAGCTCCATGTTAGTTCAGTGTGGGTGCTCAACCTGCTTGATTCCATCCCACTGGGCTCAATGGGCATTGGACCGGAAGTGACCAAACAGGGTTTCCTAGATAGCTGCTAGCACAGCTGATGGTATGTGAAGTACATGAGGCAGGTGCAGTTGTTTTGGCACTGGAAGAGCTGTGCTGCTGCTTCGGGCACTTGCCATTCACCACCACATAGAGTTCCCTAGGTGTCATATCCACTTTCAGACATATGTGGTGCCAGAGCACTTGGTTTCCATTGCAGCGGGAAATGGCTTTTGCGCTGAACTTGTGTTTTGCTGTGGAGTTTTGAGCGCCTTGAGTGAGAAGCTCCATGTTAGTTCAGTGTGGGTGCTCAACCTGCTTGATTCCATCCCACTGGGCTCAATGGGCATTGGACCCGAAGTGACCAAACAGGGTTTCCTAGATAGCTGCTAGCACAGCTGATGGTATGTGAAGTGAATGAGGCAGGTGCAGTTGTTTTGGCACTGGAAGAGCTGTGCTGCTGCTTCGGGCACTTGCCATTCACCACCGCCCTGAGTTCCCTAGGTGTCATAGCCACTTTCAGACATATGTGGTGCCAGAGCACTTGGTTTCCATGGCAGCGGGAAATGGCTTTTGCGCTGAACTTGTGTTTGGCTGTGGAGTTTTGAGCGCCTTGAGTGAGGAGCTCCATGTTGGTTAGTGTGGGTGCTCAACCTGCTTGATTCCATCCCACTGGGCTCAATGGGCATTGGACCGGAAGTGACCAAACAGGGTTTCCTAGATAGCTGCTAGCACAGCTGATGGTTTTGAAGTTAATTAGGCAGGTGGAGTTGTTTTGGCACTGGAAGAGCTGTGCTGCTGCTTCGGGCAGTTGCCATTCACCACCGCCCTGAGTTCCCTAGGTGTCATAGCCACTTTCAGACATATGTGCTGCAGAGCACTTGGTTTCCATGGCAGTGGGAAATGGCTTTTGCGCTGAACTTGTGTTTGGCTGTGGAGTTTTGAGCGCCTTGAGTGAGGAGCTCCATATTAGTTCAGTGTGGGTGCTCAACCTGCTTGACTCCATCCCACTGGGCTCAATGAGCATTGGACCGGAAGTGACCCAACAGGGTTTCCTAGATAGCTGCTAGCACAGCTGATGGTATGTGAAGTGAATGAGGCAGGTGCAGTGGTTTTGGCACTGGAAGAGCTGTGCTGCTGCTTCGGGCACTTGCCATTCACCACCGCCCTGAGTTCCCTAGGTGTCATATCCACTTTCAGACATATGTGCTGCCAGAGCTCTTGGTTTCCATGGCAGCGGGAAATGGCATTTGCGCTGAACTTGTGTTTTGCTGTGGAGTTTTGAGAACCTTGAGTGAGGAGCTCCATGTTAGTTCAGTGTGGGTGCTCAACCTGCTTGATTCCATCCCACTGGGCTCAATGGGCATTGGACCAGAAGTGACCAAACAGGGTTTCCTAGATAGCTGCTAGCACAGCTGATGGTATGTGAAGTTCATGAGGCAGGTGCAGCTGTTTTGGCACTGGAAGAGCTGTGCTGCTGCTTCGGGCAGTTGCCATTCACCACCGCCCTGAGCTCCCTAGGTGTCATATCCACTTTCAGACATATGTGGTGCCAGAGCACTTGGTTTCCATGGCAGCGGGAAATGGCTTGGGTGCTGAACTTGTGTTTGGCTGTGGAGTTTTGAGCGCCTTGAGTGAGGAGCTCCATGTTAGTTCAGTGTGGGTGCTCAACCTGCTTGATTCCATCCCACTGGGCTCAATGAGCATTGGACCGGAAGTGACCAAACAGGGTTTCCTAGAACGCTGCTAGCACAGCTGATGGTATGTGAAGTTCATGAGGCAGGTGGAGTTGTTTTGGCACTGGAAGAGCTGTGCTGCTGCTTCGGGCAGTTGCCATTCACCACAACATAGAGTTCCCTAGGTGTCATATCCACTTTCAGACATATGTGCTGCCACAGCACTTGGTTTCCATGGCAGCGGGAAATGGCTTGGGCGCTGAACTTTTGTATTTGCAGTGGAGGTTTGAGCGCCTTGAGTGAGGAGCTCCATGTTGGTTTACTGTGGGTGCTCAACCTGCTTGATTCCATCCCACTGGGCTCAATGGGCATTGGACCGGAAGTGACCAAACAGGGTTTCCTAGAACGCTGCTAGCACAGCTGATGGTATGTGAAGTTCATGAGGCAGGTGGAGTTGTTTTGGCACTGGAAGAGCTGTGCTGCTGCTTCGGGCAGTTGCCATTCACCACCGCCCTGAGTTCCCTAGGTGTCATATCCACTTTCAGACATATGTGGTGCCAGAGCCCTTGGTTCCCATGGCAGCGGGAAATGGCTTGGGCGCTGAACTTGTGTATTTGCTGTGGAGTTTTGAGCACCTTGAGTGAGGAGCTCCATGTTGGTTTAGTGTGGGTGCTCAACCTGCTTGATTCCATCCCACTGGGCTCAATGGGCATTGGACCGGAAGTGACCAAACAGGGTTTCCTAGATAGCTGCTAGCACAGCTGATGGTATGTGAAGTTCATGAGGCAGGTGGAGTTGTTTTGGCACTGGAAGAGCTGTGCTGCTGCTTCGGGCAGTTGCCATTCACCACCACATAGAGTTCCCTAGGTGTCATATCCACTTTCAGACATATGTGCTGCCAGAGCACTTGGTTTCTATGGCAGCGGGAAATGGCTTGGGCGCTGAACTTGTGATTAGCTGTGGAGTTATGAGCGCCTTGAGTGAGGAGCTGCATGTTAGTTCAGTGTGGGTGCTCAACCTGCTTGATTCCATCCCACTGGGCTCAATGGGCATTGGACCGGAAGTGACCAAACAGGGTTTCCTAGATAGCTGCTAGCACAGCTGATGGTATGTGAAGTGAATGAGGCAGGTGCAGTTGTTTTGGCACTGGAAGAGCTGTGCTGCTGCTTCAGGCAGTTGCCATTCACCACAGCCACATAGAGTTCCCTAGGTGTCATATCCACTTTCAGACATATGTGGTGCCAGAGCACTTGGTTTCCATGGCAGCGGGAAATGGCTTTTGCGCTGAACTTGTGTTTTGCTGTGGAGTTTTGAGCGCCTTGAGTGAGGAGCTCCATGTTAGTTCAGTGTGGGTGCTCAACCTGCTTGATTCCATCCCCCTGGGCTCAATGGGCATTGGACCGGAAGTGACCAAACAGGGTTTCCTAGATAGCTGCTAGCACAGCTGATGGTATGTGAAGTTCATGAGGCAGGTGCAGTTGTTTTGGCACTGGAAGAGCTGTGCTGCTGCTTCGGGCAGTTGCCATTCACCACCGCCCTGAGTTCCCTAGGTGTCATATCCACTTTCAGACATATGTGGTGCCAGAGCACTTGGTTTCCATGGCAGCGGGAAATGGCTTTTGCGCTGAACTTGTGTTTTGCTGTGGAGTTTTGAGCGCCTTGAGTGAGGAGCTCCATGTTAGTTCAGTGTGGGTGCTCAACCTGCTTGATTCCATCCCCCTGGGCTCAATGGGCATTGGACCGGAAGTGAACAAACAGGGTTTCCTAGATAGCTGCTAGCACAGCTGATGGTATGTGAAGTTCATGAGGCAGGTGCAGTTGTTTTGGCACTGGAAGAGCTGTGCTGCTGCTTCGGGCAGTTGCCATTCACCACCGCCCTGAGTTCCCTAGACATATGTGCTGCCAGAGCTCTTGGCTTCCATGGCAGCGGGAAATGGCTTTTGCGCTGAACTTGTGTTTGGCTGTGGAGTTTTGAGCGCCTTGAGTGAGGAGCTCAATGTTAGTTCAGTGTGGGTGCTCAACCTGCTTGTTTCCATCCCACTGGGCTCAATGGGCATTGGACCGGAAGTGACCAAACAGGGTTTCCTAGATAGCTGCTAGCACAGCTGCTGGTATGTGAAGTTCATGAGGCAGGTGGAGTTGTTTCGGTACTGGAAGAGCTGTGCTGCTGCTTTGAGCAGTTGCCATTCACCACCGCCCTGAGTTCCCTAGGTGTCATATCCACTTTCAGACATATGTGGTGCCAGAGCACTTGGTTTCCATGGCAGCGGGAAATGGCTTGGGCGCTGAACTTGTGTTTGGCTGTGGAGTTTTGAGCGCCTTGAGTGAGGAGCTCCATGTTAGTTTAGCATGGGTGCTCAACCTGCTTGATTCCATCCCACTGGGCTCAATGGGCATTGGACCGGAAGTGACCAAACAGGGTTTCCTAGATAGCTGCTAGCACAGCTGATGGTATGTGAAGTTCATGAGGCAGGTGGAGTTGTTTTGGCACTGGAAGAGCTGTGCTGCTGCTTCGGGCAGTTGCCATTCACCACCGCCCTGGGTTCCCTAGGTGTCATATCCACTTTCAGACATAGGTGCTGACAGAGCACTTGGTTTCCATGGCAGCGGGAAATGGCTTGGGTGCTGAACTTGTGTTTGCTGTGGAGGTTTTAGCGGCTTGAGTGAGGAGCTCCATGTTGGTTTAGTGTGGGTGCTCAACCTGCTTGATTCCATCCCCCTGGGCTCAATGGGCATTGGACCGGAAGTGACCAAACAGGGTTTCCTAGAACGCTGCTAGCACAGCTGATGGTTTTGAAGTTAATGAGGCAGGTGGAGTTGTTTTGGCACTGGAAGAGCTGTGCTGCTGCTTCGGGCAGTTGCTATTCACCACCACCCTGAGTTGCCTAGGTGTCATATCCACTTTCAGACATATGTGGTGCCAGAGCACTTGGTTTCCATGGCAGCGGGAAATGGCTTGGGCACTGAACTTGTGTTTGGCTGTGGAGTTTTGAGCGCCTTGAGTGAGGAGCTCCATGTTAGTTCAGTGTGGGTGCTCAACCTGCTTGATTCCATCCCACTGGGCTCAATGGGTATTGGACCGGAAGTGACCCAACAGGGTTTACTAGATAGCTGCTAGCACAGCTGATGGTATGTGAAGTGAATGAGGCAGGTGGAGTTGTTTTGGCACTGGAAGAGCTGTGCTGCTGCTTCGGGCACTTGCCATTCACCACCGCCCTGAGTTCCCTAGGTGTCATAGCCACTTTCAGACATATGTGGTGCCAGAGCACTTGGTTTCCATGGCAGCGGGAAATGGCTTGGGCGCTGAACTTGTGTATTTGCTGTGCAGGTTTGAGCACCTTGAGTGAGGAGCTCCATGTTAGTTCAGTGTGGGTGCTCAACCTGCTTGATTCCATCCCACTGGGCTCAATGGGCATTGGACCAGAAGTGACCAAACAGGGTTTCCTAAACAGCTGCTAGCACAGCTGATGGTATGTGAAGTGAATGAGGCAGGTGCAGTTGTTTTGGCACTGGAAGAGCTGTGCTGCTGCTTCGGGCACTTGCCATTCACCACCGCCCTGAGTTCCCTAGGTGTCATATCCACTTTCAGAATTATGTGGTGCCAGAGCACTTGGTTTCTATGGCAGCGGGAAATGGCTTGGGCACTGAACTTGTGTTTGGCTGTGGAGTTTTGAGCGCCTTCAGTGAGGAGCTCCATGTTAGTTCAGTGTGGGTGCTCAACCTGCTTGATTCCATCCCACTGGGCTCAATGGGCATTGGACCCGAAGTGACCAAACAGGGTTTCCTAGATAGCTGCTAGCACAGCTGATGGTATGTGAAGTGAATGAGGCAGGTGCAGTTGTTTTGGCACTGGAAGAGCTGTGCTGCTGCTTCGGGCAGTTGCCATTCACCACCGCCCTGAGTTCCCTAGGTGTCATATCCACTTTCAGACATATGTGGTGCCAGAGCACTTGGTTTCCATGGCAGCGGGAAATGGCTTTTGCGCTGAACTTGTGTTTGGCTGTGGAGTTTTGAGCGCCTTGAGTGAGGAGCTCCATGTTAGTTCAGTGTGGGTGCTCAACCTGCTTGATTCCATCCCCCTGGGCTCAATGGGCATTGGACCGGAAGTGACCAAACAGGGTTTCCTAGATAGCTGCTAGCACAGCTGATGGTATGTGAAGTTCATGAGGCAGGTGCAGTTGTTTTGGCACTGGAAGAGCTGTGCTGCTGCTTCGGGCAGTTGCCATTCACCACCGCCCTGAGTTCCCTAGGTGTCATAGCCACTTTCAGACATATGTGCTGCCAGAGCTCTTGGCTTCCATGGCAGCGGGAAATGGCTTGGGTGCTGAACTTGTGTTTGGCTGTGGAGTTTTGAGCGCCTTGAGTGAGGAGCTCAATGTTAGTTCAGTGTGGGTGCTCAACCTGCTTGTTTCCATCCCACTGGGCTCAATGGGCATTGGACCGGAAGTGACCAAACAGGGTTTCCTAGATAGCTGCTAGCACAGCTGCTGGTATGTGAAGTGAATGAGGCAGGTGGAGTTGTTTCGGTACTGGAAGAGCTGTGCTGCTGCTTTGAGCAGTTGCCATTCACCACCGCCCTGAGTTCCCTAGGTGTCATATCCACTTTCAGACATATGTGGTGCCAGAGCACTTGGTTTCCATGGCAGCGGGAAATGGCTTGGGCGCTGAACTTGTGTTTGGCTGTGGAGTTTTGAGCGCCTTGAGTGAGGAGCTCCATGTTAGTTTAGCATGGGTGCTCAACCTGCTTGATTCCATCCCACTGGGCTCAATGGGCATTGGACCGGAAGTGACCAAACAGGGTTTCCTAGATAGCTGCTAGCACAGCTGATGGTATGTGAAGTTCATGAGGCAGGTGGAGTTGTTTTGGCACTGGAAGAGCTGTGCTGCTGCTTCGGGCAGTTGCCATTCACCACCGCCCTGGGTTCCCTAGGTGTCATATCCACTTTCAGACATAGGTGCTGACAGAGCACTTGGTTTCCATGGCAGCGGGAAATGGCTTGGGTGCTGAACTTGTGTTTGCTGTGGAGGTTTTAGCGGCTTGAGTGAGGAGCTCCATGTTGGTTTAGTGTGGGTGCTCAACCTGCTTGATTCCATCCCCCTGGGCTCAATGGGCATTGGACCGGAAGTGACCAAACAGGGTTTCCTAGAACGCTGCTAGCACAGCTGATGGTTTTGAAGTTAATGAGGCAGGTGGAGTTGTTTTGGCACTGGAAGAGCTGTGCTGCTGCTTCGGGCAGTTGCTATTCACCACCACCCTGAGTTCCCTAGGTGTCATATCCACTTTCAGACATATGTGGTGCCAGAGCACTTGGTTTCCATGGCAGCGGGAAATGGCTTGGGCACTGAACTTGTGTTTGGCTGTGGAGTTTTGAGCGCCTTGAGTGAGGAGCTCCATGTTAGTTCAGTGTGGGTGCTCAACCTGCTTGATTCCATCCCACTGGGCTCAATGGGTATTGGACCGGAAGTGACCCAACAGGGTTTCCTAGATAGCTGCTAGCACAGCTGATGGTATGTGAAGTGAATGAGGCAGGTGGAGTTGTTTTGGCACTGGAAGAGCTGTGCTGCTGCTTCGGGCACTTGCCATTCACCACCGCCCTGAGTTCCCTAGGTGTCATAGCCACTTTCAGACATATGTGGTGCCAGAGCACTTGGTATCCATGGCAGCGGGAAATGGCTTGGGCACTGAACTTGTGTTTGGCTGTGGAGTTTTGAGCGCCTTGAGTGAGGAGCTCCATGTTAGTTCAGTGTGAGTGCTCAACCTGCTTGATCCATCCCACTGGGCTCAATGGGCATTGGACCGGAAGTGACCAAACAGGGTTTCCTAGATAGCTGCTAGCACAGCTGATGGTATGTGAAGTGAATGAGGCAGGTGCAGTTGTTTTGGCACTGGAAGAGCTGTGCTGCTGCTTCGGGCAGTTGCCATTCACCACCACATAGAGTTCCCTAGGTGTCATATCCACTTTCAGACATATGTGGTGCCAGAGCACTTGGTTTCCATGGCAGCGGGAAATGGCTTCTGCGTTGAACTTGTGTTTGGCTGTGGAGTTTTGAGCGCCTTGAGTGAGGAGCTCCATGTGAGTTTAGTGTGGGTGCTCAACCTGCTTGATTCCATCCCACTGGGCTCAATGGGCATTGGACCGGAAGTGACCAAACAGGGTTTCCTAGATAGCTGCTAGCACAGCTGATGGTATGTGAAGTGAATGCGGCAGGTGCAGTTGTTTTGGCACTGGAAGAGCTGTGCTGCTGCTTCGGGCAGTTGCCATTCACCACCACATAGAGTTCCCTAGGTGTCATATCCACTTTCAGACATATGTGCTGCCAGAGCACTTGGTTTCTATGGCAGCGGGAAATGGCTTGGGCGCTGAACTTGTGATTAGCTGTGGAGTTATGAGCGCCTTGAGTGAGGAGCTCCATGTTAGTTCAGTGTGGGTGCTCAACCTGCTTGATTCCATCAGACTGGGCTCAATGGGCATTGGACCGGAAGTGACCAAACAGGGTTTCCTAGATAGCTGCTAGCACAGCTGATGGTATGTGAATTTCATGAGGCAGGTGGAGTTGTTTTGGCACTGGAAGAGCTGTGCTGCTGCTTCGGGCAGTTGCATTTCACCACCGCCCTGAGCTCCCTAGGTGTCATATCCACTTTCAGAATTATGTGGTGCCAGAGCACTTGGTTTCCATGGCAGCGGGAAATGGCTTGGGCGCTGAACTTGTGTTTGGCTGTGGAGTGATGTTAGTTTAGCATGGGTGCTCAACCTGCTTGATTCCATCCCACTGGGCTCAATGGGCATTGGACCGGAAGTGACCAAACAGGGTTTCCTAGATAGCTGCTAGCACAGCTGATGGTTTTGAAGTTAATTAGGCAGGTGGAGTTGTTTTGGCACTGGAAGAGCTGTGCTGCTGCTTCGGGCACTTGCCATTCACCACCACCCTGAGCTCCCTAGGTGTCATATCCACTTTCAGACATATGTGGTGCCAGAGCACTTGGTTTCCATGGCAGCGGGAAATGGCTTGGGCGCTGAACTTGTGTATTTGCTGTGGAGGTTTGAGCACCTTGAGTGAGGAGCTCCATGTTAGTTCAGTGTGGGTGCTCAACCTGCTTGATTCCATCCCCCTGGGCTCAATGGGCATTGGACCAGAAGTGACCAAACAGGGTTTCCTAAACAGCTGCTAGCACAGCTGATGGTATGTGAAGTGAATGAGGCAGGTGCAGTTGTTTTGGCACTGGAAGAGCTGTGCTGCTGCTTCGGGCACTTGCCATTCACCACCGCCCTGAGTTCCCTAGGTGTCATATCCACTTTCAGAATTATGTGGTGCCAGAGCACTTGGTTTCTATGGCAGCGGGAAATGGCTTGGGCACTGAACTTGTGTTTGGCTGTGGAGTTTTGAGCGCCTTCAGTGAGGAGCTCCATGTTAGTTCAGTGTGGGTGCTCAACCTGCTTGATTCCATCCCAATGGGCTCAATGGGCATTGGACCCGAAGTGACCAAACAGGGTTTCCTAGATAGCTGCTAGCACAGCTGATGGTATGTGAAGTGAATGAGGCAGGTGCAGTTGTTTTGGCACTGGAAGAGCTGTGCTGCTGCTTCGGGCAGTTGCCATTCACCACCGCCCTGAGTTCCCTAGGTGTCATATCCACTTTCAGACATATGTGGTGCCAGAGCTCTTGGCTTCCATGGCAGCGGGAAATGGCTTTTGCGCTGAACTTGTGTTTGGCTGTGGAGTTTTGAGCACCTTGAGTGAGGAGCTCAATGTTAGTTCAGTGTGGGTGCTCAACCTGCTTGTTTCCATCCCACTGGGCTCAATGGGCATTGGACCGGAAGTGACCAAACAGGGTTTCCTAGATAGCTGCTAGCACAGCTGATGGTATGTGAAGTGAATGAGGCAGGTGCAGTTGTTTTGGCACTGGAAGAGCTGTGCTGCTGCTTTGAGCAGTTGCCATTCACCACCGCCCTGAGTTCCCTAGGTGTCATATCCACTTTCAGACATATGTGGTGCCAGAGCACTTGGTTTCCATGGCAGCGGGAAATGGCTTGGGCGCTGAACTTGTGTTTGGCTGTGGAGTTTTGAGCGCCTTGAGTGAGGAGCTCCATGTTAGTTTAGCATGGGTGCTCAACCTGCTTGATTCCATCCCACTGGGCTCAATGGGCATTGGACCGGAAGTGACCAAACAGGGTTTCCTAGATAGCTGCTAGCACAGCTGATGGTATGTGAATTTCATGAGGCAGGTGGAGTTGTTTTGGCACTGGAAGAGCTGTGCTGCTGCTTCGGGCAGTTGCCATTCACCACCGCCCTGAGCTCCCTAGGTGTCATATCCACTTTCAGAATTATGTGGTGCCAGAGCACTTGGTTTCCATGGCAGCGGGAAATGGCTTTTGCGCTGAACTTGTGTTTGGCTGTTTAGTGATGTTAGTTTAGCATGGGTGCTCAACCTGCTTGATTCCATCCCACTGGGCTCAATGGGCATTGGACCGGAAGTGACCAAACAGGGTTTCCTAGAACGCTGCTAGCACAGCTGATGGTATGTGAAGTTCATGAGGCAAAAGCAGTTGTTTTGGCACTGGAAGAGCTGTGCTGCTGCTTCGGGCAGTTGCCATTCACCACCACCCTGAGCTCCCTAGGTGTCATATCCACTTTCAGACATATGTGGTGCCAGAGCACTTGGTTTCCATGGCAGCGGGAAATGGCTTGGGCGCTGAACTTGAGTATTTGCTGTGCAGGTTTGAGCACCTTGAGTGAGGAGCTCCATGTTAGTTCAGTGTGGGTGCTCAACCTGCTTGATTCCATCCCACTGGGCTCAATGGGCATTGGACCAGAAGTGACCAAACAGGGTTTCCTAAACAGCTGCTAGCACAGCTGATGGTATGTGAACTGAATGAGGCAGGTGCAGTTGTTTTGGCACTGGAAGAGCTGTGCTGCTGCTTCGGGCACTTGCCATTCACCACCGCCCTGAGTTCCCTAGGTGTCATATCCACTTTCAGAATTATGTGGTGCCAGAGCACTTGGTTTCTATGGCAGCGGGAAATGGCTTGGGCACTGAACTTGTGTTTGGCTGTGGAGTTTTGAGCACCTTCAGTGAGGAGCTCCATGTTAGTTCAGTGTGGGTGCTCAACCTGCTTGATTCCATCCCACTGGGCTCAATGGGCATTGGACCCGAAGTGACCAAACAGGGTTTCCTAGATAGCTGCTAGCACAGCTGATGGTATGTGAAGTGAATGAGGCAGGTGCAGTTGTTTTGGCACTGGAAGAGCTGTGCTGCTGCTTCGGGCAGTTGCCATTCACCACCGCCCTGAGTTCCCTAGGTGTCATATTCACTTTCAGACATATGTGGTGCCAGAGCACTTGGTTTCCATGGCAGCGGGAAATGGCTTTTGCGCTGAACTTGTGTTTTGCTGTGGAGTTTTGAGTGCCTTGAGTGAGGAGCTCCATGTTAGTTCAGTGTGGGTGCTCAACCTGCTTGATTCCATCCCCCTGGGCTCAATGGGCATTGGACCCGAAGTGACCAAACAGGGTTTCCTAGATAGCTGCTAGCACAGCTGATGGTATGTGAAGTGAATGAGGCAGGTGCAGTTGTTTTGGCACTGGAAGAGCTGTGCTGCTGCTTCGGGCACTTGCCATTCACCACCGCCCTGAGTTCCCTAGGTGTCATATCCACTTTCAGACATATGTGCTGCCAGAGCTCTTGGTTTCCATGGCAGCGGGAAATGGCTTTTGCGCTGAACTTGTGTTTGGCTGTGGAGTTTTGAGCGCCTTGAGTGAGGAGCTCCATGTTAGTTTAGTGTGGGTGCTCAACCTGCTTGATTCCATCCCACTGGGCTCAATGGGCATTGGACCGGAAGTGACCAAACAGGGTTTCCTAGATAGCTGCTAGCACAGCTGCTGGTATGTGAAGTGAATGAGGCAGGTGGAGTTGTTTCGGTACTGGAAGAGCTGTGCTGCTGCTTTGAGCAGTTGCCATTCACCATCGCCCTGAGTTCCCTAGGTGTCATATCCACTTTCAGACATATGTGGTGCCAGAGCACTTGGTTTCCATGGCAGCGGGAAATGGCTTTTGCGCTGAACTTGTGTTTGGCTGTGGAGTTTTGAGCGCCTTGAGTGAGGAGCTCCATGTTAGTTTAGCATGGGTGCTCAACCTGCTTGATTCCATCCCACTGGGCTCAATGGGCATTGGACCGGAAGTGACCAAACAGGGTTTCCTAGATAGCTGCTAGCACAGCTGATGGTTTTGAAGTGAATGAGGCAGGTGGAGTTGTTTTGGCACTGGAAGAGCTGTGCTGCTGCTTCGGGCAGTTGCCATTCACCACCGCCCTGGGTTCCCTAGGTGTCATATCCACTTTCAGACATAGGTGCTGCCAGAGCACTTGGTTTCCATGGCAGCGGGAAATGGCTTGGGTGCTGAACTTGTGTTTGCTGTGGAGGTTTTAGCGGCTTGAGTGAGGAGCTCCATGTTGGTTTAGTGTGGGTGCTCAACCTGCTTGATTCCATCCCACTGGGCTCAATGGGCATTGGACCGGAAGTGACCAAACAGGGTTTCCTAGAACGCTGCTAGCACAGCTGATGGTTTTGAAGTTAATGAGGCAGGTGGAGTTGTTTTGGCACTGGAAGAGCTGTGCTGCTGCTTCGGGCAGTTGCTATTCACCACCACCCTGAGTTCCCTAGGTGTCATATCCACTTTCAGACATATGTGGTGCCAGAGCACTTGGTTTCCATGGCAGCGGGAAATGGCTTGGGCACTGAACTTGTGTTTGGCTGTGGAGTTTTGAGCGCCTTGAGTGAGGAGCTCCATGTTAGTTCAGTGTGGGTGCTCAACCTGCTTGATTCCATCCCACTGGGCTCAATGGGTATTGGACCGGAAGTGACCCAACAGGGTTTCCTAGATAGCTGCTAGCACAGCTGATGGTATGTGAAGTGAATGAGGCAGGTGGAGTTGTTTTGGCACTGGAAGAGCTGTGCTGCTGCTTTGAGCAGTTGCCATTCACCACGGCCCTGAGTTCCCTAGGTGTCATATCCACTTTCAGACATATGTGGTGCCAGAGCACTTGGTTTCCATGGCAGCGGGAAATGGCTTGGGCGCTGAACTTGTGTTTGGCTGTGGAGTTTTGAGCGCCTTGAGTGAGGAGCTCCATGTTAGTTTAGCATGGGTGCTCAACCTGCTTGATTCCATCCCACTGGGCTCAATGGGCATTGGACCCGAAGTGACCAAACAGGGTTTCCTAGATAGCTGCTAGCACAGCTGATGGTATGTGAAGTGAATGACTGAGGTGGAGTTGTTTTGGCACTGGAAGAGCTGTGCTGCTGCTTCGGGCAGTTGCCATTCACCACCGCCCTGGGTTCCCTAGGTGTCATATCCACTTTCAGACATATGTGCTGAGAGAGCTCTTGGTTTCCATGGCAGCGGGAAATGGCTTTTGCGCTGAACTTGTGTTTAGCTGTGGAGTTTTGAGCGCCTTGAGTGAGGAGCTCCATGTTAGTTCAGTGTGGGTGCTCAACCTGCTTGATTCCATCCCACTGGGCTCAAAGGGCATTGGACCGGAAGTGACCAAACAGGGTTTCCTAGATAGCTGCTAGCACAGCTGATGGTTTTGAAGTTAATGAGGCAGGTGGAGTTGTTTTGGCACTGGAAGAGCTGTGCTGCTGCTTCGGGCAGTTGCTATTCACCACCACCCTGAGTTCCCTAGGTGTCATATCCACTTTCAGACATATGTGGTGCCAGAGCACTTGGTTTCCATGGCAGCGGGAAATGGCTTCTGCGTTGAACTTGTGTTTGGCTGTGGAGTTTTGAGCGCCTTGAGTGAGGAGCTCCATGTGAGTTTAGTGTGGGTGCTCAACCTGCTTGATTCCATCCCACTGGGCTCAATGGGCATTGGACCGGAAGTGACCAAACAGGGTTTCCTAGATTGCTGCTAGCACAGCTGATGGTATGTGAAGTGAATGAGGCAGGTGCAGTTGTTTTGGCACTGGAAGAGCTGTGCTGCTGCTTCGGGCAGTTGACATTCACCACTGCCCTGAGTTCCCTAGGTGTCATAGCCACTTTCAGACATATGTGCTGAGAGCTCTTGGTTTCCATGGCAGCGGGAAATGGCTTTTGCGCTGAACTTGTGTTTAGCTGTGGAGTTTTGAGCACCTTGAGTGAGGAGCTCCATGTTAGTTCAGTGTGGGTGCTCAACCTGCTTGATTCCATCCCACTGGGCTCAATGGGCATTGGACCGGAAGTGACCAAACAGGGTTTCCTAGATAGCTGCTGGCACAGCTGTTGGTTTTGAAGTTAATGAGGCTTCTGGAGTTTTTTTGGCACTGGAAGAGCTGTGCTGCTGCTTCGGGCACTTGCCATTCACCACCAGATAGAGTTCCCTAGGTGTCATATCCACTTTCAGACATATGTGGTGCCAGAGCACTTGGTTTCCATGGCAGCGGGAAATGGCTTGGGCACTGAACTTGTGTTTGGCTGTGGAGTTTTGAGCGCCTTGAGTGAGGAGCTCCATGTGAGTTCAGTGTGGGTGCTCAACCTGCTTGATTCCATCCCACTGGGCTCAATGGGTTTTGGACCAGAAGTGACCAAACAGGGTTTCCTAGATAGCTGCTAGCACAGCTGATGATATGTGAAGTGAATGAGGCAGGTGCAGTTGTTTTGGCACTGGAAGAGCTGTGCTGCTGCTTCGGGCACTTGCCATTCACCACCGCCCTGAGTTCCCTAGGTGTCATAGCCACTTTCAGACATATGTGGTGCCAGAGCACTTGGTTTCCATGGCAGCGGGAAATGGCTTTTGCGCTGAACTTGTGTTTGGCTGTGGAGTTTTGAGCGCCTTGAGTGAGGAGATCCATGTTAGTTCAGTGTGGGTGCTCAACCTGCTTGATTCCATCCCCCTGGGCTCAATGAGCATTGGACCGGAAGTGACCAAACAGGGTTTCCTAGATAGCTGCTGGCACAGCTGTTGGTTTTGAAGTTAATGAGGCTTCTGGAGTTTTTTTGGCACTGGAAGAGCTGTGCTGCTGCTTCGGGCACTTGCCATTCACCATTGCCCTGAGTTCCCTAGGTGTCATATCCACTTTCAGACATATGTGGTGCCAGAGCACTTGGTTTCCATGGCAGCGGGAAATGGCTTGGGCACTGAACTTGTGTTTGGCTGTGGAGTTTTGAGCGCCTTGAGTGAGGAGCTCCATGTGAGTTCAGTGTGGGTGCTCAACCTGCTTGATTCCATCCCCCTGGGCTCAATGGGTTTTGGACCAGAAGTGACCAAACAGGGTTTCCTAGATAGCTGCTAGCACAGCTGATGATATGTGAAGTGAATGAGGCAGGTGCAGTTGTTTTGGCACTGGAAGAGCTGTGCTGCTGCTTCGGGCACTTGCCATTCACCACCGCCCTGAGTTCCCTAGGTGTCATAGCCACTTTCAGACATATGTGCTGAGAGAGCTCTTGGTTTCCATGGCAGCAGGAAATGGCTTTTGCGCTGAACTTGTGTTTGGCTGTGGAGTTTTGAGCGCCTTGAGTGAGGAGCTCCATGTTAGTTCAGTGTGGGTGCTCAACCTGCTTGATTCCATCCCACTGGGCTCAATGGGCATTGGACCGGAAGTGACCAAACAGGGTTTCCTAGAACTCTGCTAGCACGGCTGATGGTATGTGAAATTCATGAGGCAGGTGCAGTTGTTTTGGCACTGGAAGAGCTGTGCTGCTGCTTCGGGCAGTTGACATTCACCACCACATAGAGTACCCTAGGTGTCAATCCACTTTCAGACATATGTGCTGCCAGAGCACTTGGTTTCTATGGCAGCGGGAAATGGCTTTTGCGCTGAACTTGTGATTAGCTGTGGAGTTTTGAGCGCCTTGAGTGAGGAGCTCCATGTTAGTTCAGTGTGAGTGCTCAACCTGCTTGATTCCATCCCACTGGGCTCAATGGGCATTGGACCGGAAGTGACCAAACAGGGTTTCCTAGATAGCTGCTAGCACAGCTGATGGTATGTGAAGTTCATGAGGCAGGTGCAGTTGTTTTGGCACTGGAAGAGCTGTGCTGCTGCTTCGGGCAGTTGCCATTCACCACCACATAGAGTTCCCTAGGTGTCATATCCACTTTCAGACATATGTGGTGCCAGAGCACTTGGTTTCCATGGCAGCGGGAAATGGCTTGGGCGCTGAACTTGTGTATTTGCTGTGGAGGTTTGAGCGCCTTGAGTGAGGAGCTCCATGTTAGTTCAGTGTGGGTGCTCAACCTGCTTGATTCCATCATATTGGGCTCAATGGGCATTGAACCGGAAGTGACCAAACAGGGTTTCCTAGAACGCTGCTAGCACAGCTGATGGTATGTGAAGTTCATGAGGCAGGTGCAGTTGTTTTGGCACTGGAAGAGCTGTGCTGCTGCTTCGGGCACTTGCCATTCACCACCGCCCTGAGTTCCCTAGGTGTCATATCCACTTTCAGACATATGTGCTGAGAGAGCTCTTGGTTTCCATGGCAGCGGGAAATGGCTTGGGCACTGAACTTGTGTTTAGCTGTGGAGTTTTGAGCGCCTTGAGTGAGGAGATCCATGTTAGTTCAGTGTGGGTGCTCAATCTGCTTGATTCCATCCCACTGGGCTCAATGGGCATTGGACCGGAAGTGACCAAACAGGGTTTCCTAGATAGCTGCTAGCACAGCTGATGGTATGTGAAGTTCATGAGGCAGGTGGAGTTGTTTTGGCACTGGAAGAGTTGTGCTGCTGCTTCGGGCAGTTGCCATTCACCACCGCCCTGAGTTCCCTAGGTGTCATATCCACTTTCAGACATATGTGGTGCCAGAGCACTTGGTTTCCATGGCAGCGGGAAATGGCTTGGGCGCTGAACTTGTGTTTGGCTGTGGAGTTTTGAGCGCCTTGAGTGAGGAGCTCCATGTTAGTTCAGTGTGGGTGCTCAACCTGTTTGATTCCATCCCACTGGGATCAATGGGCATTGGACTGGAAGTGACCAAACAGGGTTTCCTAGATAGCTGCTAGCACAGCTGATGGTAAGTGAAGTTCATGAGGCAGGTGCAGTTGTTTTGGCACTGGAAGAGCTGTGCTGCTGCTTTGGGCACTTGCCATTCACCACCACATAGAGTTCCCTAGGTGTCATATCCACTTTCAGACATATGTGCTGCCAGAGCACTTGGTTTCCATTGCAGCGGGAAATGGCTTTTGCGCTGAACTTGTGTTTTGCTGTGGAGTTTTGAGCGCCTTGAGTGAGGAGCTCCATGTTAGTTCAGTGTGGGTGCTCAACCTGCTTGATTCCATCCCACTGGGCTCAATGGGCATTGGACCGGAAGTGACCAAACAGGGTTTCCTAGATAGCTGCTAGCACAGCTGATGGTATGTGAAGTGAATGAGGCAGGTGCAGTTGTTTTGGCACTGGAAGAGCTGTGCTGCTGCTTCGGGCAGTTGCCATTCACCACCGCCCTGAGTTCCCTAGGTGTCATAGCCACTTTCAGAATTATGTGGTGCCAGAGCACTTGGTTTCCATGGCAGCGGGAAATGGCTTGGGCGCTGAACTTGTGTTTGGCTGTGGAGTTTTAAGCGCCTTGAGTGAGGAGCTCCATGTTGGTTAGTGTGGGTGCTCAACCTGCTTGATTCCATCCCACTGGGCTCAATGGGCATTGGACCGGAAGTGACCAAACAGGGTTTCCTAGATAGCTGCTAGCACAGCTGATGGTTTTGAAGTTAATTAGGCAGGTGGAGTTGTTTTGGCACTGGAAGAGCTGTGCTGCTGCTTCGGGCAGTTGCTATTCACCAATGCCCTGAGTTCCCTAGGTGTCATATCCACTTTCACACATATGTGGTGCCAGAGCACTTGGTTTCCATGGCAGCGGGAAATGGCTTTTGCGCTGAACTTGTGTTTGGCTGTGGAGTTTTGAGCGCCTTGAGTGAGGAGCTCCATGTTGGTTCAGTGTGGGTGCTCAACCTGCTTGATTCCATCCCACTGGGCTCAATGGGCATTGGACCGGAAGTGACCAAACAGGGTTTCCTAGATAGCTGCTAGCACAGCTGATGGTATGTGAAGTGAATGAGGCAGGTGCAGTTGTTTTGGCACTGGAAGAGCTGTGCTGCTGCTTCGGGCACTTGCCATTCACCACAGCCACATAGAGTTCCCTAGGTGTCATATCCACTTTCAGACATATGTTGTGCCAGAGCACTTGGTTTCCATGGCAGCGCGAAATGGCTTGGGCGCTGAACTTGTGTTTGGCTGTGGAGTTTTGAGCGCCTTGAGTGAGGAGCTCCATGTTAGTTCAGTGTGGGTGCTCAACCTGCTTGACTCCATCCCACTGGGCTCAATGGGCATTGGACCGGAAGTGACCAAACAGGGTTTCCTAGAACACTGCTAGCACAGCTGATGGTATGTGAAGTTCATGAGGCAGGTGGAGTTGTTTTGGCACTGGAAGAGCTGTGCTGCTGCTTCGGGCAGTTGCCATTCACCACAACATAGAGTTCCCTAGGTGTCATATCCACTTTCAGACATATGTGCTGCCAGAGCACTTGGTTTCCATGGCAGCGGGAAATGGCTTGGGCGCTGAACTTGTGTTTTGCTGTGGAGTTTTGAGCGCCTTGAGTGAGGAGCTCCATGTTAGTTCAGTGTGGGTGCTCAACCTGCTTGACTCCATCCCACTGGGCTCAATGGGCATTGGACCGGAAGTGACCAAACAGGGTTTCCTAGATAGCTGCTAGCACAGCTGATGGTATGTGAAGTGAATGAGGCAGGTGCAGTTGTTTTGGCACTGGAAGAGCTGTGCTGCTGCTTCGGGCAGTTGCCATTCACCACCGCCCTGAGTTCCCTAGGTGTCATATCCACTTTCAGACATATGTGGTGCCAGAGCACTTGGTTTCCATGGCAGCGGGAAATGGCTTTTGCGCTGAACTTGTGTTTTGCTGTGGAGTTTTGAGAACCTTGAGTGAGGAGCTCCATGTTAGTTCAGTGTGGGTGCTCAACCTGCTTGATTCCATCCCACTGGGCTCAATGGGCATTGGAGCGGAAGTGACCAAACAGGGTTTCCTAGATAGCTGCTAGCACAGCTGATGGTATGTGAAGATCATGAGGCAGGTGCAGCTGTTTTGACACTGGAAGAGCTGTGCTGCTGCTTCGGGCAGTTGCCATTCACCACCGCCCTGAGTTCCCTAGGTGTCATATCCACTTTCAGACATATGTGGTGCCAGAGCACTTGGTTTCCATGGCAGCGGGAAATGGCTTGGGTGCTGAACTTGTGTTTGGCTGTGGAGTTTTGAGCGCCTTGAGTGAGGAGCTCCATGTTAGTTCAGTGTGGGTGCTCAACCTGCTTGATTCCATCCCACTGGGCTCAATGAGCATTGGACCGGAAGTGACCAAACAGGGTTTCCTAGAACGCTGCTAGCACAGCTGATGGTATGTGAAGTTCATGAGGCAGGTGGAGTTGTTTTGGCACTGGAAGAGCTGTGCTGCTGCTTCGGGCAGTTGCCATTCACCACAACATAGAGTTCCCTAGGTGTCATATCCACTTTCAGACATATGTGCTGCCAGAGCACTTGGTTTCTATGGCAGCGGGAAATGGCTTGGGCGCTGAACTTGTGATTAGCTGTGGAGTTTTGAGCGCCTTGAGTGAGGAGCTCCATGTTAGTTCAGTGTGGGTGCTCAACCTGCTTGATTCCATCCCACTGGTCTCAATGGGCATTGGACCGGAAGTGACCAAACAGGGTTTCCTAGATAGCTGCTAGCACAGCTGATGGTATGTGAAGTGAATGCGGCAGGTGGAGTTGTTTTGGCACTGGAAGAGCTGTGCTGCTGCTTCGGGCAGTTGCCATTCACCACAGCCACATAGAGTTCCCTAGGTGTCATATCCACTTTCAGACATATGTGGTGCCAGAGCACTTGGTTTCCATGGCAGCGGGAAATGGCTTTTGCGCTGAACTTGTGTTTTGCTGTGGAGTTTTGAGCGCCTTGAGTGAGGAGCTCCATGTTAGTTCAGTGTGGGTGCTCAACCTGCTTGATTCCATCCCACTGGGCTCAATGGGCATTGGACCGGAAGTGACCAAACAGGGTTTCCTAGATAGCTGCTAGCACAGCTGATGGTATGTGAAGTTCATGAGGCAGGTGGAGTTGTTTTGGCACTGGAAGAGCTGTGCTGCTGCTTCGGGCAGTTGCCATTCACCACCGCCCTGAGTTCCCTAGGTGTCATATCCACTTTCAGACATATGTGGTGCCAGAGCACTTGGTTTCCATGGCAGCGGGAAATGGCTTTTGCGCTGAACTTGTGTTTGGCTGTGGAGTGATGTTAGTTTAGCATGGGTGCTCAACCTGCTTGATTCCATCCCACTGGGCTCAATGGGCATTGGACCGGAAGTGACCAAACAGGGTTTCCTAGAACGCTGCTAGCACAGCTGATGGTATGTGAAGTTCATGAGGCAGGTGCAGTTGTTTTGGCACTGGAAGAGCTGTGCTGCTGCTTCGGGCAGTTGCCATTCACCACCACATAGAGTTCCCTAGGTGTCATATCCACTTTCAGACATATGTGGTGCCAGAGCACTTGGTTTCCATGGCAGCGGGAAATGGCTTGGGCGCTGAACTTGTGTATTTGCTGTGGAGGTTTGAGCACCTTGAGTGAGGAGCTCCATGTTAGTTCAGTGTGGGTGCTCAACCTGCTTGATTCCATCCCACTGGGCTCAATGGGCATTGGACCAGAAGTGACCAAACAGGGTTTCCTAAATAGCTGCTAGCACAGCTGATGGTATGTGAAGTGAATGAGGCAGGTGCAGTTGTTTTGGCACTGGAAGAGCTGTGCTGCTGCTTCGGGCACTTGCCATTCACCACCGCCCTGAGTTCCCTAGGTGTCATATCCACTTTCAGAATTATGTGGTGCCAGAGCACTTGGTTTCCATGGCAGCGGGAAATGGCTTGGGCACTGAACTTGTGTTTTGCTGTGGAGTTTTGAGCGCCTTGAGTGAGGAGCTCCATGTTAGTTCAGTGTGGGTGCTCAACCTGCTTGATTCCATCCCACTGGGCTCAATGGGCATTGGACCCGAAGTGACCAAACAGGGTTTCCTAGATAGCTGCTAGCACAGCTGATGGTATGTGAAGTTCATGAGGCAGGTGCAGTTGTTTTGGCACTGGAAGAGCTGTGCTGCTGCTTTGAGCAGTTGCCATTCACCACCGCCCTGAGTTCCCTAGGTGTCATAGCCACTTTCAGACATATGTGGTGCCAGAGCACTTGGTTTCCATGGCAGCGGGAAATGGCTTTTGCGCTGAATTTCTGTTTGGCTGTGGAGTTTTGAGCGCCTTGAGTGAGGAGCTCCATGTTAGTTTAGCATGGGTGCTCAACCTGCTTGATTCCATCCCACTGGGCTCAATGGGCATTGGACCGGAAGTGACCAAACAGGGTTTCCTAGATAGCTGCTAGCACAGCTGATGGTATGTGAAGTTCATGAGGCAGGTGGAGTTGTTTTGGCACTGGAAGAGCTGTGCTGCTGCTTCGGGCAGTTGCCATTCACCACCGCCCTGGGTTCCCTAGGTGTCATATCCACTTTCAGACATAGGTGGTGCCAGAGCACTTGGTTTCCATGGCAGCGGGAAATGGCTTGGGTGCTGAACTTGTGTTTGCTGTGGAGGTTTTAGTGGCTTGAGTGAGGAGCTCCATGTTGGTTTAGTGTGGGTGCTCAACCTGCTTGATTCCATCCCCCTGGGCTCAATGAGCATTGGACCGGAAGTGACCAAACAGGGTTTCCTAGAACGCTGCTAGCACAGCTGATGGTATGTGAAGTTCATGAGGCAGGTAGAGTTGTTTTGGCACTGCAAGAGCTGTGCTGCTGCTTCGGGCACTTGCCATTCACCACTGCCCTGAGTTCCCTAGGTGTCATATCCACTTTCAGACATATGTGGTGTCAGAGCACTTGGTTTCCATGGCAGCGGGAAATGGCTTGGGTGCTGAACTTGTGTTTAGCTGTGGAGTTTTGAGCGCCTTGAGTGAGGAGCTCCATGTTAGTTCAGTGTGGGTGCTCAACCTGCTTGATTCCATCCCACTGGGCTCAATGGGCATTGGACCGGAAGTGACCAAACAGGGTTTCCTAGAACGCTGCTAGCACAGCTGATGGTATGTGAAGTTCATGAGGCAGGTGGAGTTGTTTTGGCACTGGAAGAGCTGTGCTGCTGCTTCGGGCAGTTGCCATTCACCATCACATAGAGTTCCCTAGGTGTCATATCCACTTTCAGACATATGTGGTGCCAGAGCACTTGGTTTCTATGGCAGCGGGAAATGGCTTGGGCGCTGAACTTGTGTATTTGCTGTGGAGTTTTGAGCGCCTTGAGTGAGGAGCTCCATGTTGGTTTAGTGTGGGTGCTCAACCTGCTTGATTCCATCCCACTGGGCTCAATGGGCATTGGACCGGAAGTGACCAAACAGGGTTTCCTAGAACGCTGCTAGCACAGCTGATGGTAAGTGAAGTTCATGAGGCAGGTGCAGTTGTTTTGGCACTGAAAGAGCTGTGCTGCTGCTTCAGGCAGTTGCCATTCACCACCACATAGAGTTCCCTAGGTGTCATATCCACTTTCAGACATATGTGGTGCCAGAGCACTTGGTTTCTATGGCAGCGGGAAATGGCTTGGGCGCTGAACTTGTGATTAGCTGTGGAGTTATGAGCGCCTTGAGTGAGGAGCTCCATGTTAGTTCAGTGTGGGTGCTCAACCTGCTTGATTCCATCCCCCTGGGCTCAATGAGCATTGGACCGGAAGTGACCAAACAGGGTTTCCTAGATAGCTGCTAGCACAGCTGATGGTATGTGAAGTGAATGAGGCAGGTGCAGTTGTTTTGGCACTGGAAGAGCTGTGCTGCTGCTTCGGGCACTTGCCATTCACCACCACATAGAGTACCCTAGGTGTCAATCCACTTTCAGACATATGTGCTGCCAGAGCACTTGGTTTCTATGGCAGCGGGAAATGGCTTTTGCGCTGAACTTGTGTTTGGCTGTGGAGTTTTGAGCACCTTGAGTGAGGAGCTCAATGTTAGTTCAGTGTGGGTGCTCAACCTGCTTGTTTCCATCCCACTGGGCTCAATGGGCATTGGACCGGAAGTGACCAAACAGGGTTTCCTAGATAGCTGCTAGCACAGCTGATGGTATGTGAAGTTCATGAGGCAGGTGGAGTTGTTTCGGTACTGGAAGAGCTGTGCTGCTGCTTTGAGCAGTTGCCATTCACCACCGCCCTGAGTTCCCTAGGTGTCATATCCACTTTCAGACATATGTGGTGCCAGAGCACTTGGTTTCCATGGCAGCGGGAAATGGCTTCTGCGTTGAACTTGTGTTTGGCTGTGGAGTTTTGAGCGCCTTGAGTGAGGAGCTCCATGTGAGTTTAGTGTGGGTGCTCAACCTGCTTGATTCCATCCCACTGGGCTCAATGGGCATTGGACCGGAAGTGACCAAACAGGGTTTCCTAGATAGCTGCTAGCACAGCTGATGGTATGTGAAGTGAATGAGGCAGGTGCAGTTGTTTTGGCACTGGAAGAGCTGTGCTGCTGCTTCGGGCAGTTGACATTCACCACTGCCCTGAGTTCCCTAGGTGTCATAGCCACTTTCAGACATATGTGCTGAGAGAGCTCTTGGTTTCCATGGCAGCGGGAAATGGCTTTTGCGCTGAACTTGTGTTTAGCTGTGGAGTTTTGAGCACCTTGAGTGAGGAGCTCCATGTTAGTTCAGTGTGGGTGCTCAACCTGCTTGATTCCATCCCCCTGGGCTCAATGAGCATTGGACCGGAAGTGACCAAACAGGGTTTCCTAGATAGCTGCTGGCACAGCTGTTGGTTTTGAAGTTAATGAGGCTTCTGGACTTTTTTTGGCACTGGAAGAGCTGTGCTGCTGCTTCGGGCAGTTGCCATTCATCACCGCCCTGAGTTCCCTAGGTGTCATATCCACTTTCAGACATATGTGGTGCCAGAGCACTTGGTTTCCATGGCAGCGGGAAATGGCTTGGGCACTGAACTTGTGTTTGGCTGTGGAGTTTTGAGCGCCTTGAGTGAGGAGCTCCATGTGAGTTCAGTGTGGGTGCTCAACCTGCTTGATTCCATCCCACTGGGCTCAATGGGTTTTGGACCAGAAGTGACCAAACAGGGTTTCCTAGATAGCTGCTAGCACAGCTGATGATATGTGAAGTGAATGAGGCAGGTGCAGTTGTTTTGGCACTGGAAGAGCTGTGCTGCTGCTTCGGGCACTTGCCATTCACCACGGCCCTGAGTTCCCTAGGTGTCATATCCACTTTCAGACATATGTGCTGAGAGAGCTCTTGGTTTCCATGGCAGCGGGAAATGGCTTGGGCACTGAACTTGTGTTTAGCTGTGGAGTTTTGAGCGCCTTGAGTGAGGAGATCCATGTTAGTTCAGTGTGGGTGCTCAATCTGCTTGATTCCATCCCACTGGGCTCAATGGGCATTGGACCGGAAGTGACCAAACAGGGTTTCCTAGATAGCTGCTAGCACAGCTGATGGTATGTGAAGTTCATGAGGCAGGTGGAGTTTTTTTGGCATTGGAAGAGCTGTGCTGCTGCTTCGGGCACTTGCCATTCACCACCACATAGAGTTCCCTAGGTGTCATATCCACTTTCAGACATATGTTGTGCCAGAGCACTTGGTTTCCATGGCAGCGGGAAATGGCTTGGGCACTGAACTTGTGTTTGGCTGTGGAGTTTTGAGCGCCTTGAGTGAGGAGCTCCATGTTAGTTCAGTGTGGGTGCTCAACCTGTTTGATTCCATCCCACTGGGCTCAAAGGGCATTGGACTGGAAGTGACCAAACAGGGTTTCCTAGATAGCTGCTAGCACAGCTGATGGTATGTGAAGTTCATGAGGCAAAAGCAGTTGTTTTGGCACTGGAAGAGCTGTGCTGCTGCTTCGGGCACTTGCCATTCACCACCACATAGAGTTCCCTAGGTGTCATATCCACTTTCAGACATATGTGCTGCCAGAGCACTTGGTTTCCATTGCAGCGGGAAATGGCTTTTGCGCTGAACTTGTGTTTTGCTGTGGAGTTTTGAGCGCCTTGAGTGAGGAGCTCCATGTTAGTTCAGTGTGGGTGCTCAACCTGCTTGATTCCATCCCACTGGGCTCAATGGGCATTGGACCGGAAGTGACCAAACAGGGTTTCCTAGATAGCTGCTAGCACAGCTGATGGTATGTGAAGTGAATGAGGCAGGTGCAGTTGTTTTGGCACTGGAAGAGCTGTGCTGCTGCTTCGGGCACTTGCCATTCACCACCGCCCTGAGTTCCCTAGGTGTCATAGCCACTTTCAGAATTATGTGGTGCCAGAGCACTTGGTTTCCATGGCAGCGGGAAATGGCTTTTGCGCTGAACTTGTGTTTGGCTGTGGAGTTTTGAGCGCCTTGAGTGAGGAGCTCCATGTTGGTTAGTGTGGGTGCTCAACCTGCTTGATTCCATCCCACTGGGCTCAATGGGCATTGGACCGGAAGTGACCAAACAGGGTTTCCTAGATAGCTGCTAGCACAGCTGATGGTATGTGAAGTTCATGAGGCAGGTGGAGTTGTTTTGGCACTGGAAGAGCTGTGCTGCTGCTTCGGGCAGTTGCTATTCCCCAATGCCCTGAGTTCCCTAGGTGTCATATCCACTTTCACACATATGTGGTGCCAGAGCACTTGGTTTCCATGGCAGCGGGAAAATGGCTTGGGCACTGAACTAGTGTTTGGCTGTGGAGTTTTGAGCGGCTTGAGTGAGGAGCTCCATGTTAGTTCAGTGTGGGTGCTCAACCTGCTTGATTCCATCCCACTGGGTTCAACTGGCATTGGACCCGAAGTGACCAAACAAGGTTTCCTAGATAGCTGCTAGCACAGCTGATGGTATGTGAAGTGAATGAGGCAGGTGCAGTGGTTTTGGCACTGGAAGAGCTGTGCTGCTGCTTCGGGCAGTTGCCATTCACCACCGCCCTGAGTTCCCTAGGTGTCATAGCCACTTTCAGACATATGTGGTGCCAGAGCACTTGGTTTCCATGGCAGCGGGAAATGGCATTTGCGCTGAACTTGTGTTTTGCTGTGGAGTTTTGAGAACCTTGAGTGAGGAGCTCCATGTTAGTTCAGCGTGGGTGCTCAACCTGCTTGATTCCATCCCACTGGGCTCAATGGGCATTGGACCGGAAGTGACCAAACAGGGTTTCCTAGATAGCTGCTAGCACAGCTGATGGTATGTGAAGATCATGAGGCAGGTGCAGCTGTTTTGGCACTGGAAGAGCTGTGCTGCTGCTTCGGGCAGTTGCCATTCACCACCGCCCTGAGTTCCCTAGGTGTCATATCCACTTTCAGACATATGTGGTGCCAGAGCACTTGGTTTCCATGGCAGCGG
Source organism: Ochotona princeps (assembly GCF_030435755.1). Lineage (NCBI taxonomy): Eukaryota > Metazoa > Chordata > Mammalia > Lagomorpha > Ochotonidae > Ochotona > Ochotona princeps. The sequence goes on along the minus strand of NC_080835.1, from coordinate 98,425,374 downwards.
GAAATGGCTTGGGCGCTGAACTTGTGTTTGGCTGTGGAGTTTTGAGCGCCTTGAGTGAGGAGCTCCATGTTAGTTCAGTGTGGGTGCTCAACCTGCTTGATTCCATCCCACTGGGCTCAATGAACATTGGACCGGAAGTGACCAAACAGGGTTTCCTAGAACGCTGCTAGCACAGCTGATGGTATGTGAAGTTCATGAGGCAGGTGGAGTTGTTTTGGCACTGGAAGAGCTGTGCTGCTGCTTCGGGCAGTTGCCATTCACCACCACATAGAGTTCCCTAGGTGTCATATCCACTTTCAGACATATGTGCTGCCACAGCACTTGGTTTCCATGGCAGCGGGAAATGGCTTGGGCGCTGAACTTTTGTATTTGCAGTGGAGGTTTGAGCGCCTTGAGTGAGGAGCTCCATGTTAGTTATTGTGGGTGCTCAACCTGCTTGATTCCATCCCACTGGGCTCAATGGGCATTGGACCGGAAGTGACCAAACAGGGTTTCCTAGAACGCTGCTAGCACAGCTGATGGTATGTGAAGTGAATGCGGCAGGTGGAGTTGTTTTGGCACTGGAAGAGCTGTGCTGCTGCTTCGGGCAGTTGCCATTCACCACAGCCACATAGAGTTCCCTAGGTGTCATATCCACTTTCAGACATATGTGGTGCCAGAGCACTTGGTTTCCATGGCAGCGGGAAATGGCTTCGGTGCTGAACTTGTGTTTTGCTGTGGAGTTTTGAGCGCCTTGAGTGAGGAGCTCCATGTTAGTTCAGTGTGGGTGCTCAACCTGCATGATTCCATCCCCCTGGGCTCAATGGGCATTGGACCGGAAGTGACCCAACAGGGTTTCCTAGATAGCTGCTAGCACAGCTGATGGTATGTGAAGTGAATGACTGAGGTGGAGTTGTTTTGGCACTGGAAGAGCTGTGCTGCTGCTTCGGGCAGTTGCCATTCACCACCGCCCTGAGTTCCCTAGGTGTCATATCCACTTTCAGACATATGTGCTGCCAGAGCACTTGGTTTCTATGGCAGCGGGAAATGGCTTGGGCGCTGAACTTGTGATTAGCTGCGGAGTTATGAGCGCCTTGAGTGAGGAGCTCCATGTTAGTTCAGTGTGGGTGCTCAACCTGCTTGATTCCATCCCACTGGGCTCAATGGGCATTGGACCGGAAGTGACCAAACAGGGTTTCCTAGATAGCTGCTAGCACAGCTGATGGTATGTGAAGTGAATGCGGCAGGTGGAGTTGTTTTGGCACTGGAAGAGCTGTGCTGCTGCTTCGGGCAGTTGCCATTCACCACAGCCACATAGAGTTCCCTAGGTGTCATATCCACTTTCAGACATATGTGGTGCCAGAGCACTTGGTTTCCATGGCAGCGGGAAATGGCTTCGGTGCTGAACTTGTGTTTTGCTGTGGAGTTTTGAGCGCCTTGAGTGAGGAGCTCCATGTTAGTTCAGTGTGGGTGCTCAACCTGCATGATTCCATCCCCCTGGGCTCAATGGGCATTGGACCGGAAGTGACCCAACAGGGTTTCCTAGATAGCTGCTAGCACAGCTGATGGTATGTGAAGTGAATGAGGCAGGTGGAGTTGTTTTGGCACTGGAAGAGCTGTGCTGCTGCTTCGGGCAGTTGCCATTCACCACCGCCCTGAGTTCCCTAGGTGTCATATCCACTTTCAGGCATATGTGGTGCCAGAGCACTTGGTTTCCATGGCAGTGGGAAATGGCTTGGGGCTGAACTTGTCTTTTGCTGTGGAGGTTTGAGCGCCTTGACTGAGGAGCTCCATGTTAGTTCAGTGTGGGTGCTCAACCTGCTTGATTCCATCCCACTGGGCTCAATGGGCATTGGACCGGAAGTGACCAAACAGGGTTTCCTAGAACGCTGCTAGCACAGCTGATGGTATGTGAAGTTCATGAGGCAGGTGCAGTTGTTTTGGCACTGGAAGAGCTGTGCTGCTGCTTCGGGCAGTTGCCATTCACCACCGCCCTGTGCCGGAGTCCAGCTCCAGCCTGGGTTTCGGAACTCGGGAAGGGTGCGTGGACGAGGCGCAGAAAGAAAGAGACGGACCACTAGGATTCCATGATGATAGTGGACACGGCAATAAAGCCGTCTGCTTTATTTATACAGAATCAGTTAAACTCTGGCTCAGACTTTTTACGTCATGATCAAGTGGGTGTTTCTAAGGACAACCATGCCATCTGCTTTATCCAAAAACAATAGGAATTCCTGCTACAATTCTTATCCTACAACCTAATCTTGTATTACAAAGAAAAGGAGAACCTAAAGATTAAGGAAAGGATGAAACCCTAAACACAGGTCCCTTGATTAGCATAAGGTCAATGGGGACACCCAAAACAGTAGGAATAATAGAAGGCCCTTTTGTAAGACATTATCATTGACATTAACCTCCAAGTTCACATTGTGTAAAAAGCCAGTCTCACAATAATGAAAATGCCTGGACAGATTAGAATTCTTCCGCTGAGCTGGCATAGTAGGCACGGGGAATGTCCAAGTGAAAAGCACACGGAGACCATGGTGGTGGTAGAAGTGCTGGGAGCCATCTGCTCCAAAGCCTCCTTATTAGATATTATCTCCTCTTCCCCCCAAGTCCATTAACAGGACAATAGGACGTCAATGAGTCTGCAAAGGCCAGGTGCTACTGCCTTAGGCCTGATTCCTGAGTGCTCAGCTAAAGCAATGTAAATCAGCTCCTCAGCCCACAACATATTCCCCCTTCTGTATTAAAGCAGACTTGAATGTGCCTGTCTTAGGTTGTGGACTCTCAGGTTTGACAGCCTTACCCGTCATGGGGAATCTCCGTAGCATGACGGAGTCCCTGTCTTAGGTCGGTCCGTTCCTGTGTCCATCTTACCCGTCACTGGCTGCCTTTCAACGCGTTGTCTGCTGCAGCTGCTCAAACCATACTTGGGGAGGCTGGCAAACCTGTTCCAGGGCTAGGAGTGACATCAACTCAGTAGCAATGAGCAAACACCAGTTCCCGGGCTTGAGAAAACAAAGCACTTCACAGGTGAAACATATATAAAAGGCACAATGGGAGACAAGAGGCCATGAACTTAGGAGCAACACAGCTCAGTAGCAATGAGCAGACAGCAGTTCCCAGGCTTGGGAAAACATTTTGCACTTGCATAGATGATACACCAGGAATGCATACAATACAACAGAAAGGCATACGATGGAGTACACGAGGCTTAGACAAAATCTAACAATATCTGCTATTTCTTTTCCAACAAATCAATCCACAGTCACAGCATAAGCATTCCCACCCGCTCATGTTCATCAGTAAAGTCCTGTTGTTCCATAACTCTGGCAGTCTGTTCTGCGACCTTGTTACTGGCTATGATGGTTGCCGTTATGCCAAAGTCTCTTTTATTCTTATTCAGTCCCAACAGGCACAGGCAGGATTCAGGGCAGCTGCAGGATAACAGCAGAATCGTAATTGCCATTCCAGCATGCTGTCAGGGTGCACCGGAACTTGGTGTCATTCACTTCAGAAGTGTCTCCTGTACAGTCAAGGGGTCCTTCCACATAACATAACCCTTCTGCTTCTGGTATCCAAGCAAAGGAAGGTGGAGCTGCATCCAGGTGACTGTAGACATCCGCGGGCCCTGCATCAATGGGAAGCTCCTTGTGGCCCTGCCTCATTGGAACAATGTCCTCACATCCTTGTGTCTCCCACATCCACTGCACGGACCCCAACATAGCAAGGAGGATGACTGGGCCGGAGAACAATACGAAAAGGAGAATAATTAGTGCAATTCCTAAATTTATACAAAATGAAAACAGTAGCAGTATCATACCATAGTTCAGGCAAATTTACAGCTAACATTACATATGAGGACCTTCTTAAGACACCAAAAGTATCAGGCATCAAGTAACAATTAACAATGCACTAGTACAAATTACAGTGTATACAGAACCATCTCAGGGAAGCTGGAAGGAGCTTAAGGCTCCATCTTGTAAGGGAGGAATGTTACTTATCAACAGTCCTTTTGGAAGTGGCTTGAGTTCTGTGCAGAGATGTCTTCCGTGGTAGAAGGTAGTCAGCAGATGTACGCATGACGTGTCCTCATGGCAGGTGTTGATCTTCAGACTCAGCCTTTAAAACAGTTCCGGGTGGAAGTGTCTGTCGATCCCAGCAAGCGTAGCATGGAGGCTAGAGAAGCTCTTTCCGTTGTTATGGCCACAGGGAGGCAAGAAGGAGAGATAGCACCCTGGTACCTAGCTTGCTATTCTTCCTCTGGGCCTCTGGGAAAGTGGGCTGTAGAGGCAATCGTTGGGATTTCAGGTCCATAAGTTAGCCACACCTATATAAACTCTGGAGATTTAACTGTATATTCTGAGAGGCCCTTTGGAGTTTTTGGAGAGGAAGTATAAGAGAAGTGAAGGAAAAGTTAAAATAATTAAAAATAATTATATAGATCACGCTCAGTAACAATATCAGGTGAAAACCATCAAAAAACAGCCTTAGAAAATATTTGCCCAAAGGTCCAATGTTTGTTATAAATTTAAAATAAAGGCACATACCCAAGTAACACATTGAAAAAGGCAATGAGAGTATAACATGAGAAACCTGGCCATAAGTGAACTTAAGCAAAAGCATATGGCTGACTAAAAAACATTTTCAATGATAGTCTGAGATTGAAATTAAGTGAGCCAAAAAACAATATTAGCTTAGCACAATAAAGTAGCTTCAATAATGATCTAAGAGCTTTAGACATTTAAAATTATAAATTGGTTAGAATTACCCTATTGTTTGTAGTAAAATAAGTTTGCATGGTTATTCAGATGGTTTACAAATATAGAATAGAAAATGGATTATAGTAAAGATTTTACCAAGATGGCTTAGTAAACATATATCAGACAAGTACATCTGTTCTTTAAATAATTTTTGTTACAAAACCTTTAAGAGTTAGTTAAAAGTATAGTATTTCCCAACTAGCAAATGCAGTAATGTATAATAGCAATTAAAAATTGTTCTGTAATAACTAGCTAGGAAAAAATGGCATAAAACTAAGATCATGTACCCATTTCTCATCTGATCTCAAGGAACATTGAAGACAAACAATAAAACAAACACACGCACATATATACATTCTCCCTCTTTTTTTTTTTTTTTGAAAACTATAGAGGATTATAAGAGTAAAATTTCAAACAATTTTAACAAAAAGACGTACAGCAAGACAGACATATGTGGCCACCACACTCACGCAATTTTAAATAGCTAATGAGCCATGACTTCTCATATCCTGACTCAATAAGTTGTGTTGCATCCAGTCCTCTCAAGTCCCGGATAAGTACTCAAGACAAGCAAATTTGGATGATGAGGTACCTGTATATAGGCAGAGGTCAGTGCAAATCCTGCGAGCCAGGAAGCCAGGACTGGCAGTGGGGCCGTGTTAATCATCACGGTGGCCTCCCCAGACTACTGAGTCAGGCTCTAGAACTCAGGATGGCTACTACCTTCTGACTGAGGCCTTCAAAATATTACAAAGTGCACAAGAGATCATGTCAGATAAATTTAGGATTAACTAAGGCGCCTTTATAAACCAAGCTTGGTGATAGCAGTACCCATTAGAAAATTACTAAGTAAAAGTCAACAATGATAATTCAGTCTGAACTGAAACCCTGAGAGGAAAAAATTGGTCATTACCGAAGACCCTAATTTTAGTTATCTGAGCAATATAAATTAGCCTAAGCGATAAGCAGTCAACAGCTTGGACATATTTATAAAACCGTAAATATTTATCCTTTTCAGGCTTTTTTGTTGTTAAGCATTACCTGTCCTGGAACTCTTGGAAATACAGAAATTTGAATTAACTTCTGTAAAAAAAAATTGTTTTATAGTAGTATATTGATATGACAAAATTTTGCCCCACTTGGCATCTGGCAGCATCTTTAATACAATCCAAGTGCTTACTCAGTTGCATCTATTAAATAAAACTTTTGAATTTTTAAAATGCATATCAAGGATGTCAAGATCTATAACACCTAGTTGAAATAGAATTTCTTTATGTAACACAATATAGATTAGATGTAATTATTGGCATTAAGTGATCACTTTAAATACCTATAAAATAAGTACATAACTTTTATCAATCTTAAGCAATGTGAGCATACTGAAAGGCAGAAAACACAAAGATTACTTCAATATAGAATCTTATCATATTCTGAGACGCTTCAGCAAGGTCAGATCTGGAGTTCACTGGAGCTAACTAGAAAAATTTAATCATTAATTAATTAAAAACAATTAAGAAGATGTTATAATATTTGGTTATAAAACTTTGTTGTTATGACAGAGGATCAGATTTTAATTCCATGAATCAATGATGAATATTTTAGAAAATGCTGCAAACAGTATTTTAAAGACTATAGATCTAAATTAAAAACTAGCAGATATAAGCACGGGTACATCCCATACCTGGAAAAAATTTAACAGTGAATTAAATGTTACTCTTTCAAAGCAACACCTTAAGCAATACCTTAAGAGTTATATTCCTAAGATTCAAAAACTTAATATAAAAGTTTAATAGAGTTAGAAAAGAGATGTTAATTATGAAAAAACATTGTTTATGAAGTACAAGAGGCTAGGTGTTCTTCTGGGGACCCAGTTTAGTTTATCTCCCATCACTCTGCTCTTTGCTAAAAAAAGGTTGGAGGAATGCTTGACAAAGGAATTAAAACAAAATACCTGCTGAAGAGAAGAGAATTTAACCCTGAAGTTGCTGGGCAGGGAGGAACTTCTGTAGAGGATGCTTGCTGCTGTGAAATGGCAGGGAGGTGGAAATGTAAATTAGATAAGATCTAGAGCCCTAGTCAGCAAGTCCAAGCTCTGTGGAAAAAGAAAGCATTCCCTCCTCCAAAAGTTACGAGGAGACCATGTCCTTCCCATTGGCCTGTAAGGACGTTTTCAAAATCTATGATTGAAGAAGTTGTTTTGTTATATGACCATCTGTAAAGACTAAAGAAGCAGGTTAAAGAAACAAAAAAGGTTAGAAACAAAGGAGTTAAGAAACAAATCTTTTGAAATATAACCAAATGACTTTTAACAAAATGTAAGAGAGGATTTTCAGCTAATTGGTTTGAAATTGAATCTACCAGGGTTAAGAGTGCTATTTGTCTTATCTCAACCTTGGGTATTAAAAAAAGTAAGCTGTTTAGAGCTATAAGGAATAATTATTTACATCTTTGCCAAAAAAGCTCCTTATTCTTATGACAGCTCTTTGTAATTAAGGTGGAGCTCAAAGCACAATAAGAAGTAATAATTTTTTATACATGAAAAGAGATGGAGCCACTCTAATAACCCTTGTTGCTACGAGCATCCAGTTGGGATACGAACAGTAGGTAGTATAATTAATTGCCAATAAAAATACAAACTTTTAATTAGCATATCCACAATCAATATCAGGTTTTAAGTCTGTTACTCTTCTACAGGCACAGCTTGGGTAAGATAATGCTGTCTTTTAAACCTCTGATTGTTCAAGGCCCAAGACTGGCCCGGCCGGGAGTTTCCTGACCATAGGCTCTGGCCATCAGGATCAATTTTAGATTTACATTTACATACTTTTGCCCAACGATCCTTAGCAGTATAGGTGCCACATTTTTGAGCTAAAAGAGATGCTGTTCGGCATTGCTTTGGAAGGTGGCTGGGTTTCCCACAATTAAAACTCTTAGCATTCATTTGCTTTTGAATACCACTGGCTTGAAACCCTGCAAGGTGAGCAGGATGCCTGAAACACCCCCTGCTACCACAGGCCTTTAGATAACCCACAACTTGTTCACCAGACTTCTGGGCCTTTGATTTCTTACAATCCTTCCACGTATGTCCCAATTTGCCACAATTACGACATTTAAATCTATTTTGCTTTAACCCATTGCTTAAGGTAGCACTCAACATTTTAGTTTTGTACCTTTCAGAGACAATATCCATACATGACCCTATTACTTGGGGGGCCCAGGACTGGGCCCTCCCGCTACCCTGCTTCTGACCCTGTACAGACTGATTACTCAATTTAGATCGACTGCGAGGCAATAGAACTGTTCCATTCTTGTGGAATTTAGACTGACAAGCCTTCTGCCAATGAAATCCCTTCTCACACCGCAGACAGACAGTGCGAGGAATATTTAAATTGGGGCTAGCAGTGTCCTTGTAAGTTTCTTCCTGTTTGAAATTTTGAGATGAGTTTCTGGCAGGACAACTGTGGCTAAAATGCCCTACTCCACCACAAGAATAGCAATTGTTTCTTTTTTTACGTCTTTGATTGCCTCTTATGTTCTTTAAAATCTGAGTGGCAGTTTGACCTTGAAGAGCTGCAGCAATAGTTAACCCTTGAACGTAAGATGGAGTTACCTCGGCACAAGCTCGAACATAGTCTGACAACTTTCCTTTCCTTCTCACTGGCTGAATTAACGTTTGGCAAATTGGAGTAGCATTTTCAAAAGCTAACTGTTTAACTATAAGATCTGTAGCTGTACTGTTAATTACTGTCCGGCTCACCGCTTCTGTGAGTCGAGCTACAAAATCTTCAAAAGGCTCCTCAGCTTTCTGTTTAACATTTATAAAACCTGAAGACTTTTGATCTGGAGGTGGCAGGCGTTTCCATGCTCCCAATGCGAGGGAGGAGATAAGCTGTAGAGTCTCCTTAGGCAGAGTAAGTTGTTCTGAAATGCCAAGATGAGTGCCCTGTCCTAAAAGCATGTCTAAGGTAAAAGAAGGTTTGCCACACCTCACAGATCCCTGAGACTTTACTTCTGCCTTAGCCAATTCCTCATACTCCATTTTCCACACAAGGAAGTCTCCTCCTGTGAGGCAAGCCTTGGCAGTCTGAAACCAATCATATGGAGTCATCCACTTTGCTCCTAAGCTCTCCACCATTGCCATAGTGTACGGGGAGTTTGGCCCGTAGTCTGAGACAGCATGCTTTAGTTCTTTAATAAGCTTATAAGGCAACGGTTCCCATTCAGGTTCATCCCATTCGTAAATCACAGGAAAACAGAAAAAATCGCCTTCCTTATGAGCTTGCTGCATTGCTCCTTTAAAACCAATCTTTGCTAGATCTAGTCTATCTGGAAATGGCTTGGAATGCTTAGCCGAATACCTTGAAGGCTTGTGATTAACAGCAGGAGACCTTTTATCATGTAATTCAGCCATTTGCCCCTTTTCACAATCTCTAACTCCTGGTTCAAATATTTCTGGTTTAAAAAAATCTTCCTCATCTGTTAAACCTTCCTGGTCAGTTTTACAATATTTTACATTATCTTCAGGACAGACACTTTCTATTGAGCCATAACCAAGGCCTAAGCCTCCCTTCTCAGGATCAATAAGGGGAGTATGTTCTCTCCGCTGAGATGAAGGTGCGGGATAAGGCTCGAGTCCCACATCTAATGCCTGCCTTAAAGCATTCCAGATGGCATATGCAGAGGATGGCATGCCCACTCTTCCATTATTCCGATACCACCTTTTCATATCATTCCCTACCTGATCCCATGTGTGTAAGTCTAAACTGCCCTGCTCAATAAACCACGGGCTAACTTTTTGTACAAATTGTAAAAATTCTAATAGTTGCTTTCTGCTAACTTTAATGCTCTTCCTATGTAAGGTATGTTTAATAATATCAGCATATAAACTTCTTTCACTAGAATCACTCTGGCCCATTTTTACAGCACAGAGGGTACACGACTTCTCAATATAAGTTCTGACTATTCACCCCTCCTAACCTGACCTTCTGTCAGGGGGTCTGCAGTGCCCTGGGTGAAGTCCTGTCCACGCCGCAAAGAGAAAGAAAAGACCTACCTTCGTCGAGTCACTCACGTTGGGCGCCACTTGCCGGAGTCCAGCTCCAGCCTGGGTTTCGGAACTCGGGAAGGGTGCGTGGACGAGGCGCAGAAAGAAAGAGACGGACCACTAGGATTCCATGATGATAGTGGACACGGCAATAAAGCTGTCTGCTTTATTTATACAGAATCAGTTAAACTCTGGCTCAGACTTTTTACGTCATGATCAAGTGGGTGTTTCTAAGGACAACCATGCCATCTGCTTTATCCAAAAACAATAGGAATTCCTGCTACAATTCTTATCCTACAACCTAATCTTGTATTACAAAGAAAAGGAGAACCTAAAGATTAAGGAAAGGATGAAACCCTAAACACAGGTCCCTTGATTAGCATAAGGTCAATGGGGACACCCAAAACAGTAGGAATAATAGAAGGCCCTTTTGTAAGACATTATCATTGACATTAACCTCCAAGTTCACATTGTGTAAAAAGCCAGTCTCACAATAATGAAAATGCCTGGACAGATTAGAATTCTTCCGCTGAGCTGGCATAGTAGGCACGGGGAATGTCCAAGTGAAAAGCACACGGAGACCATGGTGGTGGTAGAAGTGCTGGGAGCCATCTGCTCCAAAGCCTCCTTATTAGATATTATCTCCTCTTCCCCCCAAGTCCATTAACAGGACAATAGGACGCCAATGAGTCTGCAAAGGCCAGGTGCTACTGCCTTAGGCCTGATTCCTGAGTGCTCAGCTAAAGCAATGTAAATCAGATCCTCAGCCCACAACAGCCCTGAGTTCCCAAGGTGTCATATCCACTTTCAGACATATGTGGTGCCAGAGCACTTGGTTTCCATGGCAGCGGGAAATGGCTTGGGCGCTGAACTTGTGTTTGGCTGTGGAGTTTTGAGCGGCTTGAGTGAGGAGCTCCATGTTAGTTCAGTGTGGGTGCTCAACCTGCTTGATTCCATCCCACTGGGCTCAATGGGCATTGGACCGGAAGTGACCAAACAGGGTTTCCTAGAACGCTGCTAGCACAGCTGATGGTATGTGAAGTTCATGAGGCAGGTAGAGTTGTTTTGGCACTGGAAGAGCTGTGCTGCTGCTTCATGCAGTTGCCATTCACCACCACTTAGAGTTCCCTAGGTGTCATATCCACTTTCAGACATATGTGGTGCCAGAGCACTTGGTTTCCATGGCAGCGGGAAATGGCTTGGGCGCTGAACTTGTGTTTTGCTGTGGAGTTTTGAGCGCCTTGAGTGAGGAGCTCCATGTTAGTTCAGTGTGGGTGCTCAACCTGCATGATTCCATCCCCCTGGGCTCAATGGGCATTGGACCGGAAGTGACCCAACAGGGTTTCCTAGATAGCTGCTAGCACAGCTGATGGTATGTGAAGTGAATGACTGAGGTGGAGTTGTTTTGGCACTGGAAGAGCTGTGCTGCTGCTTCGGGCAGTTGACATTCACCACCACATAGAGTTCCCTAGGTGTCATATCCACTTTCAGACATATGTGGTGCCAGAGCACTTGGTTTCCATGGCAGTGGGAAATGGCTTGGGCGCTGAACTTGTCTTTTGCTGTGGAGGTTTGAGCGCCTTGAGTGAGGAGCTCCATGTTAGTTCAGTGTGGGTGCTCAACCTGCTTGATTCCATCCCACTGGGCTCAATTTGCATTGGACCGGAAGTGACCAAACAGGGTTTCCTAGATAGCTGCTAGCACAGCTGATGGTATGTGAAGTTCATGAGGCAGGTGGAGTTGTTTTGGCACTGGAAGAGCTGTGCTGCTGCTTCGGGCAGTTGCCATTCACCACCGCCCTGAGTTCCCTAGGTGTCATATCCACTTTCAGACATATGTGGTGCCAGAGCACTTGGTTTCCATGGCAGCGGGAAATGGCTTGGGCGCTGAACTTGTGTTTGGCTGTGGAGTTTTGAGCGGCTTGAGTGAGGAGCTCCATGTTAGTTCAGTGTGGGTGCTCAACCTGCTTGATTCCATCCCACTGGGCTCAATGGGCATTGGACCGGAAGTGACCAAACAGGGTTTCCTAGAACGCTGCTAGCACAGCTGATGGTATGTGAAGTTCATGAGGCAGGTAGAGTTGTTTTGGCACTGGAAGAGCTGTGCTGCTGCTTCATGCAGTTGCCATTCACCACCACTTAGAGTTCCCTAGGTGTCATATCCACTTTCAGACATATGTGGTGCCAGAGCACTTGGTTTCCATGGCAGCGGGAAATGGCTTCGGTGCTGAACTTGTGTTTTGCTGTGGAGTTTTGAGCGCCTTGAGTGAGGAGCTCCATGTTAGTTCAGTGTGGGTGCTCAACCTGCATGATTCCATTCCCCTGGGCTCAATGGGCATTGGACCGGAAGTGACCCAACAGGGTTTCCTAGATAGCTGCTAGCACAGCTGATGGTATGTGAAGTGAATGACTGAGGTGGAGTTGTTTTGGCACTGGAAGAGCTGTGCTGCTGCTTCGGGCAGTTGCCATTCACCACCGCCCTGAGTTCCCAAGGTGTCATATCCACTTTCAGACATATGTGGTGCCAGAGCACTTGGTTTCCATGGCAGCGGGAAATGGCTTTTGCGCTGAACTTGTGTTTGGCTGTGGAGTTTTGAGCGGCTTGAGTGAGGAGCTCGATGTTAATTCAGTGTGGGTGCTCAACCTGCTTGATTCCATCCCACTGGGCTCAATGGGCATTGGACCGGAAGTGACCAAACAGGGTTTCCTAGATAGCTGCTAGCACAGCTGATGGTATGTGAAGTTCATGAGGCAGGTGCAGTTGTTTTGGCACTGGAAGAGCTGTGCTGCTGCTTCGGGCAGTTGCCATTCACCACCGCCCTGAGTTCCCTAGGTGTCATATCCACTTTCAGACATATGTGGTGCCAGAGCACTTGGTTTCTATGGCAGCGGGAAATGGCTTGGGCGCTGAACTTGTGTTTTGCTGTGGAGTTATGAGCGCCTTGAGTGAAGAGATCCATGTTAGTTCAGTGTGGGTGCTCAATCTGCTTGATTCCATCCCACTGGGCTCAATGGGCATTGGACCGGAAGTGACCAAACAGGGTTTCCTAGAACGCTGCTAGCACAGCTGTTGGTTTTGAAGTTAATGAGGCAGGTGGAGTTTTTTTGGCATTGGAAGAGCTGTGCTGCTGCTTCGGGCACTTGCCATTCACCACCACATAGAGTTCCCTAGGTGTCATATCCACTTTCGGACATATGTGGTGCCAGAGCACTTGGTTTCCATGGCAGCGGAAATGGCTTGGGCACTGAACTTGTGTTTGGCTGTGGAGTTTTGAGCGCCTTGAGTGAGGAGCTCCATGTTAGTTCAGTGTGGGTGCTCAACCTGTTTGATTCCATCCCACTTGGCTCAATGGGCATTGGACCGGAAGTGACCAAACAGGGTTTCCTAGATAGCTGCTAGCACAGCTGATGGTATGTGAAGTGAATGAGGCAGGTGCAGTGGTTTTGGCACTGGAAGAGCTGTGCTGCTGCTTCGGGCAGTTGCCATTCACCACCGCCCTGAGTTCCCTAGGTGTCATATCCACTTTCAGACATATGTGGTGCCAGAGCACTTGGTTTCCATGGCAGCGGGAAATGGCATTTGCGCTGAACTTGTGTTTTGCTGTGGAGTTTTGAGAACCTTGAGTGAGGAGCTCCATGTTAGTTCAGTGTGGGTGCTCAACCTGCTTGATTCCATCCCACTGGGCTCAATGGGCATTGGACCGGAAGTGACCAAACAGGGTTTCCTAGATAGCTGCTAGCACAGCTGATGGTATGTGAAGATCATGAGGCAGGTGCAGCTGTTTTGGCACTGGAAGAGCTGTGCTGCTGCTTCGGGCAGTTGCCATTCACCACCGCCCTGAGTTCCCTAGGTGTCATATCCATTTTCAGACATATGTGATGCCAGAGCACTTGGTTTCCATGGCAGCGGGAAATGGCTTGGGCGCTGAACTTGTGTTTGGCTGTGGAGTTTTGAGCGGCTTGAGTGAGGAGCTCCATGTTAGTTCAGTGTGGGTGCTCAACCTGCTTGATTCCATCCCACTGGGCTCAATGAGCATTGGACCGGAAGTGACCAAACAGGGTTTCCTAGAACGCTGCTAGCACAGCTGATGGTATGTGAAGTTCATGAGGCAGGTGGAGTTGTTTTGGCACTGGAAGAGCTGTGCTGCTGCTTCGGGCAGTTGCCATTCACCACAACATAGAGTTCCCTAGGTGTCATATCCACTTTCAGACATATGTGGTGCCAGAGCACTTGGTTTCCATGGCAGCGGGAAATGGCTTGGGCGCTGAACTTTTGTATTTGCAGTGGAGGTTTGAGCGCCTTGAGTGAGGAGCTCCATGTTGGTTTACTGTGGGTGCTCAACCTGCTTGATCCCATCCCACTGGGCTCAATGGGCATTGGACCGGAAGTGACCCAACAGGGTTTCCTAGAACGCTGCTAGCACAGCTGATGGTATGTGAAGTTCATGAGGCAGGTGGAGTTGTTTTGGCACTGGAAGAGCTGTGCTGCTGCTTCGGGCAGTTGCCATTCACCATCACATAGAGTTCCCTAGGTGTCATATCCACTTTCAGACATATGTGGTGCCAGAGCACTTGGTTTCCATGGCAGCGGGAAATGGCTTGGGGGCTGAACTTGTGTATTTGCTGTGGAGTTTTGAGCGCCTTGAGTGAGGAGCTCCATGTTGGTTTACTGTGGGTGCTCAACCTGCTTGATTCCATCCCACTGGGCTCAATGGGCATTGGACCGGAAGTGACCAAACAGGGTTTCCTAAATAGCTGCTGGCACAGCAGATGGTAAGTGAAGTTCATGAGGCAGGTGCAGTTGTTTTGGCACTGGAAGAGCTGTGCTGCTGCTTCGGGCACTTGCCATTCACCACCACATAGTGTTCCCTAGGTGTCATATCCACTTTCAGACATATGTGGTGCCAGAGCACTTGGTTTCCATGGCAGCGGGAAATGGCTTGGGCGCTGAACTTGTGTTTGGCTGTGGAGTTTTGAGCGGCTTGAGTGAGGAGCTCCATGTTAGTTCAGTGTGGGTGCTCAACCTGCTTGATTCCATCCCACTGGGCTCAATGGGCATTGGACCGGAAGTGACCAAACAGGGTTTCCTAGAACGCTGCTAGCACAGCTGATGGTATGTGAAGTTCATGAGGCAGGTAGAGTTGTTTTGGCACTGGAAGAGCTGTGCTGCTGCTTCATGCAGTTGCCATTCACCACCACTTAGAGTTCCCTAGGTGTCATATCCACTTTCAGACATATGTGGTGCCAGAGCACTTGGTTTCCATGGCAGCGGGAAATGGCTTGGGCGCTGAACTTGTGTTTTGCTGTGGAGTTTTGAGCGCCTTGAGTGAGGAGCTCCATGTTAGTTCAGTGTGGGTGCTCAACCTGCATGATTCCATCCCCCTGGGCTCAATGGGCATTGGACCGGAAGTGACCCAACAGGGTTTCCTAGATAGCTGCTAGCACAGCTGATGGTATGTGAAGTGAATGACTGAGGTGGAGTTGTTTTGGCACTGGAAGAGCTGTGCTGCTGCTTCGGGCAGTTGACATTCACCACCACATAGAGTTCCCTAGGTGTCATATCCACTTTCAGACATATGTGGTGCCAGAGCACTTGGTTTCCATGGCAGTGGGAAATGGCTTGGGCGCTGAACTTGTCTTTTGCTGTGGAGGTTTGAGCGCCTTGAGTGAGGAGCTCCATGTTAGTTCAGTGTGGGTGCTCAACCTGCTTGATTCCATCCCACTGGGCTCAATTTGCATTGGACCGGAAGTGACCAAACAGGGTTTCCTAGATAGCTGCTAGCACAGCTGATGGTATGTGAAGTTCATGAGGCAGGTGGAGTTGTTTTGGCACTGGAAGAGCTGTGCTGCTGCTTCGGGCAGTTGCCATTCACCACCGCCCTGAGTTCCCTAGGTGTCATATCCACTTTCAGACATATGTGGTGCCAGAGCACTTGGTTTCCATGGCAGCGGGAAATGGCTTGGGCGCTGAACTTGTGTTTTGCTGTGGAGTTTTGAGCGGCTTGAGTGAGGAGCTCCATGTTAGTTCAGTGTGGGTGCTCAACCTGCTTGATTCCATCCCACTGGGCTCAATGGGCATTGGACCGGAAGTGACCAAACAGGGTTTCCTAGAACGCTGCTAGCACAGCTGATGGTATGTGAAGTTCATGAGGCAGGTAGAGTTGTTTTGGCACTGGAAGAGCTGTGCTGCTGCTTCATGCAGTTGCCATTCACCACCACTTAGAGTTCCCTAGGTGTCATATCCACTTTCAGACATATGTGGTGCCAGAGCACTTGGTTTCCATGGCAGCGGGAAATGGCTTCAGTGCTGAACTTGTGTTTTGCTGTGGAGTTTTGAGCGCCTTGAGTGAGGAGCTCCATGTTAGTTCAGTGTGGGTGCTCAACCTGCATGATTCCATTCCCCTGGGCTCAATGGGCATTGGACCGGAAGTGACCCAACAGGGTTTCCTAGATAGCTGCTAGCACAGCTGATGGTATGTGAAGTGAATGACTGAGGTGGAGTTGTTTTGGCACTGGAAGAGCTGTGCTGCTGCTTCGGGCAGTTGCCATTCACCACCGCCCTGAGTTCCCAAGGTGTCATATCCACTTTCAGACATATGTGGTGCCAGAGCACTTGGTTTCCATGGCAGCGGGAAATGGCTTTTGCGCTGAACTTGTGTTTGGCTGTGGAGTTTTGAGCGGCTTGAGTGAGGAGCTCCATGTTAGTTCAGTGTGGGTGCTCAACCTGCTTGATTCCATCCCACTGGGCTCAATGGGCATTGGACCGGAAGTGACCAAACAGGGTTTCCTAGATAGCTGCTAGCACAGCTGATGGTATGTGAAGTGAATGCGGCAGGTGGAGTTGTTTTGGCACTGGAAGAGCTGTGCTGCTGCTTCGGGCAGTTGCCATTCACCACCGCCCTGAGTTCCCTAGGTGTCATATCCACTTTCAGACATATGTGGTGCCAGAGCACTTGGTTTCTATGGCAGCGGGAAATGGCTTGGGCGCTGAACTTGTGTTTTGCTGTGGAGTTATGAGCGCCTTGAGTGAAGAGATCCATGTTAGTTCAGTGTGGGTGCTCAATCTGCTTGATTCCATCCCACTGGGCTCAATGGGCATTGGACCGGAAGTGACCAAACAGGGTTTCCTAGATAGCTGCTAGCACAGCTGTTGGTTTTGAAGTTAATGAGGCAGGTGGAGTTTTTTTGGCATTGGAAGAGCTGTGCTGCTGCTTCGGGCACTTGCCATTCACCACCACATAGAGTTCCCTAGGTGTCATATCCACTTTCGGACATATGTGGTGCCAGAGCACTTGGTTTCCATGGCAGCGGAAATGGCTTGGGCACTGAACTTGTGTTTGGCTGTGGAGTTTTGAGCGCCTTGAGTGAGGAGCTCCATGTTAGTTCTGTGTGGGTGCTCAACCTGCTTGATTCCATCCCACTGGGCTCAATGGGCATTGGACCGGAAGTGACCAAACAGGGTTTCCTAGATAGCTGCTAGCACAGCTGATGGTATGTGAAGATCATGAGGCAGGTGCAGCTGTTTTGGCACTGGAAGAGCTGTGCTGCTGCTTCGGGCAGTTGCCATTCACCACCGCCCTGAGTTCCCTAGGTGTCATATCCACTTTCAGACATATGTGATGCCAGAGCACTTGGTTTCCATGGCAGCGGGAAATGGCTTGGGCGCTGAACTTGTGTTTGGCTGTGGAGTTTTGAGCGGCTTGAGTGAGGAGCTCCATGTTAGTTCAGTGTGGGTGCTCAACCTGCTTGATTCCATCCCACTGGGCTCAATGAGCATTGGACCGGAAGTGACCAAACAGGGTTTCCTAGAACGCTGCTAGCACAGCTGATGGTATGTGAATTTCATGAGGCAGGTGGAGTTGTTTTGGCACTGGAAGAGCTGTGCTGCTGCTTCGGGCAGTTGCCATTCACCACAACATAGAGTTCCCTAGGTGTCATATCCACTTTCAGACATATGTGCTGCCACAGCACTTGGTTTCCATGGCAGCGGGAAATGGCTTGGGCGCTGAACTTTTGTATTTGCAGTGGAGGTTTGAGCGCCTTGAGTGAGGAGCTCCATGTTGGTTTACTGTGGGTGCTCAACCTGCTTGATTCCATCCCACTGGGCTCAATGGGCATTGGACCGGAAGTGACCAAACAGGGTTTCCTAGAACGCTGCTAGCACAGCTGATGGTATGTGAAGTTCATGAGGCAGGTGGAGTTGTTTTGGCACTGGAAGAGCTGTGCTGCTGCTTCGGGCAGTTGCCATTCACCATCACATAGAGTTCCCTAGGTGTCATATCCACTTTCAGACATATGTGGTGCCAGAGCACTTGGTTTCCATGGCAGCGGGAAATGGCTTGGGCGCTGAACTTGTGTATTTGCTGTGGAGTTTTGAGCGCCTTGAGTGAGGAGCTCCATGTTGGTTTAGTGTGGGTGCTCAACCTGCTTGATTCCATCCCACTGGGCTCAATATGCATTGGACCGGAAGTGACCAAACAGGGTTTCCTAAATAGCTGCTGGCACAGCAGATGGTAAGTGAAGTTCATGAGGCAGGTGCAGTTGTTTTGGCACTGGAAGAGCTGTGCTGCTGCTTCATGCAGTTGCCATTCACCACCACATAGAGTTCCCTAGGTGTCATATCCACTTTCAGACATATGTGGTGCCAGAGCACTTGGTTTCCATGGCAGCGGGAAATGGCATTTGCGCTGAACTTGTGATTAGCTGTGGAGTTATGAGCGCCTTGAGTGAGGAGCTCCATGTTAGTTCAGTGTGGGTGCTCAACCTGCTTGATTCCATCCCACTGGGCTCAATGGGCATTGGACCGGAAGTGACCAAACAGGGTTTCCTAGATAGCTGCTAGCACAGCTGATGGTATGTGAAGTGAATGCGGCAGGTGGAGTTGTTTTGGCACTGGAAGAGCTGTGCTGCTGCTTCGGGCAGTTGCCATTCACCACAGCCACATAGAGTTCCCTACGTGTCATATCCACTTTCAGACATATGTGGTGCCAGAGCACTTGGTTTCCATGGCAGCGGGAAATGGCTTCGGTGCTGAACTTGTGTTTTGCTGTGGAGTTTTGAGCGCCTTGAGTGAGGAGCTCCATGTTAGTTCAGTGTGGGTGCTCAACCTGCATGATTCCATCCCCCTGGGCTCAATGGGCATTGGACCGGAAGTGACCCAACAGGGTTTCCTAGATAGCTGCTAGCACAGCTGATGGTATGTGAAGTGAATGACTGAGGTGGAGTTGTTTTGGCACTGGAAGAGCTGTGCTGCTGCTTCGGGCAGTTGCCATTCACCACCGCCCTGAGTTCCCTAGGTGTCATATCCACTTTCAGACATATGTGGTGCCAGAGCACTTGG
Source organism: Ochotona princeps (assembly GCF_030435755.1). Taxonomy (NCBI): domain Eukaryota; kingdom Metazoa; phylum Chordata; class Mammalia; order Lagomorpha; family Ochotonidae; genus Ochotona; species Ochotona princeps. Next base: position 98,406,246 of record NC_080835.1, on the reverse strand, counting down.
TTTCCATGGCAGTGTGAAATGGCTTGGGGCTGAACTTGTCTTTTGCTGTGGAGGTTTGAGCGCCTTGACTGAGGAGCTCCATGTTAGTTCAGTGTGGGTGCTCAACCTGCTTGATTCCATCCCCCTGGGCTCAATGGGCATTGGACCGGAAGTGACCAAACAGGGTTTCCTAGAACGCTGCTAGCACAGCTGATGGTATGTGAAGTTCAGGAGGCAGGTGCAGTTGTTTTGGCACTGGAAGAGCTGTGCTGCTGCTTCGGGCAGTTGCCATTCACCACCGCCCTGAGTTCCCTAGGTGTCATATCCACTTTCAGACATATGTGGTGCCAGAGCACTTGGTTTCCATGGCAGCGGGAAATGGCTTGGGCGCTGAACTTGTGTTTGGCTGTGGAGTTTTGAGCGGCTTGAGTGAGGAGCTCCATGTTAGTTCAGTGTGGGTGCTCAACCTGCTTGATTCCATCCCACTGGGCTCAATGGGCATTGGACCGGAAGTGACCAAACAGGGTTTCCTAGAACGCTGCTAGCACAGCTGATGGTATGTGAAGTTCATGAGGCAGGTAGAGTTGTTTTGGCACTGGAAGAGCTGTGCTGCTGCTTCATGCAGTTGCCATTCACCACCACTTAGAGTTCCCTAGGTGTCATATCCACTTTCAGACATATGTGGTGCCAGAGCACTTGGTTTCCATGGCAGCGGGAAATGGCTTGGGCGCTGAACTTGTGTTTTGCTGTGGAGTTTTGAGCGCCTTGAGTGAGGAGCTCCATGTTAGTTCAGTGTGGGTGCTCAACCTGCATGATTCCATCCCCCTGGGCTCAATGGGCATTGGACCGGAAGTGACCCAACAGGGTTTCCTAGATAGCTGCTAGCACAGCTGATGGTATGTGAAGTGAATGACTGAGGTGCAGTTGTTTTGGCACTGGAAGAGCTGTGCTGCTGCTTCGGGCAGTTGCCATTCACCACCGCCCTGAGTTCCCTAGGTGTCATATCCACTTTCAGACATATGTGGTGCCAGAGCACTTGGTTTCCATGGCAGTGGGAAATGGCTTGGGGCTGAACTTGTCTTTTGCTGTGGAGGTTTGAGCGCCTTGAGTGAGGAGCTCCATGTTAGTTCAGTGTGGGTGCTCAACCTGCTTGATTCCATCCCACTGGGCTCAATGGGCATTGGACCCGAAGTGACCAAACAGGGTTTCCTAGAACGCTGCTAGCACAGCTGATGGTATGTGAAGTGAATGACTGAGGTGGAGTTGTTTTGGCACTGGAAGAGCTGTGCTGCTGCTTCTGGCAGTTGCCATTCACCACCGCCCTGAGTTCCCTAGGTGTCATATCCACTTTCAGACATATGTGCTGCAGAGCACTTGGTTTCCATGGCAGTGGGAAATGGCTTCGGTGCTGAACTTGTGTTTGGCTGTGGAGTTTTGAGCGCCTTGAGTGAGGAGCTCCATGTTAGTTCAGTGTGGGTGCTCAACCTGCTTGACTCCATCCCACTGGGCTCAATGGGCATTGGACCGGAAGTGACCCAACAGGGTTTCCTAGATAGCTGCTGGCACAGCTGATGGTATGTGAAGTGAATGAGGCAGGTGCAGTGGTTTTGGCACTGGAAGAGCTGTGCTGCTGCTTCGGGCAGTTGCCATTCACCACCGCCCTGAGTTCCCTAGGTGTCATATCCACTTTCAGACATATGTGGTGCCAGAGCACTTGGTTTCCATGGCAGCGGGAAATGGCATTTGCGCTGAACTTGTGTTTTGCTGTGGAGTTTTGAGAACCTTGAGTGAGGAGCTCCATGTTAGTTCAGTGTGGGTGCTCAACCTGCTTGATTCCATCCCACTGGGCTCAATGGGCATTGGACCGGAAGTGACCAAACAGGGTTTCCGAGATAGCTGCTAGCACAGCTGATGGTATGTGAAGTGAATGAGGCAGGTGCAGCTGTTTTGGCACTGGAAGAGCTGTGCTGCTGCTTCGGGCAGTTGCCATTCACCACCGCCCTGAGTTCCCTAGGTGTCATATCCACTTTCAGACATATGTGGTGCCAGAGCACTTGGTTTCCATGGCAGCGGGAAATGGCTTGGGTGCTGAACTTGTGTTTGGCTGTGGAGTTTTGAGCGCCTTGAGTGAGGAGCTCCATGTTAGTTCAGTGTGGGTGCTCAACCTGCTTGATTCCATCCCACTGGGCTCAATGAGCATTGGACCGGAAGTGACCAAACAGGGTTTCCTAGAACGCTGCTAGCACAGCTGATGGTATGTGAAGTTCATGAGGCAGGTGGAGTTGTTTTGGCACTGGAAGAGCTGTGCTGCTGCTTCGGGCAGTTTCCATTCACCACCACATAGAGTTCCCTAGGTGTCATATCCACTTTCAGACATATGTGCTGCCACAGCACTTGGTTTCCATGGCAGCGGGAAATGGCTTGGGCGCTGAACTTTTGTATTTGCAGTGGAGGTTTGAGCGCCTTGAGTGAGGAGCTCCATGTTGGTTTACTGTGGGTGCTCAACCTGCTTGATTCCATCCCACTGGGCTCAATGGGCATTGGACCGGAAGTGACCAAACAGGGTTTCCTAGAACGCTGCTAGCACAGCTGATGGTATGTGAAGTGAATGAGGCAGGTGGAGTTGTTTTGGCACTGGAAGAGCTGTGCTGCTGCTTCGGGCAGTTGCCATTCACCATCACATAGAGTTCCCTAGGTGTCATATCCACTTTCAGACATATGTGGTGCCAGAGCACTTGGTTTCCATGGCAGCGGGAAATGGCTTGGGCGCTGAACTTGTGTATTTGCTGTGGAGTTTTGAGCGCCTTGAGTGAGGAGCTCCATGTTGGTTTAGTGTGGGTGCTCAACCTGCTTGATTCCATCCCACTGGGCTCAATGGGCATTGGACCGGAAGTGACCCAACAGGGTTTCCTAGATAGCTGCTGGCACAGCTGATGGTATGTGAAGTTCATGAGGCAGGTGCAGTTGTTTTGGCACTGGAAGAGCTGTGCTGCTGCTTCGGGCAGTTGCCATTCACCACCACATAGAGTTCCCTAGGTGTCATATCCACTTTCAGACATATGTGCTGCCAGAGCACTTGGTTTCTATGGCAGCGGGAAATGGCTTGGGCGCTGAATTTGTGATTAGCTGTGGAGTTTTGAGCGCCTTGAGTGAGGAGCTCCATGTTAGTTCAGTGTGGGTGCTCAACCTGCATGATTCCATCCCACTGGGCTCAATGGGCATTGGACCGGAAGTGACCAAACAGGGTTTCCTAGATAGCTGCTAGCACAGCTGATGGTATGTGAAGTGAATGCGGCAGGTGCAGTTGTTTTGGCACTGGAAGAGCTGTGCTGCTGCTTCGGGCAGTTGCCATTCACCACAGCCACATAGAGTTCCCTAGGTGTCATATCCACTTTCAGACATATGTGGTGCCAGAGCACTTGGTTTCCATGGCAGCGGGAAATGGCTTCGGTGCTGAACTTGTGTTTTGCTGTGGAGTTTTGAGCGCCTTGAGTGAGGAGCTCCATGTTGGTTTAGTGTGGGTGCTCAACCTGCATGATTCCATCCCCCTGGGCTCAATGGGCTTTGGACCGGAAGTGACCAAACAGGGTTTCCTAGATAGCTGCTAGCACAGCTGATGGTATGTGAAGTGAATGACTGAGGTGGAGTTGTTTTGGCACTGGAAGAGCTGTGCTGCTGCTTCGGGCAGTTGCCATTCACCACCGCCCTGAGTTCCCTAGGTGTCATATCCACTTTCAGACATATGTGGTGCCAGAGCACTTGGTTTCCATGGCAGTGGGAAATGGCTTGGGGCTGAACTTGTCTTTTGCTGTGGAGGTTTGAGCGCCTTGACTGAGGAGCTCCATGTTAGTTCAGTGTGGGTGCTCAACCTGCTTGATTCCATCCCACTGGGCTCAATGGGCATTGGACCGGAAGTGACCAAACAGGGTTTCCTAGATAGCTGCTAGCACAGCTGATGGTATGTGAAGTTCATGAGGCAGGTGCAGTTGTTTTGGCACTGGAAGAGCTGTGCTGCTGCTTCGGGCACTTGCCATTCACCACCGCCCTGAGTTCCCTAGGTGTCATATCCACTTTCAGACATATGTGGTGCCAGAGCACTTGGTTTCCATGGCAGTGGGAAATGGCTTGGGCGCTGAACTTGTGTTTGGCTGTGGAGTTTTGAGCGGCTTGAGTGAGGAGCTCCATGTTAGTTCAGTGTGGGTGCTCAACCTGCTTGATTCCATCCCACTGGGCTCAATGGGCATTGGACCGGAAGTGACCAAACAGGGTTTCCTAGAACGCTGCTAGCACAGCTGATGGTATGTGAAGTTCATGAGGCAGGTAGAGTTGTTTTGGCACTGGAAGAGCTGTGCTGCTGCTTCATGCAGTTGCCATTCACCACCACTTAGAGTTCCCTAGGTGTCATATCCACTTTCAGACATATGTGGTGCCAGAGCACTTGGTTTCCATGGCAGCGGGAAATGGCTTCGGTGCTGAACTTGTGTTTTGCTGTGGAGTTTTGAGCGCCTTGAGTGAGGAGCTCCATGTTAGTTCAGTGTGGGTGCTCAACCTGCATGATTCCATCCCCCTGGGCTCAATGGGCATTGGACCGGAAGTGACCCAACAGGGTTTCCTAGATAGCTGCTAGCACAGCTGATGGTATGTGAAGTGAATGACTGAGGTGGAGTTGTTTTGGCACTGGAAGAGCTGTGCTGCTGCTTCGGGCAGTTGCCATTCACCACCGCCCTGAGTTCCCTAGCTGTCATATCCACTTTCAGACATATGTGGTGCCAGAGCACTTGGTTTCCATGGCAGCGGGAAATGGCTTTTGCGCTGAACTTGTGTTTGGCTGTGGAGTTTTGAGCGGCTTGAGTGAGGAGCTCCATGTTAGTTCAGTGTGGGTGCTCAACCTGCTTGATTCCATCCCACTGGGCTCAATGGGCATTGGACCCGAAGTGACCAAACAGGGTTTCCTAGATAGCTGCTAGCACAGCTGATGGTATGTGAAGTGAATGAGGCAGGTGCAGTTGTTTTGGCACTGGAAGAGCTGTGCTGCTGCTTCGGGCAGTTGCCATTCACCACCGCCCTGAGTTCCCTAGGTGTCATATCCACTTTCAGACATAAGTGGTGCCAGAGCACTTGGTTTCTATGGCAGCGGGAAATGGCTTGGGCGCTGAACTTGTGATTAACTGTGGAGTTATGAGCGCCTTGAGTGAAGAGATCCATGTTAGTTCAGTGTGGGTGCTCAATCTGCTTGATTCCATCCCACTGGGCTCAATGGGCATTGGACCGGAAGTGACCAAACAGGGTTTCCTAGATAGCTGCTAGCACAGCTGATGGTATGTGAAGTTCATGATGCGGCAGGTGCAGTTGTTTTGGCATTGGAAGAGCTGTGCTGCTGCTTCGGGCAGTTGCCATTCACCACCACATAGAGTTCCCTAGGTGTCATATCCACTTTCAGACATATGTGGTGCCAGAGCACTTGGTTTCCATTGCAGCGGGAAATGGCTTTTGCGCTGAACTTGTGTTTTGCTGTGGAGTTTTGAGCGCCTTGAGTGAGGAGCTCCATGTTAGTTCAGTGTGGGTGCTCAACCTGCTTGATTCCATCCCACTGGGCTCAATGGGCATTGGACCGGAAGTGACCAAACAGGGTTTCCTAGATAGCTGCTAGCACAGCTGATGGTATGTGAAGTGAATGAGGCAGGTGCAGTTGTTTTGGCACTGGAAGAGCTGTGCTGCTGCTTCGGGCACTTGCCATTCACCACCGCCCTGAGTTCCCTAGGTGTCATAGCCACTTTCAGACATATGTGGTGCCAGAGCACTTGGTTTCCATGGCAGCGGGAAATGGCTTTTGCGCTGAACTTGTGTTTGGCTGTGGAGTTTTGAGCGCCTTGAGTGAGGAGCTCCATGTTGGTTAGTGTGGGTGCTCAACCTGCTTGATTCCATCCCACTGGGCTCAATGGGCATTGGACCGGAAGTGACCAAACAGGGTTTCCTAGATAGCTGCTAGCACAGCTGATGGTATGTGAAGTTCAGGAGGCAGGAGGAGTTGTTTTGGCACTGGAAGAGCTGTGCTGCTGCTTCGGGCAGTTGCCATTCACCATCGCCCTGAGTTCCCTAGGTGTCATATCAACTTTCAGACATATGTGGTGCCAGAGCACTTGGTTTCCATGGCAGCGGGAAATGGCTTGGGCACTGAACTTGTGTTTGGCTGTGGAGTTTTGAGCGCCTTGAGTGAGGAGCTCCATGTTAGTTTAGCATGGGTGCTCAACCTGCTTGATTCCATCCCACTGGGCTCAATGGGCTTTGGACCGGAAGTGACCAAACAGGGTTTCCTAGATAGCTGCTAGCACAGCTGATGGTATGTGAAGATCATGAGGCAGGTGAAGTTGTTTTGGCACTGGAAGAGCTGTGCTGCTGCTTCGGGCAGTTGCCATTCACCACCGCCCTGAGTTCCCTAGGTGTCATAGCCACTTTCAGACATATGTGGGCCAGAGCACTTGGTTTCCATGGCAGCGGGAAATGGCTTTTGCGCTGAACTTGTGTTTGGCTGTGGAGTTTTGAGCGCCTTGAGTGAGGAGCTCCATGTTATTTCAGTGTGGGTGCTCAACCTGCTTGATTCCCTCCCACTGGGCTCAATGGGCATTGGACCGGAAGTGACCAAACAGGGTTTCCTAGATAGCTGCTAGCACAGCTGATTCTATGTGAAGTTCATGAGGCAGGTGGAGTTGTTTTGGCACTGGAAGAGCTGTGCTGCTGCTTCGGGCAGTTGCCATTCACCACCATCATGAGTCCCCGAGGTGTCATATCCACTTTCAGACATATGTGGTGCCAGAGCACTTGGTTTCCATGGCAGCGGGAAATGGCTTGGGCACTGAACTTGTGTTTGGCTGTGGAGTTTTGAGCGCCTTGAGTGAGGAGCTCCATGTTAGTTTAGTGTGGGTGCTCAACCTGTTTGATTCCATCCCACTGGGCTCAATGGGCATTGGACCGGAAGTGACCAAACAGGGTTTCCTAGATAGCTGCTAGCACAGCTGATGGTTTTGAAGTTAATGAGGCAGGTGGAGTTGTTTTGGCACTGGAAGAGCTGTGCTGCTGCTTCGGGCACTTGCCATTCACCACCGCCCTGAGTTCCCTAGGTGTCATATCCACTTTCAGACATATGTGGTGCCAGAGCACTTGGTTTCCATGGCAGCGGGAAATGGCTTCGGTGCTGAACTTGTGTTTTGCTGTGGAGTTTTGAGCGCCTTGAGTGAGGAGCTCCATGTTAGTTCAGTGTGGGTGCTCAACCTGCATGATTCCATCCCCCTGGGCTCAATGGGCATTGGACCGGAAGTGACCAAACAGGGTTTCCTAGATAGCTGCTAGCACAGCTGATGGTATGTGAAGTGAATGAGGCAGGTGCAGTTGTTTTGGCACTGGAAGAGCTGTGCTGCTGCTTCGGGCAGTTGCCATTCACCACCGCCCTGAGTTCCCTAGGTGTCATATCCACTTTCAGACATATGTGGTGCCAGAGCACTTGGTTTCCATGGCAGCGGGAAATGGCTTTTGCGCTGAACTTGTGTTTGGCTGTGGAGTTTTGAGCGCCTTGAGTGAGGAGCTCGATGTTAATTCAGTGTGGGTGCTCAACCTGCTTGATTCCATCCCACTGGGCTCAATGGGCATTGGACCGGAAGTGACCAAACAGGGTTTCCTAGATAGCTGCTAGCACAGCTGATGGTATGTGAAGTGAATGAGGCAGGTGGAGTTGTTTTGGCACTGGAAGAGCTGTGCTGCTGCTTCGGGCAGTTGCCATTCACCATCACATAGAGTTCCCTAGGTGTCATATCCACTTTCAGACATATGTGGTGCCAGAGCACTTGGTTTCCATGGCAGCGGGAAATGGCTTGGGCGCTGAACTTGTGTATTTGCTGTGGAGTTTTGAGCGCCTTGAGTGAGGAGCTCCATGTTTTTTTAGTGTGGGTGCTCAACCTGCTTGATTCCATCCCACTGGGCTCAATGGGCATTGGACCGGAAGTGACCAAACAGGGTTTCCTAGATAGCTGCTGGCACAGCTGATGGTAAGTGAAGTTCATGAGGCAGGTGGAGTTGTTTTGGCACTGGAAGAGCTGTGCTGCTGCTTCGGGCAGTTGCCATTCACCACCACATAGAGTTCCCTAGGTGTCATATCCACTTTCAGACATATGTGGTGCCAGAGCACTTGGTTTCCATGGCAGTGGGAAATGGCTTGGGGCTGAACTTGTCTTTTGCTGTGGAGGTTTGAGCGCCTTGACTGAGGAGCTCCATGTTAGTTCAGTGTGGGTGCTCAACCTGCTTGATTCCATCCCACTGGGCTCAATGGGCATTGGACCGGAAGTGACCAAACAGGGTTTCCTAGATAGCTGCTAGCACAGCTGATGGTATGTGAAGTTCATGAGGCAGGTGCAGTTGTTTTGGCGCTGGAAGAGCTGTGCTGCTGCTTCGGGCAGTTGCCATTCACCACCGCCCTGAGTTCCCTAGGTGTCATATCCACTTTCAGACATATGTGGTGCCAGAGCACTTGGTTTCCATGGCAGCGGGAAATGGCTTGGGCGCTGAACTTGTGTTTGGCTGTGGAGTTTTGAGCGGCTTGAGTGAGGAGCTCCATGTTAGTTCAGTGTGGGTGCTCAACCTGCTTGATTCCATCCCACTGGGCTCAATGGGCATTGGACCGGAAGTGACCAAACAGGGTTTCCTAGAACGCTGCTAGCACAGCTGATGGTATGTGAAGTTCATGAGGCAGGTAGAGTTGTTTTGGCACTGGAAGAGCTGTGCTGCTGCTTCATGCAGTTGCCATTCACCACCACATAGAGTTCCCTAGGTGTCATATCCACTTTCAGACATATGTGGTGCCAGAGCACTTGGTTTCCATGGCAGCGGGAAATGGCTTCGGTGCTGAACTTGTGTTTTGCTGTGGAGTTTTGAGCGCCTTGAGTGAGGAGCTCCATGTTAGTTCAGTGTGGGTGCTCAACCTGCATGATTCCATCCCCCTGGGCTCAATGGGCATTGGACCGGAAGTGACCCAACAGGGTTTCCTAGATAGCTGCTAGCACAGCTGATGGTATGTGAAGTGAATGACTGAGGTGGAGTTGTTTTGGCACTGGAAGAGCTGTGCTGCTGCTTCGGGCAGTTGCCATTCACCACCGCCCTGAGTTCCCTAGGTGTCATATCCACTTTCAGACATATGTGGTGCCAGAGCACTTGGTTTCCATGGCAGCGGGAAATGGCTTTTGCGCTGAACTTGTGTTTGGCTGTGGAGTTTTGAGCGGCTTGAGTGAGGAGCTCCATGTTAGTTCAGTGTGGGTGCTCAACCTGCTTGATTCCATCCCACTGGGCTCAATGGGCATTGGACCGGAAGTGACCAAACAGGGTTTCCTAGATAGCTGCTAGCACAGCTGATGGTATGTGAAGTGAATGAGGCAGGTGCAGTTGTTTTGGCACTGGAAGAGCTGTGCTGCTGCTTCGGGCAGTTGCCATTCACCACCGCCCTGAGTTCCCTAGGTGTCATATCCACTTTCAGACATATGTGGTGCCAGAGCACTTGGTTTCTATGGCAGCGGGAAATGGCTTGGGCGCTGAACTTGTGTTTTGCTGTGGAGTTATGAGCGCCTTGAGTGAAGAGATCCATGTTAGTTCAGTGTGGGTGCTCAATCTGCTTGATTCCATCCCACTGGGCTCAATGGGCATTGGACCGGAAGTGACCCAACAGGGTTTCCTAGATAGCTGCTAGCACAGCTGATGGTATGTGAAGTGAATGAGGCAGGTGCAGCTGTTTTGGCACTGGAAGAGCTGTGCTGCTGCTTCGGGCAGTTGCCATTCACCACCGCCCTGAGTTCCCTAGGTGTCATATCCACTTTCAGACATATGTGGTGCCAGAGCACTTGGTTTCCATGGCAGCGGGAAATGGCTTGGGTGCTGAACTTGTGTTTTGCTGTGGAGTTTTGAGAACCTTGAGTGAGGAGCTCCATGTTAGTTCAGTGTGGGTGCTCAACCTGCTTGATTCCATCCCACTGGGCTCAATGAGCATTGGACCGGAAGTGACCAAACAGGGTTTCCTAGAACGCTGCTAGCACAGCTGATGGTATGTGAAGTTCATGAGGCAGGTGGAGTTGTTTTGGCACTGGAAGAGCTGTGCTGCTGCTTCGGGCAGTTGCCATTCACCACAACATAGAGTTCCCTAGGTGTCATATCCACTTTCAGACATATGTGCTGCCACAGCACTTGGTTTCCATGGCAGCGGGAAATGGCTTGGGCGCTGAACTTTTGTATTTGCAGTTCAGGTTTGAGCGCCTTGAGTGAGGAGCTCCATGTTGGTTTACTGTGGGTGCTCAACCTGCTTGATTCCATCCCACTGGGCTCAATGGGCATTGGACCGGAAGTGACCAAACAGGGTTTCCTAGAACGCTGCTAGCACAGCTGATGGTATGTGAAGTGAATGAGGCAGGTGGAGTTGTTTTGGCACTGGAAGAGCTGTGCTGCTGCTTCGGGCACTTGCCATTCACCATCACATAGAGTTCCCTAGGTGTCATATCCACTTTCAGACATATGTGGTGCCAGAGCACTTGGTTTCCATGGCAGCGGGAAATGGCTTGGGCGCTGAACTTGTGTATTTGCTGTGGAGTTTTGAGCGCCGTGAGTGAAGAGCTCCATGTTAGTTTAGTGTGGGTGCTCAACCTGCTTGATTCCATCCAACTGGGCTCAATGGGCATTGGACCGGAAGTGACCCAACAGGGTTTCCTAGATAGCTGCTGGCACAGCTGATGGTATGTGAAGTTCATGAGGCAGGTGCAGTTGTTTTGGCACTGGAAGAGCTGTGCTGCTGCTTCGGGCAGTTGCCATTCACCACCACATAGAGTTCCCTAGCTGTCATATCCACTTTCAGACATATGTGCTGCCAGAGCACTTGGTTTCTATGGCAGCGGGAAATGGCTTGGGCGCTGAACTTGTGATTAGCTGTGGAGTTATGAGCGCCTTGAGTGAGGAGCTCCATGTTAGTTCAGTGTGGGTGCTCAACCTGCTTGATTCCATCCCACTGGGCTCAATGGGCATTGGACCGGAAGTGACCAAACAGGGTTTCCTAGATAGCTGCTAGCACAGCTGATGGTATGTGAAGTGAATGCGGCAGGTGGAGTTGTTTTGGCACTGGAAGAGCTGTGCTGCTGCTTCGGGCAGTTGCCATTCACCACAGCCACATAGAGTTCCCTAGGTGTCATATCCACTTTCAGACATATGTGGTGCCAGAGCACTTGGTTTCCATGGCAGCGGGAAATGGCTTCGGTGCTGAACTTGTGTTTTGCTGTGGAGTTTTGAGCGCCTTGAGTGAGGAGCTCCATGTTAGTTCAGTGTGGGTGCTCAACCTGCATGATTCCATCCCCCTGGGCTCAATGGGCATTGGACCGGAAGTGACCCAACAGGGTTTCCTAGATAGCTGCTAGCACAGCTGATGGTATGTGAAGTGAATGACTGAGGTGGAGTTGTTTTGGCACTGGAAGAGCTGTGCTGCTGCTTCGGGCAGTTGCCATTCACCACCGCCCTGAGTTCCCTAGGTGTCATATCCACTTTCAGACATATGTGGTGCCAGAGCACTTGGTTTCCATGGCAGCGGGAAATGGCTTTTGCGCTGAACTTGTGTTTGGCTGTGGAGGTTTGAGCGGCTTGAGTGAGGAGCTCCATGTTAGTTCAGTGTGGGTGCTCAACCTGCTTGATTCCATCCCACTGGGCTCAATGGGCATTGGACCGGAAGTGACCAAACAGGGTTTCCTAGATAGCTGCTAGCACAGCTGATGGTATGTGAAGTGAATGAGGCAGGTGCAGTTGTTTTGGCACTGGAAGAGCTGTGCTGCTGCTTCGGGCAGTTGCCATTCACCACCGCCCTGAGTTCCCTAGGTGTCATATCCACTTTCAGACATATGTGGTGCCAGAGCACTTGGTTTCTATGGCAGCGGGAAATGGCTTGGGCGCTGAACTTGTGTTTTGCTGTGGAGTTATGAGCGCCTTGAGTGAAGAGATCCATGTTAGTTCAGTGTGGGTGCTCAATCTGCTTGATTCCATCCCACTGGGCTCAATGGGCATTGGACCGGAAGTGACCAAACAGGGTTTCCTAGATAGCTGCTAGCACAGCTGTTGGTTTTGAAGTTAATGAGGCAGGTGGAGTTTTTTTGGCATTGGAAGAGCTGTGCTGCTGCTTCGGGCACTTGCCATTCACCACCACATAGAGTTCCCTAGGTGTCATATCCACTTTCGGACATATGTGGTGCCAGAGCACTTGGTTTCCATGGCAGCGGGAAATGGCTTGGGCACTGAACTTGTGTTTAGCTGTGGAGTTTTGAGCGCCTTGAGTGAGGAGCTCCATGTTAGTTCAGTGTGGGTGCTCAACCTGTTTGATTCCATCCCACTGGGCTCAATGGGCATTGGACCGGAAGTGACCAAACAGGGTTTCCTAGATAGCTGCTAGCACAGCTGATGGTATGTGAAGTTCATGAGGCAGGTGGAGTTGTTTTGGCACTGGAAGAGCTGTGCTGCTGCTTCGGGCAGTTGCCATTCACCACCGCCCTGAGTTCCCTAGGTGTCATATCCACTTTCAGACATATGTGCTGCAGAGCACTTAGTTTCCATGGCAGTGGGAAATGGCTTTTGCGCTGAACTTGTGTTTGGCTGTGGAGTTTTGAGCGCCTTGAGTGAGGAGCTCCATGTTAGTTCAGTGTGGGTGCTCAACCTGCTTGACTCCATCCCACTGGGCTCAATGGGCATTGGACCGGAAGTGACCCAACAGGGTTTCCTAGATAGCTGCTAGCACAGCTGATGGTATGTGAAGTGAATGAGGCAGGTGCAGCTGTTTTGGCACTGGAAGAGCTGTGCTGCTGCTTCGGGCAGTTGCCATTCACCACCGCCCTGAGTTCCCTAGGTGTCATATCCACTTTCAGACATATGTGGTGCCAGAGCACTTGGTTTCCATGGCAGCGGGAAATGGCTTGGGTGCTGAACTTGTGTTTTGCTGTGGAGTTTTGAGAACCTTGAGTGAGGAGCTCCATGTTAGTTCAGTGTGGGTGCTCAACCTGCTTGATTCCATCCCACTGGGCTCAATGAGCATTGGACTGGAAGTGACCAAACAGGGTTTCCTAGAACGCTGCTAGCACAGCTGATGGTATGTGAAGTGAATGAGGCAGGTGCAGTTGTTTTGGCACTGGAAGAGCTGTGCTGCTGCTTCGGGCAGTTGCCATTCACCACCACATAGAGTTCCCTAGGTGTCATATCCACTTTCAGACATATGTGGTGCCAGAGCACTTGGTTTCCATGGCAGCGGGAAATGGCTTGGGCGCTGAACTTTTGTATTTGCAGTTCAGGTTTGAGCGCCTTGAGTGAGGAGCTCCATGTTGGTTTACTGTGGGTGCTCAACCTGCTTGATTCCATCCCACTGGGCTCAATGGGCATTGGACCGGAAGTGACCAAACAGGGTTTCCTAGATAGCTGCTAGCACAGCTGATGGTATGTGAAGTGAATGAGGCAGGTGGAGTTGTTTTGGCACTGGAAGAGCTGTGCTGCTGCTTCGGGCAGTTGCCATTCACCATCACATAGAGTTCCCTAGGTGTCATATCCACTTTCAGACATATGTGGTGCCAGAGCACTTGGTTTCCATGGCAGCGGGAAATGGCTTGGGCGCTGAACTTGTGTATTTGCTGTGGAGTTTTGAGCGCCGTGAGTGAAGAGCTCCATGTTAGTTTAGTGTGGGTGCTCAACCTGCTTGATTCCATCCAACTGGGCTCAATGGGCATTGGACCGGAAGTGACCCAACAGGGTTTCCTAGATAGCTGCTGGCACAGCTGATGGTATGTGAAGTTCATGAGGCAGGTGCAGTTGTTTTGGCACTGGAAGAGCTGTGCTGCTGCTTCGGGCAGTTGCCATTCACCACCACATAGAGTTCCCTAGCTGTCATATCCACTTTCAGACATATGTGCTGCCAGAGCACTTGGTTTCTATGGCAGCGGGAAATGGCTTGGGCGCTGAACTTGTGATTAGCTGTGGAGTTATGAGCGCCTTGAGTGAGGAGCTCCATGTTAGTTCAGTGTGGGTGCTCAACCTGCTTGATTCCATCCCACTGGGCTCAATGGGCATTGGACCGGAAGTGACCAAACAGGGTTTCCTAGATAGCTGCTAGCACAGCTGATGGTATGTGAAGTGAATGCGGCAGGTGGAGTTGTTTTGGCACTGGAAGAGCTGTGCTGCTGCTTCGGGCACTTGCCATTCACCACAGCCACATATAGTTCCCTAGGTGTCATATCCACTTTCAGACATATGTGGTGCCAGAGCACTTGGTTTCCATGGCAGCGGGAAATGGCTTCGGTGCTGAACTTGTGTTTTGCTGTGGAGTTTTGAGCGCCTTGAGTGAGGAGCTCCATGTTAGTTCAGTGTGGGTGCTCAACCTGCATGATTCCATCCCCCTGGGCTCAATGGGCATTGGACCGGAAGTGACCCAACAGGGTTTCCTAGATAGCTGCTAGCACAGCTGATGGTATGTGAAGTGAATGACTGAGGTGGAGTTGTTTTGGCACTGGAAGAGCTGTGCTGCTGCTTCGGGCAGTTGCCATTCACCACCGCCCTGAGTTCCCTAGGTGTCATATCCACTTTCAGACATATGTGGTGCCAGAGCACTTGGTTTCCATGGCAGTGGGAAATGGCTTTTGCGCTGAACTTGTCTTTTGCTGTGGAGGTTTGAGCGCCTTGACTGAGGAGCTCCATGTTAGTTCAGTGTGGGTGCTCAACCTGCTTGATTCCATCCCACTGGGCTCAATGGGCATTGGACCGGAAGTGACCAAACAGGGTTTCCTAGATAGCTGCTAGCACAGCTGATGGTATGTGAAGTTCATGAGGCAGGTGCAGTTGTTTTGGCACTGGAAGAGCTGTGCTGCTGCTTCGGGCACTTGCCATTCACCACCACATAGAGTTCCCTAGGTGTCATATCCACTTTCAGACATATGTGGTGCCAGAGCACTTGGTTTCCATGGCAGCGGGAAATGGCTTGGGCGCTGAACTTGTGTTTGGCTGTGGAGTTTTGAGCGCCTTGACTGAGGAGCTCCATGTTAGTTCAGTGTGGGTGCTCAACCTGTTTGATTCCATCCCACTGGGCTCAATGGGCATTGGACCGGAAGTGACCAAACAGGGTTTCCTAGATAGCTGCTAGCACAGCTGATGGTATGTGAAGTTCATGATGCGGCAGGTGCAGTTGTTTTGGCACTGGAAGAGCTGTGCTGCTGCTTCGGGCACTTGCCATTCACCACCGCCCTGAGTTCCCTAGGTGTCATATCCACTTTCAGACATATGTGCTGCCAGAGCACTTGGTTTCCATTGCAGCGGGAAATGGCTTGGGCGCTGAACTTGTGTTTGGCTGTGGAGTTTTGAGCGGCTTGAGTGAGGATCTCCGTGTTAGTTCAGTGTGGGTGCTCAACCTGCTTGATTCCATCCCACTGGGCTCAATGGGCATTGGACCGGAAGTGACCCAACAGGGTTTCCTAGATAGCTGCTAGCACAGCTGATGGTATGTGAAGTGAATGACTGAGGTGGAGTTGTTTTGGCACTGGAAGAGCTGTGCTGCTGCTTCGGGCAGTTGACATTCACCACCGCCCTGAGTTCCCTAGGTGTCATATCCACTTTCAGACATATGTGCTGCCAGAGCACTTGGTTTCCATTGCAGCGGGAAATGGCTTGGGCTTTGAACTTGTGTTTGGCTGTGGAGTTTTGAGCGCCTTGAGTGAGGATCTCCGTGTTAGTTCAGTGTGGGTGCTCAACCTGCTTGATTCCATCCCCCTGGGCTCAATGGGCATTGGACCGGAAGTGACCAAACAGGGTTTCCTAGATAGCTGCTAGCACAGCTGATGGTATGTGAAGTTCATGAGGCAGGTGCAGTTGTTTTGGCACTGGAAGAGCTGTGCTGCTGCTTTGGGCAGTTGCCATTCATCACGGCCCTGAGTTCCCTAGGTGTCATATCCACTTTCAGACATATGTGCTGCCACAGCACATGGTTTCCATGGCAGCGGGAAATGGCTTGGGCGCTGAACTTGTGATTAGCTGTGGAGTTATGAGCGCCTTGAGTGAGGAGCTCGATGTTAGGTCAGTGTGGGTGCTCAACCTGCTTGATTCCATCCCACTGGGCTCAATGGGCATTGGACCGGAAGTGACCAAACAGGGTTTCCTAGATAGCTGCTAGCACAGCTGATGGTATGTGAAGTGAATGAGGCAGGTGGAGTTGTTTTGGCACTGGAAGAGCTGTGCTGCTGCTTCGGGCAGTTGCCATTCACCACAGCCACATAGAGTTCCCGAGGTGTCATATCCACTTTCAGACATATGTGGTGCCAGAGCACTTGGTTTCCATGGCAGCGGGAAATGGCTTTTGCGCTGAACTTGTGTTTGGCTGTGGAGTTTTGAGCGCCTTGAGTGAGGAGCTCGATGTTAGTTCAGTGTGGGTGCTCAACCTGCTTGATTCCATCCCACTGGGCTCAATGGGCATTGGACCGGAAGTGACCAAACAGGGTTTCCTAGAACGCTGCTAGCACAGCTGATGGTATGTGAAGTGAATGCGGCAGGTGGAGTTGTTTTGGCACTGGAAGAGCTGTGCTGCTGCTTCGGGCAGTTGCCATTCACCACCATCATGAGTCCCCGAGGTGTCATATCCACTTTCAGACATATGTGGTGCCAGAGCACTTGGTTTCTATGGCAGCGGGAAATGGCTTGGGCGCTGAACTTGTGATTAGCTGTGGAGTTTTGAGCGCCTTGAGTGAGGAGCTCCATGTTAGTTCAGTGTGGGTGCTCAACCTGCTTGATTCCATCCCACTGGGCTCAATGGGCATTGGACCGGAAGTGACCAAACAGGGTTTCCTAGATAGCTGCTAGCACAGCTGATGGTTTTGAAGTTAATGAGGCAGGTGGAGTTGTTTTGGCACTGGAAGAGCTGTGCTGCTGCTTCGGGCACTTGCCATTCAACACCACATAGAGTTCCCTAGGTGTCATATCCACTTTCAGACATATGTGGTGCCAGAGCACTTGGTTTCCATGGCAGCGGGAAATGGCTTGGGCGCTGAACTTGTGTTTGGCTGTGGAGTTATGAGCGCCTTGAGTGAGGAGCTCGATGTTAGTTCAGTGTGGGTGCTCAACCTGCTTGATTCCATCCCACTGGGCTCAATGGGCATTGGACCGGAAGTGACCAAACAGGGTTTCCTAGATTGCTGCTAGCACAGCTGATGGTATGTGAAGTGAATGAGGCAGGTGGAGTTGTTTTGGCACTGGAAGAGCTGTGCTGCTGCTTCGGGCAGTTGCCATTCACCACAGCCACATAGAGTTCCCTAGGTGTCATATCCACTTTCAGACATATGTGGTGCCAGAGCACTTGGTTTCCATGGCAGCGGGAAATGGCTTTTGCGCTGAACTTGTGTTTGGCTGTGGAGTTTTGAGCGGCTTGAGTGAGGAGCTCGATGTTAGTTCAGTGTGGGTGCTCAACCTGCTTGATTCCATCCCACTGGGCTCAATGGGCATTGGACCGGAAGTGACCAAACAGGGTTTCCTAGAACGCTGCTAGCACAGCTGATGGTATGTGAAGTGAATGCGGCAGGTGGAGTTGTTTTGGCACTGGAAGAGCTGTGCTGCTGCTTCGGGCACTTGCCATTCACCACCGCCCTGAGTTCCCGAGGTGTCATATCCACTTTCAGACATATGTGGTGCCAGAGCACTTGGTTTCTATGGCAGCGGGAAATGGCTTGGGCGCTGAACTTGTGATTAGCTGTGGAGTTTTGAGCGCCTTGAGTGAGGAGCTCCATGTTAGTTCAGTGTGGGTGCTCAACTTGCTTGATTCCATCCCACTGGGCTCAATGGGCATTGGACCGGAAGTGACCAAACAGGGTTTCCTAGATAGCTGCTAGCACAGCTGATGGTTTTGAAGTTAATGAGGCAGGTGGAGTTGTTTTGGCACTGGAAGAGCTGTGCTGCTGCTTCGGGCACTTGCCATTCACCACCGCCCTGAGTTCCCTAGGTGTCATAGCCACTTTCAGACATATGTGGTGCCAGAGCACTTGGTTTCCATGGCAGTGGGAAATGGCTTTTGCGCTGAACTTGTGTTTGGCTGTGGAGTTTTGAGCGCCGTGAGTGAAGAGCTCCATGTTAGTTTAGTGTGGGTGCTCAACCTGCTTGATTCCATCCCCCTGGGCTCAATGGGCATTGGACCGGAAGTGACCAAACAGGGTTTCCTAGATAGCTGCTAGCACAGCTGATGGTATGTGAAGTGAATGCGGCAGGTGCAGTTGTTTTGGCACTGGAAGAGCTGTGCTGCTGCTTCGGGCACTTGCCATTCACCACCACATAGAGTTCCCTAGGTGTCATATCCACTTTCAGACATATGTGGTGCCAGAGCACTTGGTTTCCATGGCAGCGGGAAATGGCTTGTGTGCTGAACTTGTGTTTGGCTGTGGAGGTTTGAGCGCCTTGAGTAGGAGGTTGATGTTGGTTCAGTGTGGGTGCTCAACCTGCTTGATTCCATCCCACTGGGCTCAATGGGCATTGGACCGTACGTGACCAAACAGGGTTTCCTAGATAGCTGCTAGCACAGCTGATGGTATGTGAAGTGAATGAGGCAGGTGGAGTTGTTGTGGCACTGGAAGAGTTGTGCTGCTGCTTCGGGCAGTTGCCATTCACCACTGCCCTGAGTTCCCTAGGTGTCATATCCACTTTCAGAAATAGGTGCTGCCAGAGCACTTGGTTTCCATGGCAGCGGGAAATGGCTTCGGGGCTGAACTTGTGTTTTGCTGTGGATTTTTGAGCGGCTTGAGTGAGGAGCTCCATGTTAGTTCAGTGTGGGTGCTCAACCTGCTTGATTCCATCCCACTGGGGTCAATGGGCATTGGACCGGAAGTGACCAAACAGGGTTTCCTAGATAGCTGCTAGCACAGCTGATGGTATGTGTAGTGAATGAGGCAGGTGCAGTTGTTTTGGCACTGGAAGAGCTGTGCTGCTGCTTCGGGCAGTTGCCATTCACCACCGCCCTGAGTTCCCTAGGTGTCATATCCACTTTCAGACATATGTGGTGCCAGAGCACTTGGTTTCCATGGCAGCGGGAAATGGCTTGGGCGCTGAACTTGTGTTTTGCTGTGGAGTTTTGAGCGCCTTGAGTGAGGAGCTCCATGTTAGTTCAGTGTGGGTGCTCAACCTGCTTGATTCCATCCCACTGGGGTCAATGGGCATTGGACCGGAAGTGACCAAACAGGGTTTCCTGGATAGCTGCTAGCACAGCTGATTGTATGTGAAGTTCATGAGGCAGGTGCAGTTTTTTGGCACTGGAAGAGCTGTGCTGCTGCTTCGGGGAGTTGCCATTCAACACCACATAGAGTTCCCTAGGTGTCATATCCACTTTCAGACATATGTGGTGCCAGAGCACTTGGTTTCCATGGCAGCGGGAAATGGCTTGGGCGCTGAACTTGTGTTTGGCTGTGGAGTTTTGAGCGGCTTGAGTGAGGATCTCCGTGTTAGTTCAGTGTGGGTGCTCAACCTGCTTGATTCCATCCCCCTGGGCTCAATGGGCATTTGACCGGAAGTGACCAAACAGGGTTTCCTAGATAGCTGCTAGCACAGCTGATGGTATGTGAAGTGAATGAGGCAGGTGGAGTTGTTTTGGCACTGGAAGAGCTGTGCTGCTGCTTCGGGCAGTTGCCATTCACCACCGCCCTGAGTTCCCTAGGTGTCATATCCACTTTCAGACATATGTGGTGCCAGAGCACTTGGTTTCCATGGCAGCGGGAAATGGCGTGGGCGCTGAACTAGTGTTTGGCTGTGGAGTTTTGAGCGGCTTGAGTGAGGAGCTCCATGTTAGTTTAGTGTGGGTGCTCAACCTGCTTGCTTCCATCCCACTGGGCTCAATGGGCATTGGACCCGAAGTGATCAAACAGGATTTCCTAGATAGCTGCTAGCACAGCTGATGGTATGTGAAGTTCATGAGGCAGGTGGAGTTGTTTTGGCACTGGAAGAGCTGTGCTGCTGCTTCGGGGAGTTGCCATTCACCACCACATAGAGTTCCCGAGGTGTCATATCCACTTTCAGACATATGTGCTGCCAGAGCACTTGGTTTCTATGGCAGCGGGAAATGGCTTGGGCGCTGAACTTGTGATTAGCTGTGGAGTTTTGAGTGCCTTGAGTGAGGGGCTCCATGTTAGTTCAGTGTGGGTGCTCAACCTGCTTGATTCCATCCCACTGGGCTCAATGGGCATTGGACCGGAAGTGACCAAACAGGGTTTCCTAGATAGCTGCTAGCACAGCTGATGGTTTTGAAGTTAATGAGGCAGGTGGAGTTGTTTTGGCACTGGAAGAGCTGTGCTGCTGCTTCGCGCACTTGCCATTCACCACCGCCCTGAGTTCCCTAGGTGTCATATCCACTTTCAGACATATGTGCTGCCAGAGCACTTGGTTTCCATTGCAGCGGGAAATGGCTTGGGCTTTGAACTTGTGTTTGGCTGTGGAGTTTTGAGCGGCTTGAGTGAGGATCTCCGTGTTAGTTCAGTGTGGGTGCTCAACCTGCTTGATTCCATCCCACTGGGCTCAATGGGCATTGGACCGGAAGTGACCAAACAGGGTTTCCTAGAACGCTGCTAGCACAGCTGATGGTATGTGAAGTGAATGAGGCAGGTGCAGTTGTTTTGGCACTGGAAGAGCTGTGCTGCTGCTTCGGGCACTTGCCATTCATCACCGCCCTGAGTTCCCTAGGTGTCATATCCACTTTCAGACATAGGTGCTGCCACAGCACATGGTTTCCATGGCAGCGGGAAATGGCTTTTGCGCTGAACTTGTGTTTGGCTGTAGAGTTTTGAGCACCTTGATTGAGGAGCTCCATGTTAGTTTAGTGTGGGTGCTCAACCTGCTTGCTTCCATCCCACTGGGCTCAATGGGCATTGGACGGGAAGTGACCAAACAGGGTTTCCTGGATAGCTGCTAGCACAGCTGATGGTATGTGAAGTTCATGAGGCAGGTGGAGTTGTTTTGGCACTGGAAGAGCTGTGCTGCTGCTTCGGGCACTTGCCATTCAACACCACATAGAGTTCCCTAGGTGTCATATCCACTTTCAGACATATGTGGTGCCAGAGCACTTGGTTTCCATGGCAGCGGGAAATGGCTTGGGCGCTGAACTTGTGTTTGGCTGTGGATTTTTGAGCGGCTTGAGTGAGGATCTCCATGTTAGTTCAGTGTGGGTGCTCAACCTGCTTAATTCCATCCCACTGGGCTCAATGGGCATTGGACCGGAAGTGACCAAACAGGGTTTCCTAGATAGCTGCTAGCACAGCTGATGGTATGTGAAGTGAATGAGGCAGGTGCAGTTGTTTTGGCACTGGAAGAGCTGTGCTGCTGCTTGGGGCAGTTGCCATTCACCAATGTCTTGAGTTCCCTAGGTGTCATATCCACTTTCATGCATATGTGGTGCCAGAGCACTTGGTTTCCATGGCAGCGGGAAATGGCTTGGGCGCTGAACTTGTGTTTTTCTGTGGAGTTTTGAGCGCCTTGAGTGAGGAGCTCCGTATTAGTTCAGTGTGGGTGCTCAACCTGCTTGATTCCATCCCACTGGGCTCAATGGGCATTGGACCGGAAGTGACCAAACAGGGTTTCCTAGAACGCTGCTAGCACAGCTGATGGTATGTGAAGTGAATGAGGCAGGTGGAGTTGTTTTGGCACTGGGAGAGCTGTGCTGCTGCTTCGGGGAGTTGCCATTCACCACCATCCTGAGACCCCGAGGTGTCATATCCACTTTCAGACATATGTGGTGCCAGAGCAGTTTTTTTCCATGGCAGCGGGAAATGGCTTTTGGTCTGAACTTGTGTTTGGCTGTGGATGTTTGAGTGCCTTGAGTGAGGAGCTCCATGTTAGTTTAGTGTGGGTGCTCAACCTGTTTGATTAAATCACACGGGGTTTAAAGGGCATTGGACCCGACGTGACCAAACAGGGTTTCCTAGATAGCTGCTAGCACAGCTGATGGTTTTGAAGTTAATGAGGCAGGTGGAGTTGTTTTGGCACTGGAAGAGCTGTGCTGCTGCTTCGGGCAGTTGCCATTCACCACCATCATGAGTCCCCGAGGTGTCATATCCACTTTCAGACATATGTGGTTCCAGAGCACTTGGTTTCCATGGCAGCGGGAAATGGCTTGGGCGCTGAACTTGTGTTTGGCTGTGGAGTTTTGAGCGGCTTGACTGAGGAGCTCCATGTTAGTTCAGTGTGGGTGCTCAACCTGCTTGATTCCATCCCACTGGGCTCAATGGGCATTGGACCAGAAGTGACCAAACAGGGTTTCCTAGATAGCTGCTAGCACAGCTGATGGTATGTGAAGTGAATGAGGCAGGTGGAGTTGTTTTGGCACTGGAAGAGCTGTGCTGCTGCTTCGGGCAGTTGCCATTCACCACCACATAGAGTTCCCGAGGTGTCATATCCACTTTCAGACATATGTGGTGCCAGAGCACTTGGTTTCCATGGCAGCGGGAAATGGCTTTTGCGCTGATCTTGTGTTTGGCTGTGGAGTTTTGAGCGCCTTGAGTGAGGAGCTCCATGTTAGTTTAGAGTGGGTGCTCAACCTGCTTGATTCCATCCCACTGGGCTCAATGGGCATTAGACGGGAAGTGACCAAACCGGGTTTCCTAGATAGCTGCTAGCACAGCTGATGGTATGTGAAGTTCATGAGGCAGGTGGAGTTGTTTTGGCACTGGAAGAGCTGTGCTGCTTCGGACAGTTGCCATTCACCAGCGCCCTGAGTCCCCTAGGTGTCATATCCACTTTCAGACATATGTAGTGCCAGAGCACTTGGTTTCCATGGCAGCGGAAATGGCTTGGGCGGAGAACATGTGTTTCGCTGTGGAGTTTTGAGCGCCTTGAGTGAGGAGCTCCATGCTAGTTCAGTGTGGGTGCTCAACCTGCTTTATTCCATCAAACTGGACTCAATGGGCATTGGACGGGAAGTGACCAAACAGGGTTTCCTAGATAGCTGCTAGCACAGCTGATGGTATGTTAAGTGAATGAGGCAGGTGCAGTTGTTTTGGCACTGGAAGAGCTGTGCTGCTGCTTCGGACAGTTGCCAGTCACCACCATCCTGAGTCCCGTAGGTGTCATTTCCACTTTTAGACATATGTGGTGCCACAGCACTTGGTTTCCATGGCAGCGGGAAATGGCTTGGGCGCTGAACTTGTGTTTTGCTGTGGATGTTTGAGTGCCTTCAGTTAATAGCTCCATGTTAGTTTAGTGTGGGTGCTCAACCTGCTTGATTCCATCCCACTGGGCTCAATGGGCATTGGACCGGAAGTGACCAAACAGGGTTTCCTAGAATGCTGCTAGCACAGCTGATGGTATGTGTAGTTCATGAGGCAGGTGGAGTTGTTTTGGCACTGGAAGAGCTGTGCTGCTGCTTCGGGCACTTGCCATTCACGATCGCCCAGAGTTCCCTAGGTGTCTTATCCACTTTCAGACATATGTGGTGCCAGAGCACTTGGTTTCCATGGCAGCGGGAAATGGCTTGGGCGCTGAACTTGTGTTTGACTGTGGAGTTGTCAGTGCCTCGAGTTAGGAGCTCCAGTAAGTTTAGTGTGGGTGCTCAACCTGCTTGATTCCATCCCACTGGGTTCAATGGGCATTGGACCGGTAGTGACCAAACAGGGTTTCCTAGATAGCTGCTAGCACAGCTGATGGTATGTTTAGTGAATGAGGCACGTGGACTTGTATTGGCACTGGAAGAGCTGTGTTGTTGCTTCGGACAGTTGCCATTCACCACCCCTCTGAATCCCCTAGGTGTCATATCCACATTCAGACATATGTGGTGCCAGAGCACTTGGTTTCCATGGCAGCGAAAATGGCTTGGGCACTGAACTAGTGTTTGGCTGTGGAGTTTTGAGCGCCTTGAGTGAGGAGCTCCATGTTAGTTTAGAGTGGGTGCTCAATCTGCTTTTTTCCATCCCACTGTCCTCAATGGGCATTGGACCGTACGTGACCAAACAGGGTTTCCTAGATAGCTGCTAGCACAGCTGATGTTATGTGTAGTTCATGAGGCAGGTGCAGTTGTTTTCCCACTGGAAGAGTTGTGCTGCTGCTTCGGGCAGTTGCCATTCAACACCACATAGAGTTCCCTAGGGGTCATATCCACTTTCAGACATATGTGGTTCCAGAGCACTTGGTTTCCATGGCAGTGGGAAATGGCTTTTGGTCTGAATTTTGTGTTTGGCTGTGGAGTTTTGAGCGCCTTGAGTGAGGAGCTCCATGATAGTTTAGTGTGAGTGCTCAACCTGCTTGATTCCATCCCACTGGGCTCAATGGGCATTGGACCGAAAGTGAGCAAACAGGGTTTCCTAGAACGCTGCTAGCACAGCTGATGGTATGTTTAGTGACTGAGGCAGGTGGAGTTGTTTTGGCACTGGAAGAGCTGTGCTGCTGCTTCGGGCAGTTGCCATTCACCAGCATCATGAGTTCCCTAGGTGTCATATCCACTTTCAGACATATGTGGTGCCAGAGCACTTGGTTGCCATAGAACAGGGAAGTGGTTTTTCCGCAGAACTAGTGTTTGGCTGTGGAGTTTTGAGCGCCTTGAGTGAGGAGCTCGATGTTAGTTTAGTGTGGGTGCTCATCCTGCTTGATTCCATCCCGCTGGGCTCAATGAGCATTGGACCGTAAGTGACCAAGCAGGGTTTCCTAGATAGCTGCTAGCACAGCTGATGGTATGTGAAGTGACTGAGGCAGGTGGAGTTGTTTTGGTACTGGAAGAGCTGTGCTGCTGCTTCGGACAGTTGCCATTCACCACTGCCCTGAGTTCCCTAGGTGTCATATCCACTTTCAGACATATGTGGTGCCAGAGCACTTGGTTTCCATGGCAGCGGGAAATGGCTTTTGTGCTGAACTTGTGTTTTGTTGTGGAGTTTTGAGCGTCTTGAGTGAGGAGCTCCATGTTAGTTTAGTGTGGGTGCTCAACCTGCTTGATTCCATCACACGGGGCTCAATGGGCATTGGACCGGAAGTGACCAAACAGGGTTTCCTAGATTGTTGCTTGCACAGCTGATGGTATGTGAAGTTCATGAGGCAGGTGGAGTTGTTTTGGCCCTGGAATAGCTGTGTTGCTGCTTCGGACAGTTGCCATTCACCACCACATAGAGTTCCCTAGGTGTCATTTCCACTTTCAGACATATGTGGTGCCAGAGCACTTGGTTTCCATGGAAGAGGGAAGTGGTTTTTGCGCTGAACTTGTGTTTGGCTGTGGAGTTTTGAGCGACTTGAGTGAGGAGCTCCATGTGAGTTTAGTGTGGGTGCTCAACCTGCTTGATTCCATCCCACTGGGCTCAATGGGCATTGGACGGGAAGTGACCAAACAGGGTTTCCTAGATAGCTGCTAGCACAGCTGATGGTATGTGAAGTGAATGACTGAGGTGGAGTTGTTTTGGCACTGGAAGAGCTGTGCTGCTGCTTCGGGCAGTTGCCATTCACCACATAGAGTTTCCTAGGTGTCATATCCACTTTCAGTCATATGTGGTGCCTGAGCACTTGGTTTCCATGGCAGCGGGAAATGGCTTTTGCGCTGAACTTGTGTTTGGCTGTGGAGCTTTGAGCGCCTTGAGTGAGGAGCTCCATGTTAGTTTAGTGTGGGTGCTCAACCTGCTTGATTCCATCCCACTGGGCTCAATGGGCATTGGACCGCAAGTGACCAAACAGGGTTTCCTAGATAGCTGCTAGCACAGCTGATGGTATGTGAAGTGACTGAGGCAGGTGGAGTTGTTTTGGCACTGGAAGAGCTGTGCTGCTGCTTCGGGCAGTTGCCATTCACCACCGTCCTGAGTTCCCTAGGTGTCATATCCACTTTCAGACATATGTGCTGCTAGAGCACATATGTGCTGCGTCTAGAGCCTTTGCATTGAGGGCTGATTCTTCTTCCATATGCGCTTCACCAACATGCAGTGTTTCCTTGATTGAATTAGCTCTCACACCCATATTTGCGTCTAGAGTCTTTGCATTGAGTGCTATCTGAAAACGGCTGTGGCGCTGAAGTTGTCTGTGAATGTGTAGTTGTTGGCATGCGAAACCCGCATATGGAGCATTGGTTTGTGTGTTATGCTCTACCAGGAGCATTCCTAGTTAATGAACTCAAAGGGCATTAAGCATAGTTGTGAAAAGTGAGTTTCCTTGAGAGCTGCTTGGAAGCCTGATGGTGTGTGAAGTTAGTGAGCCAAATGGAGTTGTTCTCCCACAAGATCCACTCTGCTGATTCTTCTTCCATATGCCCTTCACCAACATGCAGTGTTTCCTTGATTGAATTAGCTCTCACACACATATGTGCGTCTAGAGACTTTGCATTGAGTGCTCTCTGAAAACGGCTTTGGAGCTGAAGTTGTCTGCGAATGTCGAGTTGGTGGCATCTGAAATCCGCATGTGTAGCATTGTTTTGTGTGGGATGTTCACCAAGCTTCATTTCAGTCATAGGCATTCAAAGGGCATTAAGCATAGAGTGCGAAAACTGAGTTTCCTTGAGAGCTGCTTGGAAGCCTGATGGTGTGTGAAGTTAGTGAGACAAATGGAGTTGTTCTCCCTCAAGAACCACTCGAATGATTCTTCTTCAATATGTCCTTCGCCAACATGCAATGTTTCCTTGATTGAAGTAGAGCTAACACCAATATTTGCGCATAGAGCCTTTGCTTTGAGGGCAATCAGAAAACTGCTTTGAAGCTGAAGTTGTCTGTGAAAGTGGAGTTAGTGGCATGTGAAACTCGCATGTGGAGCATTGGTTTGTGTGGGATGTTCCACCAGGTTCATTCCTAGATAATGCACTCAAAGGGCATTAAGCAAAAAGTGTGTGAAAAGTGAGTTTCCTTGAGAGCAGCTTGGAAGCCTGATGGTTTGTGAAGTTAATGAGCCAAATGGAGTTGTTCTCCCACAAGAACCACTCGAATGATTCTTCTTCAATATGCCCTTCACTAACATGCAGTGTTTCCTTGTGTGAATTAGCTCTCACACCAGTATTTGTGCATAGAGCCTATGCTTTGAAGTGAATCTGATAACGGCTTTGGCGCTGAAGTTGTCTGTGAATGTGGAGTTGGTGGCATGTGAAACCTGCCTGTCTAGCAGTGGTTTTTGTGGAATGCTCTACCAGGAGCATTCCTAGATAATGCACTTAAAGGGAATTCATCATAGAGTGTGAAAACTGAGTTTCCTTGAGAGCTGCTTGGAAGCCTGATGGTGTATGAAGTTAGTGAGCCAAAAGGAGTTGTTCTCCCACAAGAACCACACGGCTGATTCTTCTTCATAATGCCCTTCACCAACATGCAGTGTTTCCTTGATTGAATTAGCTCTCACACCAATATTTGTGCCTATAGCCTTTGCTTTGAGGGCTATCTGAAAACGGCTTTGGCGCTGAAGTTGTCTGTGAATGTGGAGTTGTTGGCATGTGAAAACCGCATGTGTAGCATTGTTTTGTGTGGGATGCTCACCAAGCTTCCTTTCAGTCCTAGGCACTCAAAGGGCATTAAGTGTAGAGTGTGAAAAGTGAGTTTCCTTGAGAGCTGCTTGGAAGCCTGATGGTGTGTGAAGTTAGTGAGCCAACTGGAGTTATTCTCAAACAAGAACCACTCAGCTGATTCTTCTTCAATATGCCCTTCAACAACATGCAGTGTTTTCTTGATTGCATTAGATCTCACACCAGTATTTGCGCCTAGAGCCTTTGCTTTGAAGTCAATCCGAAAACGGCTTTGGCGCTGAAGTTGTCTGTGAATGTGGAGTTGGTGGCATGTGAAACCCGCATGTGGAGCATTGGTTTGTGTGGGATGCTCCACCAAGTTCATTCCTAGATAATGCACTCAAAGGGCATTAAGCATAGAGTGTGAAAAGTGAGTTTCCTTGAGAGCTGCTTGGAAGCCTAATGGTGTGTGAAGTTAGTGAGCCAAATGGAGTTGTTCTCCCACAAGAACCACTCGGCTGATTCTTCTTCAATATGCCCTTCACCAACATGCAATGTTTCCTTGATTGAAATAGCTCTCACACAAGTATTTGCGCATAGAGTCTTTGCATTGAGGGCTATCGGAAAAAGGTTTTGGGGCTGAAGTTGTCTGTGAATGTGGAGTTGGTGGCATGTGAAACCCGCATGTGGAGCATTCGTTTTGTTGGATTCTCAAGCCAAGCTTCCTTTCAGTCCTAAGCACTTAAAGTGCATTAAGCATAAAGTGTGAAAACTGAGTTTCCTTGAGAGCTGCTTGGAAGCCTGATGGTGTGTGAAGTTAGTGAGACAAATGGAGTTGTTCTCCCACAAGAACCACTCGGCTGATTCTTCTTCAATATGCCCTTCACCAACATGTATTGTTTCCTTGATTGAATTAGCTCACACACAAATATTTGCACCTAGAGCCTTTGCATTGAGGCCTATCTGAAAACGGCTTTGACACTGAAGTTGTCTGTGAATGTGGAGTTGGTGGCATGTGAAACCCGCATGTGGAACATTGGTTTTTGTGGGATGCGTTACCAGGATCATTTCTAGATATTGCACTCAAAGGGCATTAAGCATAGAGTGTGAAAACTGAGTTTCCTTGAGAGCTGCTTGGAAGCCTGATGGTGTGTGAAGTTAGTGAGCGAAATGGAGTTGTTCTCCCACAAGAACCACTCGGCTGATTCTTCTTCAATATGCCCTTCACCAACATGCAGTGTTTCCTTGATTGAATTAGCTCTCACACCAGTATTGGCGCATAGACCTTTGCATTGAGGGCTTTCTGAAAACGGCTTTGGCGCTGAAGTTGTCTGTGAATGTGGAGTTGGTGGCATGTGAAACCCGCATGAGGGACATTGGTTTGTGTGGGATGCTCACCAAGCTTCATTCCAGTCCTAGGCACTGAAAGGGCATTAAGCAAAAAGTGTGTTAAAAGAGAGTTTCCTTGAGAGCTGCTTGGAAGCCTGATGGTGTGTGAAGTTAGTGAGCCAAATGGAGTTGTTCTCCCACCAGAACCACTCGGCTGATTCTTCTTTAATATGCCATTTACAAAACGCAGTGTTTCCTTGACTGAATAGCTCTCACACCAATATTTGCGTCTAGAGCCTTTGCTTTATGGGCTATCTGAAAATGACTTTGGCGCTGAAGTTGTCTGTGAATGTGGAGTTGGTGGCATGTGAAACCCGCATGTGGAGCATTGATATGCGTGGGATGCTCTACCAGGTTCATTCCCAGATAATGCACTCAAAGGGCATTAAGCCGAGAGTGTGAAAACTGAGTTTCCTTGAGAGCTGCTTGGAAGCCTGATGGTGTGTGAAGTTAGTGAGCCAAATGGAGTTGTTCTCCCACAAGAACCACTCGGTTGATTCTTCTTTCATGTTCGTTTCACCAACATGCAGTGTTCCCTTGATTGAATTAGCTCTCACACCAATAATTGTGCCTATAGCCTTTGCATTGAGGGCAATCTGAAAACAGCTTTGGTGCTGAAGATGTCTGTGAATGTGGAGTTGGTGGCATGTGAAACCCGCATGTGAAGCATTATTGTGTGTTTGATGCGCTACCAGGTTCATTCCTAGATAATGCACTCAAAGGGCAATAAGCATAGAATGTGAAAACTGAGTTTCTTTGAGAGCTGCTTGGAAGCCTGATGGTGTGTGAAGTTAGTGAGCTAAATGGAGTTGTTCTCCCACAAGAACACCTCGACTGATTCTTCTTCAATATGTCCTTCACCAACATGCAGTGTTTCCTTAATTGAATTAGCTCTCACAGCAGTATTTGTGCATAGAGCCTTTGCTTTGAGGTGAAGCTTTAAACGGCTTTGGCGCTGAAGTTGTGTGTGAATGTGAAGTTGTTGGCATGTGAAACCCGCATGTGGAGCATTGGTTTTTGTGGGATGCTCTACCAGGTTCATTCTTAGATAATGCACTCAAAGGGCATTAAGCATTGAGTGTGAAAACTGAGTTTCCTTGAGAGCTGCTTGGAAGCCTGATGGTGTGTGAAGTTAGTGTGCCAAATGAAGTTGTTCTCCCACAAGTTCCACTCGGCTTATTCTTCTTCAATATGCCCTTCACCAAAATGCAGTGTTTCCTTGATTGAATTAGTTCTCACACCCATATTTGTGCCTACAGCCTTTGCATGAAAGGCTATCTGAAAATGAGTTTGGCGCTGAAGTTGTCTGTGAATGTGGAGTTTGTGGCATGTGAAACCCGCATTAGGAGCACTGATTTGCGTGGGATGCTCTCCCAGGTTCATTCCTAGATAATGCACTCAAACGGCATTAAGCATAGCGTGTGAAAACTCAGTTTCCTTGAGAGCTGCTTGGAAGCCTGATGGTGTGTGAAGTTAGTGAGACAAATGGAGTTGTTTTCCCACAAGAACCACTCGGCTGATTCTTCTTCAATATGTCCTTCACCAACATGCAGTGTTTCCTTGATTGAATTAGCTCTCACACCAGTATTGGCGCATAGAGCCTATGCATTGAGGGCTATCTGAAAAAGGCTTTGGCGCTGAAGTTGTCTGTGAATGTGGAGTTGGTGGCATGTGTAACCCGCATGTGGAACATTGGTTTGTGTGGGATGCTCACCAAGATTCTTTTCAGTCCTAGGCAGAGAAAGGGCATTAAGGATAGAGTGTGAAAAGTGAGTTTCCTTGAGAGCTGCTTGGAAGCCTGATGGTGTGTGAAGTTAATGAGCCAAATGGAGTTGTTCTCCCCAAAGAACCACTCGGCTTATTCTTCTAAAATATGCCCTTCAGCAACATGAATGTTTCCTTGATTGAATTAGCTTTCGTACGAGTATTTGCGCCTAGAGCCTTTGCTTTGAGGTGAAGCTGATAACGGCTTTGACGCCAAAGTTGTCTGTGAATGTGGAGTTGGTGGCATGTGAAACCCGCGTGTGGAGCGTTCTTTTGTGTGTGATGCTCACCAAGCTTCATTTCAGTCATACGCACTCAAAGGGCATTAAGCATAGAGTGTGAAAACTGAGTTTCCTTGAGAGCTGCTTGGAAGCCTGATGGTGTGTGAAGTTAGTGAGCCAAA
The DNA here is from genome assembly GCF_030435755.1 of Ochotona princeps. NCBI lineage: Eukaryota > Metazoa > Chordata > Mammalia > Lagomorpha > Ochotonidae > Ochotona > Ochotona princeps. The sequence continues at coordinate 98,375,287 of NC_080835.1, read as the reverse complement.
TGGAGTTGTTCTCCCACAAGAAGCACTCAGCTGATTCTTGTTCAATATGCCCTTCACCAACATGCAGTGTTTCCTTGATTGAATTAGCTCTCACACCAATATTTGTGCCTAGAGCCTTTGCTTTGTGGTCAACCTGATAACGACTTTGGCGCTGAAGTTTTCTGTGAATGTGGAGTTGGTGGCATGTGAAACCCGCATGTGGAGCATTGGTTTGTGCGGGATGCTCACCAAGCTTCCTTTCAGTCCTGGGCACTGAAAGGGCATTAAGCATAGAGTGTGAAAACTGAGTTTCCTTGAGAGCTGCTTGGAAGCCTGATGCTGTGTGGAGTTAGTGAGCCGAATGGAGTTGTTCTCCCACAAGATCCACTCGGCTGATTCTTCTTCAATATGCCCTTCACCAACATGCAATGTTTCCTTGATTGAATTAGCTCTCACACAAATATTTGCACCTAGAGCCTTTGCATTGAGGGCTATCTGAAAACGGCTTTGGCACTGAAGTTGTCTGTAAATGTGGAGTTGGTGGCATGTGAAACCCGCATGTGGAGCATTGGTTTGTGTGGGATGCTCTACCAGGATATTTCCTAGATATTGCACTCAAAGGGCATTAAGCATAGAGTGTGAGAAATGAGTTTCCTTGAGAGCTGCTTGGAAGCCTGATGGTGTGTGAAGTTAGTGAGCGAAATGGAGTTGTTCTCCCACAAGAACCACTCGGCTGATTCTTCTTCAATATGCCCTTCACCAACATGCAATGTTTCCTTGATTGAATTAGCTCTCACACCAGTATTGGCGCATAGAGCCTTTGCATTGAGGGCTTTCTGAAAACGGCTTTGGCACTGAAGTTGTCTGTGAATGTGGAGTTGGTGGCATGTGAAACCCGCATGAGGAACATTGGTTTGTGTGGGATGCTCACCAAGCTTCATTTCAGTCCTAGGCACTCAAAGGGCATTAAGCATAGAGTGTGAAAAGTGAGTTTCCTTGAGAGCTGCTTGGAAGCCTGATGGAGTGTGAAGTTAATGAGCCAAATGGAGTTGTTCTCCCACCAGAACCACTCGGCTGATTCTTTTTTAATATGCCATTTACCAAAATGCAGTGTTACCTTGATTGAATTAGCTCTCACACCAATATTTGCGTCTAGAGCCTTTGCGTTGAGGGCTATCTGAAAACGGGTTTGGCGCTGAAGTTGTCTGTGAATGTGGAGTTGGTGGCATGTGGAAATCGCATGTGAAGCATTAGTGTGTGTTTGATGCGCTACCAGGTTCATTCCTAGATAATGCACTAAAAGGGCATTGAGCATAGAGTGTGAAAACTGAGTTTCCTTGAGAGCTGCTTGGAAGCCTGATGGTTTGTGAAGTTAGTGAACGAAATGGAGTTGTTCTCCCACAAGAACCACTCGAATGATTCTTCTTGAATATGTGCTTCACCAACATGCAGTGTTTCTTTGATTGAATTAGCTCTCACACCAGCATTTGTGTCTAGAGCCTTTGCATTGAGGGCTATCTGAAAACGGATTTGACGCCGAAGTTGTCTGTGAATGTGGAGTTGGTGGCATGTGAAACCCGCATGTGGAGCATTGGTTTGTGAGGGATGCTCTACAAGGTTCATTCCTAGATAATGCACTCAAATGGAAATGAAGCATAGAGTGTGAAAACTGAGTTTAGTTGAGAGCTGCTTGGAAGCCTGATGGTGTGTGAAGTTAGTGAGCCAAATGGAGTTGTTCTCCCACAAGAACCACTCGGCTGATCTTCTTCAATATGCCCTTCACTAACATGCAGTGTTTCCTAAATTGAATTAGCTCTCACACCAATATTTGCCCATAGAGACTTTGCATTGAGGGCTATGTGAAAAGGGCTCTGGCGCTGAAGTTGTCTGTGAATGTGCAGTTGGTGGCATGTGAAACCCGCTTGTGGAGCATTGGTTTGTGTGGGATGCTCACCAAGATTCTTTTCAGTGCTAGGCACTCAAAGGGCATTAAGCATAGAGTGTGAAAACTGAGTTTCCATGAGAGCTGCTTGGAAGCCTGATGGTTTGTGAAGTTAATGAGACAAATGGAGTTGTTCTCCCACAAGAACCACTCGAGTGATTGTTCTTCAATATGCCCTTCACCAACATGCAATGTTTCCTTAATTGAATTAGCTCTCACACCAATATTTGTGCCTAGAGCCTTTGCTTTGAGGTCAATCTGATAACGGCTTTGGCGCTGAAGTTATCTGTGAATGTGGAGTTTGTGGCATGTGAAACCCGCATGTGGAGCATTGGTTTGTGCGGGATGCTCTACCAGGTTCATTCCTAGATAATGCTCTCAAAGGGCATTAAGCATAGAGTGTGAAAACTGAGTTTCCTTGAGAGCTGCTTGGAAGCCTGATGGTGTGTGAAGTTAGTGAGCCAAATGCAGTTGTTCTCCCACAAGATCCACTCGGCTGATTCTTCTTCAATATGCCCTTCACCAACATGTACTGTTTCCTTGATTGAATTAGCTCTCACACCAATATTTGCGCCTAGAGCCTTTGCATGATAGGCTATCTGAAAACGGCTTTGGAGCTGAAGATGTCTGTGAATGTGGAGTTGGTGGCATGTGAAACCCGCATGTGGAGCATTGGTTTGTGTGGGATGCTCACCAAGCTTCATTTCAGTCCCAGGCACTGAAAGGGCATTAAGCAAAAAGTGTGTGAAGACTGAGTTTCCTTGAGACCTGCTAGGAAGCCTGATGGTGTGTGAAGTTAGTGAGCCAAATGGAGTTGTTCTCCCTCAAGAACCACTCGAATGATTCTTCTTCAATATGCCCTTCACCAACATGCAGTGTTTCCTTGATTGAATTAGCTCTCATACCAATATTTGAGCCCAGAGCCTTTGCCTTGAGGGCTATCTGAAAACGGCTTTGGCGCTGAAGTTGTCTGTGAATGTGGAGTTGGTGGCATGTGAAACCCGCATGTGGAGCATTGGTTTGTGTGGGATGCTCACCAAGCTTCCTTTCAGTCCTATGCACTGACAGGGCATTAAGCAAAAAGTGTGAAAAGTGAGTTTCCTTGAGAGCTGCTTGGAAGCCTGATGGTGTGTGAAGTTAGTGAGCCGAATGGAGTTGTTCTCCCACAAGAACCACTCGGCTGATGATTCTTAAATATGTCCTTCACCAACATGAAGTGTTTCCTTGATTGAATTAGCTCTCACACCAATATTTGCGTCTAGAGCCTTTGCATTGAGGGCTATCTGAAAACGGCTTTGGCGCTGAAGATGTCTGTGAAAGTGGAGTTGATGGCATGTGAAACCCGCATGTGGAGCATTGGTTTGTGTGGGATGCTCTACCAGGTTCAATACTAGATAATGCACTCAAAGGGCATTAAGCAAAAAGTGTGTGAAAACTGAGTTTCCTTGAGAGATGCTTGGAACCTGATGGTGTGTGAAGTTAGTGAGCCGAATGGAGTTGTTCTCCTACAAGTACCACTCGGCTGATTCTTCTTCAATATGCCCTTCACCAACATGCAATGTTTCCTTGATTGAATTACCTCTCACACCTGTATTTGCGCCTAGAGCCTTTGCATTGAGGGCTATCTGAAAAAGGCTTTGGCGAAGAAGTTGTCTGTGAATGTGGAGTTGGTGGCATGTGAAACCCGCATGTGGAGCATTGGTTTGTGTGGGATGCTCACCAAGCTTCATTTCAGTCCCAGGCACTGAAAGGGCATTAAGCAAAAAGTGTGTGAAAAGTGAGTTTCCTTGAGAGCTGCCTGGAAGCCTGATGGTGTGTGAAGTTAGTGAGCCGAATGGAGTTGTTCTCCCACAAGAACCACTCGAATGATTCTTCTTCAATATGCTTTTCACCAACATGCAGTGTTTCCTTGATTGAATTAGCTCTCACAGCAGTATTTGCGCATAGAGCCTTTGCATTGAGGGCTATCTGAAAACGGGTATGGTGCTGAAGTTGTCTGTAAATGTCGAGTTGGTGGCATGTGAAACCCGCATGTGGAACATTGGTTTGTGCGGGATGCTCTACCAGGTTCATTCCTAGATAATGCAGTCAAAGGGCATTAAGCATAGAGTGTGAAAACTGAGTTTCCTTGAGAGCTGCTTGGAAGCCTGATGGTTTGTGAAGTTAGTGAGCCAAATGGAGTTGTTCTCCCACAAGAACCACTCGACTGATTCTTCTTCAATATGCCCTTCACCAACATGCAGTGTTTCCTTGATTGAATTATCTCTCACACCAATATTTGCGTCTAGAGCCTTTGCATTGAGGGCAATCTGCAAACGGCTTTGGCGCTGAAGTTGTTTGTGAATGTGGAGTTTGTGGCATGTGAAACCCGCATGTGGAGCCTTCTTTTGTGTGCGATGCTCACCAAGCTTCATTTCAGTCCTATGCACTCAAAGGGCATTAAGCATGGAGTGTGAAAAGTGAGTTTCCTTGAGAGCTGCTTGGAAGCCTGATGGTGTGTGAAGTTAGTGAGCCAACTGGAGTTATTCTCAAACAAGAACCACTCGGCTGATTCTTCTTCAATATGCCCTTCACCAACATGCAGTGTTTTCTTGATTGAATTAACTCTCACACCAGTGTTTGTGTCTAGAGCCTTTGCATTGATGGCTATCTGAAAACGGCCATGACGCCGAAGTTGTCTGTGAATGTGGAGTTCCTGGCATGTGAAACCCGCATGTGGAGCATTGGTTATTGTGGGATGCTCTACCAGGTTCCTTCCTAGATAATGTACTCAAAGGGCATGAAGCATAGAGTGTTAAAAGTGAGTTTCCATGAGAGCTGCCTGGAAGCCTGATGGTGTGTGAAGTTAGTGAGCCAAATGGAGTTGTTCTCCCACAAGATCCACTCGGCTGATTCTTCTTCAATATGCCCTTCACCAACATGCAATGTTTTTTTTGATTGATTTAGCTCTCACACCAGTATTTGCGCATAGAGCCTTTGCATTCAGGGCTATCTGAAAACGGCTTTGACGCCGAAGTTGTCTGTGAATGTGGAGTTGGTTGCATGTGATACCCGCATGTGGAGCATTGGTTTGTGTGGGATGCTCACCAAGCTTCATTTCAGTCCCAGGCACTAAAAGGGCATTAAGCAAAAAGTGTGTGAAACTGAGTTTCCTTGAGAGCTGCTTGGAAGCCTGATGGTGTGTGAAGTTAGTGAGTCAACTGGAGTTATTCTCAAACAAGAACCACTCGGCTGATTCTTCTTCAATATGCCCTTCACCAACATGCAGTGTTTTCTTGATTGCATTAGATCTCACACCAGTGTTTGTGTCTAGAGCCTTTGCATTGATGGCTATCTGAAAACGGCTTTGACGCCGAAGTTGTCTGTGAATGTGGAGTTCTTGGCATGTGAAACCCGCATGTGGAGCATTGGTTTGTGTGGGATGCTCTACCAGGTTCATTCCTAGATAATATACTCAAAGGGCATTAAGCATAGAGTGTTAAAAGTGAGTTTCCATGAGAGCTGCTTGGAAGCCTGATGGTGTGTGAAGTTAGTGAGCCAAATGCAGTTGTTCTCCCACAAGAACCACTCGGCTGATTCTTCTTCAATATGCCCTTCACCAACATGCAGTGTTTCCTTGATTGATTTAGCTCTCACACCAGTATTTGCGCATAGAGCCTTTGCATTCAGGGCTATCTGAAAACGGCTTTGACGCCGAAGTTGTCTGTGAATGTGGAGTTGGTGGCATGTGATACCCGCATGTGGAGCATTGGTTTGTGTGGGATGCTCACCAAGCTTCATTTCAGTCCCAGGCACTGAAAGGGCATTAAGCAAAAAGTGTGTGAAACTGAGTTTCCTTGAGAGCTGCTTGGAAACCTGATGGTGTGTGAAGTTAGTGTGCCAAATGGAGTTGTTCTCCCACAAGAACCACTCGGCTGATTCTTCTTCAATATGCCCTTCACCAACATGCAGTGTTTCCTTGATTGAATTAGCTCTCACACCAATATTTGCGTCTAGAGCCTTTGCATTGAGGGCTATCTGATAACGACTTTGGCGCTGAAGTTGTCTGTGAATGTGGAGTTGGTGGCATGTGAAACCCGCATGTGGAACATTGGTTTGTGCGGGATGCTCTACCAGGTTGATTCCTAGATAATGCATTCAAAGGGCATTAAGCAAAAAGTGTGTGAAAATTGCGTTTCCTTGAGAGCTGCTTGGAAGCCTGATGGTGTGTGAAGTTAGTGAGCCAAATGCAGTTGTTCTCGCACAAGAACCACTCGGCTGATTCTTCTTCAATATGCCCTTCACCAACATGCAATGTTTCCTTGATTGAATTATCTCTCACACCAGTATTTGCACATAGAGCCTTTGCATTGAGGGCTATCTGAAAATGGCTTTGGCGCTGAAGTTGTCTGTGAATGTGGAGTTTGTGGCATGTGAAACCCGCATGTGGAGCATTGGTTTGTGTGGGATGCTCACCAAGCTTCATTTCAGTCCCAGGCACTGAAAGGGCATTAAGCAAAAAGTGTGTGAAAACTGAGTTTCCTTGAGAGCTGCTAGGAAGCCTGATGGTGTGTGAAGTTAGTGAGCCAAGTGGAGTTGTTCTCCCACAAGAACCACTTGGCTGATTCTTCTTCAATATGCCCTTCACCAACATGCAGTGTTTCCTTGATTGAATTAGCTCTCACACCAGTATTTACGCATAGAGCCATTGCGTTGAGGGCTATCTGAAAACGGCTTTGGCTCTGAAGTTGTCTGTGAATGTGGAGTTCGTGGCATGTGAAACCCGCATGTGGAACATTGGTTTGTGATTGATGCTCTACCAGGTTCATTCCTAGATAATGCAGTCAAAGGGCATTTTTTTTTTAGTTCTTTTTTTTTTTAATTATTTATTATTTAACTTCAGTAATTACATTGTTTTATTTGACACAGTTACATAGATACTTGGGTTCTCCCCACCCCTCCCCAAACCCTCCCACCATGGTGGATTCCTCCACCTTGTTGCATAACCCCAGCTCAAGTTCAGTTGAGATTTCCCCATTGCAAGCGTATACCAAACATAGAGTCCAGCATGTTATTGTCTAGTCAAGTTCAACGGCTTCTTAGGTATACCCTCTCTGGTCTGATGACAGAGCCAGCAGAGTATCATCCCAGTCAATTGAAAGCTCCAACATACCATCAGCAAAAATTTACATCATTATGGAATTAATTGACATAGCAATGAGTAACCAATATGTTAAAAGTAAATGCGGGTTCCCAGCCACCTTCTGTGACCACCTCACCTATACTTCAATTTTAGTTTATACACAACATATAACATTCAAATCATAACATGTTATACATAACATCATATCATCTTAAATTAAGGCAAACATGTGGTATTTAACCTTTTGGGATTGGCTCATTTCCCTTAGCATTATGGTTTCCAGTTTGGCCCATTTGGCCACAAAGAACTGCATTTTGTTTTTTTTAATAGCTGAGTAGTATTCCATGGAGTAGATGAACCATAGCTTTCTTATCCAATCCTCTGTTGATGGGCATTTTGGTTGTTTCCATGTTTTTGCAATTACTGATTGTGCTGCTATGAACATAGGAGTGCATGTTGGTTTCTCATAGAACAAGTGTTCTGGATATATTCCTAGGAGTGCTATTGCTGGATCATACGGTATGTTGAATTTGAGTTGTTTGAATATTCTCCATACTGATTTCCATAGAGGCTGTACCAGCCTGCAGCCCCACCAGCAGTGGAGTAGGGTTCCCTTTTCCCCGCAACCTCGCCAACAAGTGTCGTTGGTGCTTTTATTCATGTGGGCCAGTCTTACTGGCGTTAGGTGGTACCTCATTGATGTTTTAATTTGGATTTCCCTTATTGCCAGGGAACTTGAGCATTTTTTCATATGTTTATTTGCCATTTGGGTTTGTTCCTTTGTGAAGTGTCTGCCCATTTCCCGTGCCCATTTCTTGAGTGGGTTGCTTGTTTTGACATTTTGGTTGTTTTGTAGCTCTTTGTATATTCTGGATATATGCTACTAAACGAACAATGGATCAGAGAAGAAATTAAAGATGAGATCAAAAAATTTATGGAAACCAATGAAAACTCTGACACAACATTCCAAAATTTGTGGGACACTGCCAAAGCAGTGCTACGGGGTAAACTCATCGCAATTGGAGCTCATGTCAAGGCCCAAGAGAGGCGCCAAATACAGGAACTAAACACACACCTCCAGGAACTCTAAAAACAACAGCAGAAGAGCCCCACACACAATAGGAAACAAGAAATCATCAAAACAAGGGAGGAAATCAACCAGATAGAAGTAAAAAAAAACCATACACAAAATCAATGAATCAAAAAGCTGTTTTTTTGAGAAGATAAACAAGATAGACACTCCACTGGCCCGACTGACAAAGAAAAAACAAGAGAAGGCAAGAATTACCAGCATCAAAGATGAAAAAGGCAACATAACAACAGACACCGCATCCATTAAGGCCATAATTAGAAATTACTACAAAGCACTGTACTCCAACAAATCAGAAGACCACCAAGAAATGGAAAAGTTCTTAGACTTCTACCACTTGCCAAAACTTAGCCCAGAGGCAACAAACGACCTGAACAAACCCATAACTGAAGTAGAGATTGAATCAGTGATTAAAGACCTCCCAACAAGGAAAAGCCCAGGCCCAGACAGCTTCACTCCAGAATTCTACAAAACATTCCGAACAGAGCTGACCCCAATCCTCTACAAACTCTTCAAAACAATAGAAAAAGAGGCAACCCTTCCAAACTCATTCTATGAAGCCAACATTACCTTAATCCCAAAACCAGACAGAGAACTAACAGAGAAGGAAAACTACAGACCTATCTCTTTGATGAACATTGATGCTAAGATTCTCAACAAAATCCTAGCCAACAGAATTCAAAAACACATCAGACAGATCATTCATCCAGATCAAGTAGGATTCATCCCTGGAATGCAGGGATGGTTCAACATTCGAAAATCTATAAATGTGATACACCACATCCAAAAACTGAAAAACAAGAATCACATGATAGTATCAATAGATGCAGAAAAAGCTTTCGACAAAATCCAACATCACTTCCTACTAAAAACCCTAACCAAGGTAGGCATAGATGGAAAAATCCACAACATAATTAAAGCCATATATGAAAAACCCAACGCCAGCATCATACTGAATGGAGAAAAGCTGGAACCCTTCCCACTGAGATCTGGAACAAGACAGGGATGTCCACTTTCTCCACTACTATTCAACATAGTCCTAGAGGTACTCGCTGAGGCCATAAGACAAGAAAAAGAAATCAGAGGAATCCAAATGGGAAACGAAGAAGTCAAGCTCTCACTATACGCAGATGATATGATTCTTTATGTAGAAGAGCCAAGAGACTCAATACAGAGACTGCTAGATCTTGTACGAGAGTTTGGTAGAGTGGCAGGGTACAAAATTAATGAACAAAAATCAACAGCCATAGTGTATGCGAACAGCCCCAAGATGGAAAAAGACTTACCAGCAAGATACCATTCAAAATAACAGAGAAAAGTATGAAATATCTGGGAATAAATCTAACCAAAAATGTAGGAGACTTATTTGAAGAAAACTACAAACTGCTTAAAAAAGAAATTGAACAAGACCTCAAAAGATGGAGTAACATTCCATGCTCCTGGATAGGTAAAATCAATATCATTAAAATGTCTATACTGCCAAAAGCAATATATACATTCAACGCAATCCCAATCAAATTGCCCAAAACATTCTTCATGGAACTGGAAACAATGATCCAAAGGTTCATCTGGAAGCACAAAAAACCACGGATAGCTAGAACTATCCTGAACAACAGGAAGTTAGCAGGGGGAATCACAGTTCTGGACCTCTGGACATACTATAGGGCAGTGGTAATCAAAACAGCGTGGTACTGGCACAAAGATAGAGAGGAAGATCAATGGAGCAGAATAGAAACGCCAGAAGGAAACCCACACAGATACAGCCAAATAATCTTTGACAAAAAGACAAACGACAACCCAGGCAAATGGGAAGGTCTGTTCAATAAATGCTGTTGGGACAACTGGTTGATAGCCTGCAGAAACAAAAAAATAGATCCACATCTCTCACCATACACTAAGATCAGATCTAAATGGATAACAGATGTAAACCTACATCCAGAAACCTTCAAACTTTTGGAAGAAAATGTTGGAAACACACTGGAACACTTAGGGGTAGGCCTTCACTTCCTAAAAAAGACTCCAGATGCAGTAGAAATCAAGACCAAAATAAACAATTGGGACCTCATCAAACTAAGAAGCTTCTGTACAGCTAGAGAAACAATCAACAAAGTAAAAAGGCAACCCAAAGAATGGGAGAAGATCTCACACGACATAGGTGATAGAGGGCTAATATCCAGTCAAAGGGCATTAAGCATAGAGTGTGAAAACTGAGTTTCCTTGAGAGCTGCTTGGAAGCCTGATGGTTTGTGAAATTAGTGAGCGAAATGGAGTTGTTCTCCCACAAGAACCACTCGAATGATTCCTCTTCAATATGCCATTCACCAACATGCAATGTTTCCTTGATTGAATTAGCTCTCACACCAGTATTTGCACATAGAGCCTTTGCTTTGAGGGCTATCTGAAAACGGCTTAGGCGCTGAAGTTGTCTGTGAATGTGGAGTTGGTGGCATGTGAAACCCGCATGTGGAACATTGGTTTGTGTGGGATGCGTTCCCATGTTCATTTCTAGATAATGCACTCAAAGGGCATTAAGCATAGAGTGTGAAAACTGAGTTTCTTTGAGAGCTGCTTGGAAGCCTGATGGTGTGTGAAGTTAGTGAGCCAAATGGAGTTGTTCTCCCACAAGAACCACTCGGCTGATTCTTCTTCAATATGCCCTTCACCAACATGCAGTGTTTCCTTGATTGAATTAGCTCTCACACCAATATTATTGCCCAGAGCCTTTGCATTGAGGGCTCTCTGAAAATGACTTTGGCGCTGAAGTTGTCTGTGAATGTGGAGTTGGTGGCATGTGAAACCCGCATGTGGAGCATTGGTTTGTGTGGGATGCTCAGCCAGCTTCTGTTCAGTCCTAGGCACTCAAAGGGCATTAAGCATAGAGTGTGAAAACTGAGTTTCCTTGAGAGCTGCTTGGAAGCCTGATGGTGTGTGAAGTTAGTGAGCCAAATGGAGTTGTTGTCCAGCAAGAACCACTCGGCTGATTCTTCTTCAATATGCCCTTTACTAACATGCAGTGTTTCCTTGATTGAATCAGCTCTCACACAAATATTATTGCCCAGAGAATTTGAATTGAAGGCTCTCCGAAAACGGCTTTGGCGCTGAAGTTGTCTGCGAATGTGGAGTTGGTGGCATGTGAAACCCGCATGTGGAGCATTGGTTTGTGTGTGATGCTCACCCAGCTTCTGTTCAGTCCTAGGCACTCATAGGGCATTAAGCATAGAGTGTGAAAACTGAGTTTCCTTGAGAGCTGCTTGGAAGCCTGATGGTGTGTGAAGTTAGTGAGCCAAATGGAGTTGTTCTCCCACAAGAACCACTCGGCTGATTCTTCTTCAATATGCCCTTCACCAACATGCAGTGTTTCCTTGATTGAATTAGCTCTCACACCAATATTTGCGCATAGAGCCTTTGCATTGAGGACTCTCTGAAAACGTTTTTGGAGCTGAAGTTGTCTGTGAATGTGGAGTTGGTGGCATGTGAAACCCGCATGTGGAGCATTGGTTTGTGTGGGATGCTCTACGAGGTTCATTCCTAGATAATGCACTGAAAGGGCATTAAGCATAGAGTGTGAAAACTGAGTTTCCTTGAGAGCTGCTTGGAAGCCTGATGGTGTGTGAAGTTAGTGAGCCAAATGGAGTTGTTGTCCAGCAAGAACCACTCGGCTGATTCTTCTTCAATATGCCCTTTACTAACATGCAGTGTTTCCTTGATTGAATCAGCTCTCACACAAATATTATTGCCCAGAGAATTTGAATTGAAGGCTCTCCGAAAACGGCTTTGGCGCTGAAGTTGTCTGCGAATGTGGAGTTGGTGGCATGTGAAACCCGCATGTGGAGCATTGGTTTGCGTGTGATGCTCACCCAGCTTCTGTTCAGTCCTAGGCACTCATAGGGCATTAAGCATAGAGTGTGAAAACTGAGTTTCCTTGAGAGCTGCTTGGAAGCCTGATGGTGTGTGAAGTTAGTGAGCCAAATGGAGTTGTTCTCCCACAAGAACCACTCGGCTGATTCTTCTTCAATATGCCCTTCACCAACATGCAGTGTTTCCTTGATTGAATTAGCTCTCACACCAATATTTGCGCATAGAGCCTTTGCATTGAGGACTCTCTGAAAACGTTTTTGGAGCTGAAGTTGTCTGTGAATGTGGAGTTGGTGGCATGTGAAACCCGCATGTGGAGCATTGGTTTGTGTGGGATGCTCTACGAGGTTCATTCCTAGATAATGCACTGAAAGGGCATTAAGCATAGAGTGTGAAAACTGAGTTTCCTTGAGAGCTGCTTGGAAGCCTGATGGTATGTGAAGTTAGTGAGCCAAATGGAGTTGTTCTCCCACAAGAACCACTCGAATGATTCTTCATCAAAATGCCCTTCACCAACATGCAGTGTTTCCTTGATTGAATTAGCTCTCACACCAATATTTGCACATAGAGCCTTTACATTGAAGACTCTCTGAAAACGATTTTGCTCTGACGTTGTCTGTGAATGTGGAGTTGGTGGCATGTGAAACCCGCATGTGGAGCATTGTTTTGTGTGATGCTCACCAAGCTTCCTTTCAGTCCTGTGCACTCAAAGGGCATTAAGCATAGAGTGTGAAAACCACGGTTCCTTGAGGGCTGCTTGGAAGCCTGATGGTGTGTGAAGTTAGTGAGCCAAATGGAGTTGTTCTCCCACAAGAACCACTCGGCTGATTCTTCTTCAATATGCCCTTCACCAACATGCAGTTTTTCCTTGATTGAATTAGCTCTCACACCAATATTTGCGCCTAGAGCCTTTGCATTGAGGGCTATCTGAAAATGACTTTGGCGCTGAAGTTGTCTGTGAATGTGGAGTTGGTGGCATGTGAAACCCGCATGTGGAGCATTGGTTTGTGTGGGATGCTCTACAAGCTTCATTCCTAGATAATGCACTCTAAGGGCATTAAGCATAGAGTGTGAAAATTGAGTTTCCTTGAGAGCTGCTTGGAAGCCTGATGGTGTGTGACGTTAGTGAGCCAAATGGAGTTGTTCTCCCACAAGAACCACTCGGCTGATTCTTCCTCAACATGCCCTTCACCAACATGCAGTGTTTCCTTGATTGAATTAGCTCTCACACCAATATGTGTGTCTAGAGCCTTTTTCATTGAGGGCTATCTGAAAACGGCTTGGGCGCTGAAGTTGTCTGTGAATGTGGAGTTGGTGGCATGTGAAACCCGCATGTGGAGCATTGGTTTGTGTGCGATGCTCATCAAGCTTCCTTTCAGTCCTAGACACTCAAAGGGCATTAAGCATAGAGTGTGAAAACTGCGTTTCCTTGAGAGCTGTTGGAAGCCTGATGGTCTGTGAAGTTAGCGAGCCAAATGGAGTTGTTCTCCCACAAGAACCATTCGGCTGATTCTTCTTTATTACGCCCGTCACCAACATGCAGTGTTTTCTTGACTGAATTAGCTCTCACACCAATATTTGTGTATAGAGCCTTTGCATTGAGGACTATCTGAAAACAACTTTGGCGCTGAAGTTGTCTGCGAATGTGGAGTTGGTGGCATGTGAAACCCGCATGTGGAGCATTGGTTTGCGTGGGATGCTCACCAAGCTTCTTTCAGTCCTAGGCACTCAAAGGGCATTAAGCATAGAGTGTGAAAACTGAGTTTCCTTGAGAGCTGCATGGAAGCCTGATCTTGTGTGAAGTTAGTGAGCCAAATGGAGTTGTTCTCCCACAAGAACCACTCGGCTGATTCTTCTTCAATATGCCCTTCACCAACATGCAGTGTTTCCTTGATTGAAATAGCTCTCACACCAATATTTGCGTCTAGACCCTTTGCATTGAGGACTCTCTGAAAACTTTTTTGGCGCTGAAGTTGTCTGTGAATGTGGAGTTGGTGGCATGTGAAACCCGCATGTGGAGCATTGGATTGTGTGGGATGTTCTACCAGGTTCATTCCTAGATAAGGCACTCAAAGGGCATTAAGCATGGAGTGTGAAAACTGAGTTTCCTTGAGAGCTGCTTGGAAGCCTGATGGTGTGTGAAGTTAGTGAGCCAAATGGAGTTGTTCTCCCACAAGAACCAGTCGGCTGACTCTTCTTCAATATGCCCTTAACCAACATGCAGTGTTTCCTTGATTCAATTAGCTCTCACAACAATATTTGTGTCTAGAGCCTTTGCATTGAGGGCTATCTGAAAACGTTTTTGGGGCTGAAGTTGTCTGTGAATGTGGAGTTGGTGGCATGTGAAACCCGCATGTGGAGCATTGGTTTGTGTGGGATGCTCTACGAGGTTCATTCCTAGATAATGCACTCAAAGGGCATAAAGCATAGAGTGTGAAAACTGAGTTTCCTTGAGAGCTGCTTGGAAGCCTGGTGGTGTGTGAAGTTAGTGAGCCAAATGGAGTTGTTCTCCCACAAGAACCACTCGGCTGATTCTTCTTCAATATGCCCTTCACCAACATGCAGTGTTTCCTTGATTGAATTAGCTCTCACACCAATATTTGCGCATAGAGCCTTTGCATTGAGGACTCTCTGAAAACGGGTATGGCGCTGAAGTTGTCTGTGAATGTGGAGTTGGTGGCATGTGAAACCCGCATGTGGAGCATTGGTTTGTGTGGGATGCTCTACAAGCTTCATTCCTAGATAATGCACTCAAAGGGCATTAAGCATGGAGTGTGAAAATTGAGTTTCCTTGAGAGCTGCTTGGAAGCCTGATGGTGTGTGAAGTTAGTGAGCCAAATGGAGTTGTTCTCGCCACAAGAACCACTCGGCTGATTCTTCTTTATTATGCCCTTCACCAACATGCAGTGTTTCCTTGATTGAATTAGCTCTCACACCAATATTTTTGTCTAGAGCCTTTGCATTGAGGGCTATCTGAAAACTTTTTTGGCGCTGAAGTTGTCTGTAAATGTCGAGTTGGTGGCATGTGAAACCCGCATGTGGAGCATTGGTTTGTGTGCGATGCTCATCAAGCTTCCTTTCAGTCCTAGACACTCAAAGGGCATTAAGCATAGAGTGTGAAAACTGAGTTTCCTTGAGAGCTGCTTGGAAGCCTGATGGTCTGTGAAGTTAGTGAGCCAAATGGAGTTGTTCTCCCACAAGAACCACTCGGCTGATTCTTCTTTATTACGCCCTCCACCAACATGCAGTGTTTTCTTTACTGAATTAGCTCTCACACCAATATTTGTGTATAGAGCCTTTGCATTGAGGACTATCTGAAAACGGCTTTGGCGCTGAAGTTGTCTGCGAATGTGGAGTTGGTGGCATGTGAAACCCGCATGTGGAGCATTGATTTGCGTGGGATGCTCACCAAGCTGCTTTCAATCCTAGGCACTCAAAGGGCATTAAGCATAGAGTGTGAAAACTGAGTTTCCTTGAGAGCTGCATGGAAGCCTGATGGTGTGTGAAGTTAGTGAGCCAAATGGAGTTGTTCTCAAACAAGAACCACTTGGCTGATTCTTCTTCAATATGCCCTTCACCAACATGCAGTGTTTCCTTGATTGAAATAGCACTCACACCAATATTTGTGTCTAGAGCCTTTGCATTGAGGGCTATCTGAAAATGGCATTGGCGCTGTAGTTGTCTGTGAATGTGGAGTTGGTGGCATGTGAAACCCGTATGTGGAGCATTGGTTTGTGTGGGATGCTCTACCAGGTTAATTCCTAGATAATGTACTCAAAGTTCATTAAGCATAGAGTGTGAAAACTGAGTTTCCTTGAGAGCTGCTTGGAAGCCTGATGGTGTGTGAAGTTAGTGAGCCCAATGGAGTTGTTCTCCCACAAGAACCACTCGGCTGATTCTTCTTCAATATGCCCTTCACCAACATGCAGTGTTTCCTTGATTGAATTAGCTCTCACACCAATACTTGCGTCTAGAGCTTTTACATTGAGGACTCTCTGAAAACGACTTTGGCGCTGAAGTTGTCTGTGAATGTGGAGTTGGTGGCATGTGAAACCCGTATGTGGAGCATTGGTTTGTGTGCGATGCTCATCAAGCTTCAGTTCAGTCCTAGGCACTCAAAGGGCATTAAGCATAGAGTGTGAAAACTGAGTTTCCTTGAGAGCTGCTTGGAAGCCTGATGGTGTGTGAAGTTAGTGAGCCAAATGGAGTTGTTCTCCCACAAGAACCACTCGAATGATTCTTCTTCAATATGCCCTTCACCAACATGCAGTGTTTCCTTGATTGAATTAGCTCTCACACCAATATTTGCGCATAGACATTTGCATTGAGGACTCTCTGAAAACGTTTTTGGAGCTGAAGTTGTCTGTGAATGTGGAGTTGGTGGCATGTGAAACCCGCATGTGGAGCATTGGTTTGTGTGCGATGCTCACCAAGCTTCCTTTCAGTCCTAGGCACTCAAAGGGCATTAAGCATAGAGTGTGAAAACTGCGTTTCCTTGAGAGCTGCTTGGAAGCCTGATGGTGTGTGAAGTTAGTGAGCCAAATGGAGTTGTTCTCCCACAAGAACAACTCGGCTGATTCTTCTTCAATATGCCCTTCACCAACATGCGGTGTTTCCTTGATTGAATTAGCTCTCACACCAATATTATTGCCCAGAGCCTTTGCATTGAGGGCTCTCTGAAAATGACTTTGGCGCTGAAGTTGTCTGTGAATGTGGAGTTGGTGGCATGTGAAACCCGCATGTGGAGCATTGGTTTGTGTGGGATGCTCAGCCAGCTTCTGTTCAGTCCTAGGCACTCAAAGGGCATTAAGCATAGAGTGTGAAAACTGAGTTTCCTTGAGAGCTGCTTGGAAGCCTGATGGTGTGTGAAGTTAGTGAGCCCAATGGAGTTGTTCTCCCACAAGAACCACTCAGCTGATTCTTCTTCAATATGCCCATCACCAACATGCAGTGTTTCCTTGATTGAATTAGCTCTCACACCAATATTTGCGTCTAGAGCCTTTGCATTGAGGACTCTCTGAAAATGGCTTTGGCGCTGAAGTTGTCTGTGAATGTGGAGTTGGTGGCATGTGAAACCCGCATGTGGAGCATTGGTTTGTGTGCGATGCTCATCAGGCTTCCTTTCAGTCCTAGGATCTCAAAGGGCATTAAGCATAGAGTGTGAAAACTGAGTTTCCTTGAGAGCTGCTTGGAAGCCTGATGGTGTGTGAAGTTAGTGAGCCAAATGGAGTTGTTGTCCAGCAAGAACCACTCGGCTGATTCTTCTTCAATATGCCCTTTACTAACATGCAGTGTTTCCTTGATTGAATCAGCTCTCACACCAATATTATTGCCCAGAGCCTTTGAATTGAAGGCTCTCCGAAAACGGCTTTGGCGCTGAAGTTGTCTGCGAATGTGGAGTTGGTGGCATGTGAAACCCGCATGTGAAGCATTGGTTTGTGTGTGATGCTCACCCAGCTTCTGTTCAGTCCTAGGCACTCATAGGGCATTAAGCATAGAGTGTGAAAACTGAGTTTCCTTGAGAGCTGCTTGGAAGCCTGATGGTGTGTGAAGTTAGTGAGCCAAATGGAGTTGTTCTCCCACAAGAACCACTCGGCTGATTCTTCTTCAATATGCCCTTCACCAACATGCAGTGTTTCCTTGATTGAATTAGCTCTCACACCCATATTTGTGTCTAGAGCCTTTGCATTGAGGACTCTCTGAAAACGGCCTGGCGCTGAAGTTGTCTGTGAATGTGGAGTTGGTGGCATGTGAAACCCGCATGTGGAGCATTGGTTTGTGTGGGATGCTCTACCAGGTTAATTCCTAGATAATGCACTCAAAGGGCATTAAGCATAGAGTGTGAAAACTGAGTTTCCTTGAGAGCTGCTTGGAAGCCTGATGGTGTGTGAAGTTCGTGAGCCCAATGGAGTTGTTGTCCCACAAGAACCACTCGGCTGATTCTTCTTCAATATGCTCTTCACCAACATGCAGTGTTTCCTTGATTGAATTAGCTCTCACACCAATATTTGTGTCTAGAGCCTTTGCATTGAGGACTCTCTGAAAAAGCCTTTGGCGCTGAAGTTGTCTGTGAATGTGGAGTTGGTGGCATGTGAAACCCGCATGTGGAGCATTGGTTTGTGTGGGATGCTCTACCAGGTTAATTCCTAGATAATGCACTCAAAGGGCATTAAGCATAGAGTGTGAAAACTGAGTTTCCTTGAGAGCTGCTTGGAAGCCTGATGGTGTGTGAAGTTAGTGAGCCAAATGCAGTTGTTCTCCCACAAGAACCACTCGGCTGATTCTTCTTCAATATGCCCTTCACCAACATGCAGTGTTTCCTTGATTGAATTAGCTCTCACACCAATATTTGCGCATAGAGCCTTTGCATTGAGGACTCTCTGAAAACGGCTTTGGCGCTGAAGATGTCTGTGAATGTGGAGTTGGTGGCATGTGAAACCCGCATGTGGAACTTTGGTTTGTGTGCGATGTTCTACCAGGTTCATTCCTAGATAATGCACTCAAAGGGCATTAAGCATAGAGTGTGAAAACTGCGTTTCCTTGAGAGCTGCTTGGAAGCCTGATGGTGTGTGAAGTTAGTGAGCCAAATGGAGTTGTTCTCCCACAAGAACCACTCGGCTGATTCTTCTTCAATATGCCCTTCACCAACATGCAGTGTTTCCTTGATTGAATTAGCTCTCACACCAATATTTGCGCATAGAGCCTTTGCATTGAGGACTCTCTGAAAACGGCTTTGGCGCTGAAGTTGTCTGTGAATGTGGAGTTGGTGGCATGTGAAACCCGCATGTGGAGCATTGGTTTTTTGTGGGATGCTCACCAAGCTTCCATTCAGTCCTAGGCGCTCAAACGGCATTAAGCATAGAGTGTGAAAACTGCGTTTCCTTGAGAGCTGCTTGGAAGCCTGATGGTGTGTGAAGTTAGTGAGCCAAATGGAGCTGTTCTCCCACAAGAACCACTCGGCTGATTCTTCTTCAATATGCCCTTCACCAACATGCGGTGTTTCCTTGATTGAATTAGCTCTCACACCAATATTTGTGTCTAGAGCCTTTGCATTGAGGACTATCCGAAAACGACTTTGGCGCTGAAGTTGTCTGAAGAATTGGAGTTGGTGGCATGCGAAACCCGCATGTGAAGCATCGGTTTGTGTGGGATGCTCTACCAGGTTCATTCCTAGATAATGCATTCAAAGGGCATTAAGCATAGAGTGTGAAAACTGAGTTTCCTTGAGAGCTGCTTTGAAGCCTGATGGTGTGTGAAGTTAGTGAGCCAAATGGAGTTGTTCTCCACAAGAACCAATCGGCTGATTCTTCTTCAATATGCCCTTCACCAACATGCAGTGTTTCCTTGATTGAGTTAGCTCTCACATCAATATTTGTGTCTAGAACCTTTGCATTGAGGACTCTCTGAAAACGTTTTTGGTGCTGAAGTTGTCTGTGAATGTGGAGTTGGTGGCATGTGAAACCCGCATGTGGAGCATTGGTTTGTGTGGGATGCTCACCAAGCTTCTTTCAGTGCTAGGCACTCAAAGAGCATTAAGCATGGAGTGTGAAAACTGAGTTTCCTTGAGAGCTGCTTGGAAGCCTGATGGTTTGTGAAGTTAGTGAGCCAAATGGAGTTGTTCTCCCACAAGAACCACTCGGCTGATTCTTCTTCAATATGCCCTTCACCAACATGCAGTGTTTCCTTGATTGAATTAGCTCTCACACCATTATTTGTGTCTAGAGCCTTTGCATTGAGGACTATCTGAAAATGTTTTTGGCGCTGAAGATGTCTGTGAATGTGGAGTTGGTGGCATGTGAAACCCGTATGTGGAGCATTGGTTTGTGTGGGATGCTCATCAAGCTTCCTTTCAGTCCTAGGCATTCAAAGGGCATTAAGCATAGAGTGTGAAAACTGAGTTTCCTTGAGAGCTGCTTGGAAGCCTGATGGTGTGTGAAGTTAGTGAGCCAAATGGAGCTGTTCTCCCACAAGAACCACTCGGCTGATTCTTCTTCAATATGCCCTTCACCAACATGCAGTGTTTCCTTGATTGAATTAGCTCTCACACAAATATTTGTGTCTAGAGCCTTTGCATTGAGGACTCTCTGAAAACGGGTATGGCGCTGAAGTTGTCTGTGAATGTGGAGTTGGTGGCATGTGAAACCCGCATGTGGAGCATTGGTTTGTGTGGGATGTTCTACCAGGTTCATTCCTAGATAAGGCACTCAAAGGGCATTAAGCATGGAGTGTGAAAACTGAGTTTCCTTGAGAGCTGCTTGGAAGCCTGATGGTGTGTGAAGTTAGTGAGCCAAATGGAGTTGTTCTCCCACAAGAACCACTCGGCTGACTCTTCTTCAATATGCCCTTCACCAACATGCAGTGTTTCCTTGATTGAATTAGCTCTCACACCAATATTATTGCCCAGATCCTTTGCATTGAGGGCTCTCTGAAAACGGCTTTGGCGCTGAAGTTGTCTGTGAATGTGGAGTTGGTGGCATGTGAAACCCGCATGTGGAGCATTGGTTTGTGTGGGATGCTCTACGAGGTTCATTCCTAGATAATGCACTAAAAGGGCATTAACCATAGAGTGTGAAAACTGCGTTTCCTTGAGAGATGCTTGGAAGCCTGATGATGTGTGAAGTTAGTGAGCCAAATGGAGCTGTTCTCCCACAAGAACCACTCGGCTGATTCTTCTTCAATATGCCCTTCACCAACATGCAGTGTTTCCTTGATTGAATTAGCTCTCACACCAATATTTGCTCCTAGATCCTTTGCATTTAAGACTCTCTGAAGACGATTTGGCTCTGAAATTGTCTGTGAATGTGGAGTTGGTGGCATGTGAAACCCGCATGTGGAGCATTGGTTTGTGTGGGATGCTCACCAAGCTTTCTTTCAGTCCTAGGCACTCAAAGGGCATTAAGCATAGAGTGTGAAAACTGAGTTTCCTTGAGAGCTGCTTGGAAGCCTGATGGTGTGTGAAGTTAGTGAGCCAAATGGAGTTGTTCTCCCACAAGAACCACTCGGCTGATTCTTCTTTATTACTCCCTTCACCAACATGCAGTGTTTCCTTGATTGAATTAGCTCTCACACCAATATTTGTGTCTAGAGCCTTTGCATTGAGGACTCTCTGAAAACGGCTTTGGCGCTGAAGTTGTCTGTGAATGTGGAGTTTGTGGCATGTGAAACCCGCATGTGGAGCATTGGTTTGTGTGGGATGCTCACCAAGCTTCCTTTCAGTCCTAGGCACTCAAAGGGCATTAAGCATAGAGTGCGAAAGCCACGGTTCCTTGAGAGCTGCTTGGAAGCCTGATGGTTTGTGAAGTTAGTGAGCCAAATGGAGCTGTTCTCCCACAAGAACCACTCGGCTGATTCTTCTTCAATATGCCCTTCACCAACATGCAGTGTTTCCTTGATTGAATTAGCTCTCACACCAATATTTGTGCCTAGAACATTTGCATTGAGGACTCTCTGAAAACGTTTTTGGCGCTGAAGTAGTCTTCGAATGTGGAGTTGGTGGCATGTGAAACCCGCATGTGGAGCATTGTTTTGTGCGGGATGCTCACCAAGCTTCTTTCAGTGCTAGGCACTCAAAGGGCATTAAGCATAGAGTGTGAAAACTGAGTTTCCTTGAGAGCTGCTTGGAAGCCTGATGGTGTGTGAAGTTAGTGAGCCAAATGGACTTGTTCTCCCACAAGAACCACTCGAATGATTCTTCTTTAATACGCCCTTCACCAACATGCAGTGTTTTCTTGATTGAATTAGCTCTCACACCAATATTTGCGCCTAGAGCCTTTGCATTGAGGACTCTCTGAAAACTTTTTTGGCGCTGAAGTTGTCTGTGAATGTGGAGTTGGTGGCATGTGAAACCCGCATGTGGAGCATTGGTTTGTGTGGGATGCTCTACGAGGTTCATTCCTAGATAATGCACTCAAAGGGCATTAACCATAGAGTGTGAAAACTGAGTTTCCTTGAGAGATGCTTGGAAGCCTGATGGTGTGTGAAGTTAGTGAGCCAAATGGAGCTGTTCTCCCACAAGAACCACTCGGCTGATTCTTCTTCAATATGCCCTTCACCAACATGCAGTGTTTCCTTGATTGAATTAGCTCTCACACCAATATTTGCACCTAGATCCTTTGCATTTAAGACTCTCTGAAGACTATTTGGCTCTGAAGTTGTCTGTGAATGTGGAGTTGGTGGCATGTGAAACCCGCATGTGGAGCATTGGTTTGTGTGGGATGCTCACCAAGCTTTCTTTCAGTCCTAGGTACTCAAAGGGCATTAAGCATAGAGTGTGAAAACTGAGTTTCCTTGAGAGCTGCTTGGAAGCCTGATGGTGTGTGAAGTTAGTGAGCCAAATGGAGTTGTTCTCCCACAAGAACCACTCGGCTGATTCTTCTTTATTACGCCCTTCACCAACATGCAGTGTTTCCTTGATTGAATTAGCTCTCACACCAATATTTCTGTATAGAGCCTTTGCATTGAGGACTCTCTGAAAACGGCTTTGGCGCTGAAGTTGTCTGTGAATGTGGAGTTGGTGGCATGTGAAACCCGCATGTGGAGCATTGGTTTGTGTGGGATGCTCACCAAGCTTCTTTCAGTGCTAGGCACTCAAAGGGCATTAAGCATAGAGTGTGAAAACTGAGTTTCCTTGAGAGCTGCTTGGAAGCCTGATGGTGTGTGAAGTTAGTGAGCCAAATGGACTTGTTCTCCCACAAGAACCACTCGAATGATTCTTCTTTAATACGCCCTTCACCAACATGCAGTGTTTCCTTGATTGAATTAGCTCTCACACCAACATTTGCGCCTAGAGCCTTTGCATTGTGGACTCTCTGAAAACTTTTTTGGCGCTGAAGTTGTCTGTGAATGTGGAGTTTGTGGCATGTGAAACCCGCATGTGGAGGATTGGTTTGTGTGGGATGCTGTACCAGGTTATTTCCTAGATAATGCACTCAAAGGGCATTAAGCATAGAGTGTGAAAACTGAGTTTCCTTGAGAGCTGCTTTGAAGCCTGATGGTGTGTGAAGTTAGTGAGCCAAATGGAGTTGTTCTCACGTAAGAACTACTCGGCTGATTCTTCTTCAATATGCCCTTCATTAACATGCAATGTTTCCTTGATGGAATTAGCTCTCACACCAATATTTGCAGCTACAGCCTTTGCATTGAGGGCTATCTGAAAACGGCTTTGGCGCTGAAGTTGTCTGTGAATGTGGAGTTGGTGGCATGTGAAACCCGCATGTGGAGCATTGGTTTGTGTGCGATGCTCACACAGCTTCTGTTCAGTCCTAGGCACTCAAAGGGAATTAAGCATAGAGTGCGAAAGCTGCGTTTGATTGTGAGCTGCTTGGAAGCCTGATGGTTTGTGAAGTTAGTGAGCCAAATGGAGCTGTTCTCCCACAAGAACCACTCTGCTGATTCTTCTTCAATATGCCCTTCACCAACATGCAGTGTTTCCTTGATTGAATTAGCTCTCACACCAATATTTGTGTCTGGAGCCTTTGCATTGAGGGCTATCTGAAAACGGGTATGGCGCTGAAGTTGTCTGTGAATGTGGAGTTGGTGGCATGTGAAACCCGCATGTGGAGCATTGGTTTGTGTGGCATGTTCTACCAGATTCATTCCTAGATAAGGCACTCAAAGGGCATTAAGCATGGAGTGTGAAAACTGAGTTTCCTTGAGAGCTGCTTGGAAGCCTGATGGTGTGTGAAGTTAGTGAGCCAAATGGAGTTGTTCTCACACAAGAACCACTCAGCTGACTCTTCTTCAATATGCCCTTCACCAACATGCAGTGTTTCTTTGATTCAATTAGCTCTCACACCAATATTTGTGTCTAGAGCCTTTGCATTGAGGGGTATCTGAAAACGTTTTTGGCGCTGAAGTTGTCTGTGAATGTGGAGTTGGTGGCATGTGAAACCCGCATGTGGAGCATTGGTTTGTGTGGGATGCTCTACGAGGTTCATTCCTAGATAATGCACTCAAAGGGCATTAAGCATAGAGTGTGAAAACTGAGTTTCCTTGAGAGCTGCTTGGAAGCCTGATGGTGTGTGAAGTTAGTGAGCCAAATGGAGTTGTTCTCCCACAAGAACCACTCGGCTGATTCTTCTTCAATATGCCCTTCACCAACATGCAGTGTTTCCTTGATTGAATTAGCTCTCACACCAATATTTGTGTCTCGAGCCTTTGCATTGAGGACTATCTGAAAACGGGAATGGCGCTGAAGTTGTCTGTGAATGTGGAGTTGGTGGCATGTGAAACCTGCATGTGGAGCATTGGTTTGTGTGGGATGCTCTACCAGGTTCATTCCTAGAGAATGCACTCAAAGGGCATTAAGCATAGAGTGTGAAAACTGAGTTTCCTTGAGAGCTGCTTGGAAGCCTGATGGTGTGTGAAGTTAGTGAGCCAAATGGAGTTGTTGTCCAGCAAGAACCACTCAGCTGATTCTTCTTCAATATGCCCTTTACTAACATGCAGTGTTTCCTTGATTGAATTAGCTCTCACACCAATATTATTGCCCAGAGCGTTTGCATTGAGGGCTCTCCGAAAACGGCTTTGGCGCTGAAGTTGTCTGTGAATGTGGAGTTGGTGGCATGTGAAACCCGCATGTGGAGCATTGGTTTGTGTGGGATGCTCACACAGCTTCTGTTCAGTCCTAGGCACTCATAGGGCATTAAGCATAGAGTGTGAAAACTGAGTTTCCTTGAGAGCTGCTTGGAAGCCTGATGGTGTGTGAAGTTAGTGAGCCAAATGGAGTTGTTCTCCCACAAGAACCACTCGGCTGATTCTTCTTCAATATGCCCTTCACCAACATGCGGTGTTTCCTTGATTGAATTAGCTCTCACACCCATATTTGTGTCTAGAAACTTTGCATTGAGGACTATCTGAAAACGGCTTTGGCGCTGAAGTTGTCTGTGAATGTGGAGTTGGTGGCATGTGAAACCCGCATGTGGAGCATTGGTTTGTGTGGGATGCTCACCAAGCTTCCTTTCAGTCCTAGGCACTCAAAGGGCATTAAGCATAGAGTGCGAAAGCCACGGTTCCTTGAGAGCTGCTTGGAAGCCTGATGGTTTGTGAAGTTAGTGAGCCAAATGGAGCTGTTCTCCCACAAGAACCACTCGGCTGATTCTTCTTCAATATGCCCTTCACCAACATGCAGTGTTTCCTTGATTGAATTAGCTCTCACACCAATATTTGCGCCTAGAACCTTTGCATTGAGGACTCTCTGAAAACGTTTTTGGCGCTGAAGTAGTCTTCGAATGTGGAGTTGGTGGCATGTGAAAGCCGCGTGTGGAGCATTGTTTTGTGCGGGATGCTCACCAAGCTTCTTTCAGTGCTAGGCACTCAAAGGGCATTAAGCATAGAGTGTGAAAACTGAGTTTCCTTGAGAGCTGCTTGGAAGCCTGATGGTGTGTGAAGTTAGTGAGCCAAATGGACTTGTTCTCCCACAAGAACCACTCGAATGATTCTTCTTTAATACGCCCTTCACCAACATGCAGTGTTTTCTTGATTGAATTAGCTCTCACACCAATATTTGCGCCTAGAGCCTTTGCATTGAGGACTCTCTGAAAACTTTTTTGGCGCTGAAGTTGTCTGTGAATGTGGAGTTGGTGGCATGTGAAACCCGCATGTGGAGCATTGGTTTGTGTGGGATGCTCTACGAGGTTCATTCCTAGATAATGCACTCAAAGGGCATTAAGCATAGAGTGTGAAAACTGAGTTTCCTTGAGAGCTGCTTTGAAGCCTGATGGTGTGTGAAGTTAGTGAGCCAAATGGAGTTGTTCTCACGTAAGAACTACTCGGCTGATTCTTATTCAATATGCCCTTCAGTAACATGCAATGTTTCCTTGATGGAATTAGCTCTCACACCAATATTTGCAGCTAGAGCCTTTGCATTGAGGGCTATCTGAAAACGGCTTTGGCGCTGAAGTTGTCTGTGAATGTGGAGTTGGTGGCATGTGAAACCCGCATGTGGAGCATTGGTTTGTGTGGGATGCTCACACAGCTTCTGTTCAGTCCTAGGCACTCAAAGGGCATTAAGCATAGAGTGCGAAAGCTGCGTTTGATTGAGAGCTGCTTGGAAGCCTGATGGTGTGTGAAGTTAGTGAGCCAAATGGAGCTGTTCTCCCACAAGAACCACTCGGCTGATTCTTCTTCAATATGCCCTTCACCAACATGCAGTGTTTCCTTGATTGAATTAGCTCTCACACCAATATTTGTGTCTAGAGCCTTTGCATTGAGGACTCTCTGAAAACGGCTTTGGCGCTGAAGTTGTCTGTGAATGTGGAGTTGGTGGCATGTGAAACCCGCATGTGGAGCATTGGTTTGTGTGGGATGTTCTACCAGGTTCATTCCTAGATAATGCACTCAAAGGGCATTAAGCATAGAGTGTGAAAACTGAGTTTCCTTGAGAGCTTCTTGGAAGCCTGATGGTGTGTGAAGTTAGTGAGCCAAATGGAGTTGTTCTCCCACAAGAACCACTCGGCTGATTCTTCTTCAATATGCCCTTCACCAACATGCAGTGTTTCCTTGATTGAATTAGCTCTCACACCAATATTTGTGTCTAGAGCCTTTGCATTGAGGACTATCTGAAAACGGGAATGGCTCTGAAGTTGTCTGTGAATGTGGAGTTGGTGGCATGTGAAACCCGCATGTGGAGCATTGGTTTGTGTGGGATGCTCACCAAGCTTCCTTTCAGTCCTAGGCACTCAAAGGGCATTAAGCATAGAGTGCGAAAGCCACGGTTCCTTGAGAGCTGCTTGGAAGCCTGATGGTTTGTGAAGTTAGTGAGCCAAATGGAGCTGTTCTCCCACAAGAACCACTCGGCTGATTCTTCTTCAATATGCCCTTCACCAACATGCAGTGTTTCCTTGATTGAATTAGCTCTCACACCAATATTTGCGCCTAGAACCTTTGCATTGAGGACTCTCTGAAAACGTTTTTGGCGCTGAAGTTGTCTTCGAATGTGGAGTTGGTGGCATGTGAAACCCGCATGTGGAGCATTGGTTTGTGTGGGATACTCACCAAGCTTCTTTCAGTGCTAGGCACTCAAAGGGCATTAAGCATAGAGTGTGAAAACTGAGTTTCCTTGAGAGCTGCTTGGAAGCCTGATGGTGTGTGAAGTTAGTGAGCCAAATGGACTTGTTCTCCCACAAGAACCACGCGAATGATTCTTCTTTAATACGCCCTTCACCAACATGCAGTGTTTCCTTGATTGAATTAGCTCTCACACCAATATTTGCGCCTAGAGCCTTTGCATTGAGGACTCTCTGAAAACTTTTTTGGCGCTGAAGTTGTCTGTGAATGTGGAGTTGGTGGCATGTGAAACCCGCATGTGGAGCATTGGTTTGTGTGGGATGCTCACACAGCTTCTGTTCAGTCCTAGGCACTCAAAGGGCATTAAGCATAGAGTGTGAAAACTGAGTTTCCTTGAGAGCTGCTTGGAAGCCTGATGGTTTGTGAAGTTAGTGAGCCAAATGGAGCTGTTCTCCCACAAGAACCACTCGGCTGATTCTTCTTCAATATGCCCTTCACCAACATGCAGTGTTTCCTTGATTGAATTAGCTCTCACACCAATATTTGTGTCTAGAGCCTTTGCATTGAGGGCTATCTGAAAACGTTTTTGGCGCTGAAGTTGTCTGTGAATGTGGAGTTGGTGGCATGTGAAACCCGCATGTGGAGTTTGGTTTGTGTGGGATGCTCTACGAGGTTCATTCCTAGATAATGCACTCAAAGGGCATTAAGCATAGAGTGTGAAAACTGAGTTTCCTTGAGAGCTGCTTGGAAGCCTGATGGTGTGTGAAGTTAGTGAGCCAAATGGAGTTGTTCTCCCACAAGAACCACTCGGCTGATTCTTCTTCAATATGCCCTTCACCAACAACATGCAGTGTTTCCTTGATTGAATTAGCTCTCACACCAATATTTGTGTCTCGAGCCTTTGCATTGAGGACTATCTGAAAACTGGAATGGCGCTGAAGTTGTCTGTGAATGTGGAGTTGGTGGCATGTGAAACCTGCATGTGGAGCATTGGTTTGTGTGGGATGCTCTACCAGGTTCATTCCTAGAGAATGCACTGAAAGGGCATTAAGCATAGAGTGTGAAAACTGAGTTTCCTTGAGAGCTGCTTGGAAGCCTGATGGTGTGTGAAGTTAGTGAGCCAAATGGAGTTGTTCTCCCACAAGAACCACTCGGCTGATTCTTCTTCAATATGCCCTTCACCAACATGCAGTGTTTCCTTGATTGAATTAGCTCTCACACCCATATTTGTGTCTAGAAACTTTGCATTGAGGACTATCTGAAAACGGCTTTGGCGCTGAAGTTGTCTGTGAATGTGGAGTTGGTGGCATGTGAAACCCGCATGTGGAGCATTGGTTTGTGTGCGATGCTCTACCAGGTTAATTCCTAGATAATGCACTCAAAGGGCATTAAGCATAGAGTGTGAAAACTGAGTTTCCTTGAGAGCTGCTTGGAAGCCTGATGGTGTGTGAAGTTAGTGAGCCAAATGGAGTTGTTCTCCCACAAGAACCACTCGGCTGATTCTTGTTCAATATGCCCTTCACCAACATGCAGTGTTTCCTTGATTGAATTAGCTCTCACACCAATATTTGTGTCTAGAGCCTTTGCATTGAGGACTCTCTGAAAACGGCTTTGGCGCTGAAGTTGTCTGTGAATGTGGAGTTGGTGGCATGTGAAACCCGCATGTGGAGCATTGGTTTGTGTGGGATGCTGTACCAGGAGCATTCCTAGATAATGCACTCAAAGGGCATTAATCATAGAGTGTGAAAACTGAGTTTCCTTGAGAGCTGCTTTGAAGCCTGATGGTGTGTGAAGTTAGTGAGCCAAATGGAGTTTTTCTCACATAAGAACTACTCGGCTGATTCTTCTTCAATATGCCCTTCAGTAACATGCAGTGTTTCCTTGATGGAATTAGCTCTCACACAAATATTTGCGCCTAGAGCCTTTGCATTGAGGGCTATCTGAAAACGGCTTTGGCGCTGAAGTTGTCTGTGAATGTGGAGTTGGTGGCATGTGAAACCCGCATGTGGAGCATTGGTTTGTGTGGGATGCTCACCAAGCTTCCTTTCAGTCCTAGGCACTCAAAGGGCATTAAGCATAGAGTGCGAAAGCCACGGTTCCTTGAGAGCTGCTTGGAAGCCTGATGGTTTGTGAAGTTAGTGAGCCAAATGGAGCTGTTCTCCCACAAGAACCACTCGGCTGATTCTTCTTCAATATGCCCTTCACCAACATGCAGTGTTTCCTTGATTGAATTAGCTCTCACACCAATATTTGCGCCTAGAACCTTTGCATTGAGGACTCTCTGAAAACGTTTTTGGCGCTGAAGTTGTATGTGAATGTGGAGTTGGTTGCATGTGAAACCCGCATGTGGAGCATTGGTTTGTGTGGGATGCTCACCAAGCTTCTTTCAGTGCTAGGCACTCAAAGGGCATTAAGCATAGAGTGTGAAAACTGAGTTTCCTTGAGAGCTGCTTGGAAGCCTGATGGTGTGTGAAGTTAGTGAGCCAAATGGACTTGTTCTCCCACAAGAACCACGCGAATGATTCTTCTTTAATACGCCCTTCACCAACATGCAGTGTTTTCTTGATTGAATTAGCTCTCACACCAATATTTGCGCCTAGAGCCTTTGCATTGAGGACTCTCTGAAAACTTTTTTGGCGCTGAAGTTGTCTGTGAATGTGGAGTTGGTGGCATGTGAAACCCGCATGTGGAGCATTGGTTTGTGTGCGATGCTCACACAGCTTCTGTTCAGTCCTAGGCACTCAAAGGGCATTAAGCATAGAGTGTGAAAACTGAGTTTCCTTGAGAGCTGCTTGGAAGCCTGATGGTTTGTGAAGTTAGTGAGCCAAATGGAGCTGTTCTCCCACAAGAACCACTCGGCTGATTCTTCTTCAATATGCCCTTCACCAACATGCAGTGTTTCCTTGATTCATTAAGCTCTCACACCAATATTTGTGTCTAGAGCCTTTGCATTGAGGGCTATCTGAAAACGTTTTTGGCGCTGAAGTTGTCTGTGAATGTGGAGTTGGTGGCATGTGAAACCCGCATGTGGAGTTTGGTTTGTGTGGGATGCTCTACGAGGTTCATTCCTAGATAATGCACTCAAAGGGCATTAAGCATAGAGTGTGAAAACAGAGTTTCCTTGAGAGCTGCTTGGAAGCCTGATGGTGTGTGAAGTTAGTGAGCCAAATGGAGTTGTTGTCCAGCAAGAACCACTCAGCTGATTCTTCTTCAATATGCCCTTTACTAACATGCAGTGTTTCCTTGATTGAATTAGCTCTCACACCAATATTATTGCCCAGAGCCTTTGCATTGAGGGCTCTCCGAAAACGGCTTTGGCGCTGAAGTTGTCTGTGAATGTGGAGTTGGTGGCATGTGAAACCCGCATGTGGAGCATTGGTTTGTGTGGGATGCTCACACAGCTTCTGTTCAGTCCTAGGCACTCATAGGGCATTAAGCATAGAGTGTGAAAACTGAGTTTCCTTGAGAGCTGCTTGGAAGCCTGATGGTGTGTGAAGTTAGTGAGCCAAATGGAGTTGTTCTCCCACAAGAACCACTCGGCTGATTCTTCTTCAATATGCCCTTCACCAACATGCAGTGTTTCCTTGATTGAATTAGCTCTCACACACATATTTGTGTCTAGAGCCTTTGCATTGAGGACTCTCTGAAAACGGCTTTGGCGCTGAAGTTGTCTGTGAATGTGGAGTTGGTGGCATGTGAAACCCGCATGTGGAGCATTGGTTTGTGTGGGAT
This sequence comes from Ochotona princeps, assembly GCF_030435755.1. Classification (NCBI taxonomy): domain Eukaryota; kingdom Metazoa; phylum Chordata; class Mammalia; order Lagomorpha; family Ochotonidae; genus Ochotona; species Ochotona princeps. Next base: position 98,344,561 of record NC_080835.1, on the reverse strand, counting down.
GCTCTACCAGGTTAATTCCTAGATAATGCACTCAAAGGGCATTAAGCATAGAGTGTGAAAACTGAGTTTCCTTGAGAGCTGCTTGGAAGCCTGATGGTGTGTGAAGTTAGTGAGCCAAATGGAGTTGTTCTCCCACAAGAACCACTCGGCTGATTCTTGTTCAATATGCCCTTCACCAACATGCAGTGTTTCCTTGATTGAATTAGCTCTCACACCAATATTTGTGTCTAGAGCCTTTGCATTGAGGACTCTCTGAAAATGGCTTTGGCGCTGAAGTTGTCTGTGAATGTGGAGTTGGTGGCATGTGAAACCCGCATGTGGAGCATTGGTTTGTGTGGGATGCTCACCCAGCTTCTGTTCAGTCCTAGGCACTCATAGGGCATTAAGCATAGAGTGTGAAAACTGAGTTTCCTTGAGAGCTGCATGGAAGCCTGATGGTGTGTGAAGTTAGTGAGCCAAATGGAGTTGTTCTCCCACAAGAACCACTCGACTGATTCTTCTTCAATATGCCCTTCACCAACATGCAGTGTTTCCTTGATTGAATTAGCTCTCACACCAATATTTGTGCCTAGAGCCTTTGCATTGAGGACTCTCTGAATACCTCTTTGGCGCTGAAGTTGTATGTGAATGTGGAGTTGGTTGCATGTGAAACCTGCATGTGGAGCATTGGTTTGTGTGCGATGCTCATCAAGCTTCCTTTCAGTCCTAGGCACTCAAAGGGCACTAAGCATAGAGTGTGAAAACTGAGTTTCCTTGAGAGCTGCTTGGAAGCCTGATGGTGTGTGAAGTTAGTGAGCCAAATGGAGTTGTTCTCCCACAAGAACCACTCGGCTGATTCTTCTTCAATATGCCCTTCACCAACATGCAGTGTTTCCTTGATTGAATTAGCTCTCACACCAATATTTGCGCCTAGAGCCTTTGCATTGAGGACTCTCTGAAAACGGCTTTGGCTATGAAATTGTCTGTGAATGTGGAGTTGGTGGCATGTGAATCCCGCATGTGGAGAATTGGTTTGTGTGGAATGCTCTACCAGGTTCATTCCTAGATAATGCACTCAAAGGGCATTAAGCATAGAGTGTGAAAACTGAGTTTCCTTGAGAGCTGCTTGGAAGCCTGATGGTGTGTGAAGTTAGTGAGCCAAATGGAGCTGTTCTCCCACAAGAACCACTCGGCTGATTCTTCTTCAATATGCCCTTCACCAACATGCAGTGTTTCCTTGATTGAATTAGCTCTCACACCAATATTTGTGTCTAGAGCCTTTGCATTGAGGGCTATCTGAAAACGGCTTTGGCGCTGAAGTTGTCTGTGAAAGTGGAGTTTCTGGGAAGGGAAACCTGCATGTGGAGCATTGGTTTGTGTGGGAGGCTCAACAAGCATCCTTTCAGTCCTAGGCACTCAAAGGGCATTAAGCATAGAGTGTGAAAAATGAGTTTCCTTGAGAGCTGCTTGGAAGCCTGATGGTGTGTGAAGTTAGTGAGCCAAATGGAGCTGTTCTCCCACAAGAACCACTCGGCTGATTCTTCTTCAATATGCCCTTCACCAACATGCAGTGTTTCCTTGATTGAATTAGCTCTCACACCAATATTTGCGCCTAGAACCTTTGCATTGAGGACTCTCTGAAAACGTTTTTGGCGCTGAAGTAGTCTTCGAATGTGGAGTTGGTGGCATGTGAAAGCCGCGTGTGGAGCATTGTTTTGTGCGGGATGCTCACCAAGCTTCTTTCAGTGCTAGGCACTCAAAGGGCATTAAGCATAGAGTGTGAAAACTGAGTTTCCTTGAGAGCTGCTTGGAAGCCTGATGGTGTGTGAAGTTAGTGAGCCAAATGGACTTGTTCTCCCACAAGAACCACTCGAATGATTCTTCTTTAATACGCCCTTCACCAACATGCAGTGTTTTCTTGATTGAATTAGCTCTCACACCAATATTTGCGCCTAGAGCCTTTGCATTGAGGACTCTCTGAAAACTTTTTTGGCGCTGAAGTTGTCTGTGAATGTGGAGTTGGTGGCATGTGAAACCCGCATGTGGAGCATTGGTTTGTGTGGGATGCTGTACCAGGTTATTTCCTAGATAATGCACTCAAAGGGCATTAAGCATAGAGTGTGAAAACTGAGTTTCCTTGAGAGCTGCTTGGAAGCCTGATGGTGTGTGAAGTTAGTGAGCCAAATGGAGTTGTTCTCACGTAAGAACTACTCGGCTGATTCTTCTTCAATATGCCCTTCAGTAACATGCAATGTTTCCTTGATGGAATTAGCTCTCACACCAATATTTGCAGCTAGAGCCTTTGCATTGAGGGCTATCTGAAAACGGCTTTGGCGCTGAAGTTGTCTGTGAATGTGGAGTTGGTGGCATGTGAAACCCGCATGTGGAGCATTGGTTTGTGTGGGATGCTCACACAGCTTCTGTTCAGTCCTAGGCACTCAAAGGGCATTAAGAATAGAGTGCGAAAGCTGCGTTTGATTGAGAGCTGCTTGGAAGCCTGATGGTTTGTGAAGTTAGTGAGCCAAATGGAGCTGTTCTCCCACAAGAACCACTCGGCTGATTCTTCTTCAATATGCCCTTCACCAACATGCAGTGTTTCCTTGATTGAATTAGCTCTCACACCAATATTTGTGTCTAGAGCCTTTGCATTGAGGACTCTCTGAAAACGGGTATGGCGCTGAAGTTGTCTGTGAATGTGGAGTTGGTGGCATGTGAAACCCGCATGTGGAGCATTCGTTTGTGTGGGATGTTCTACCAGGTTCATTCCTAGATAAGGCACTCAAAGGGCATTAAGCATGGAGTGTGAAAACTGAGTTTCCTTGAGAGCTGCTTGGAAGCCTGATGGTGTGTGAAGTTAGTGAGCCAAATGGAGTTGTTCTCACACAAGAACCACTCGGCTGACTCTTCTTCAATATGCCCTTCACCAACATGCAGTGTTTCCTTGATTGAATTAGCTCTCACACCAATATTTGTGTCTAGGGCCTTTGCATTGAGGGCTATCTGAAAACGTTTTTGGCGCTGAAGTTGCCTGTGAATGTGGAGTTGGTGGCATGTGAAACCCGCATGTGGAGTTTGGTTTGTGTGGGATGCTCTACGAGGTTCATTCCTAGATAATGCACTCAAAGGGCATTAAGCATAGAGTGTGAAAACTGAGTTTCCTTGAGAGCTTCTTGGAAGCCTGATGGTGTGTGAAGTTAGTGAGCCAAATGGAGTTGTTCTCCCACAAGAACCACTCGGCTGATTCTTCTTCAATATGCCCTTCACCAACATGCAGTGTTTCCTTGATTGAATTAGCTCTCACACCAATATTTGTGTCTAGAGCCTTTGCATTGAGGACTATCTGAAAACGGGAATGGCTCTGAAGTTGTCTGTGAAAGTGGAGTTTCTGGGAAGGGAAACCTGCATGTGGAGCATTGGTTTGTGTGGGATGCTCTACCAGGTTCATTCCTAGAGAATGCACTCAAAGGGCATTAAGCATAGAGTGTGAAAACTGAGTTTCCTTGAGAGCTGCTTGGAAGCCTGATGGTGTGTGAAGTTAGTGAGCCAAATGGAGTTGTTCTCCCACAAGAACCACTCAGCTGATTCTTCTTCAATATGCCCTTTACCAACATGCAGTGTTTCCTTGATTGAATTAGCTCTCACCCCAATATTATTGCCCAGAGCCTTTGCATTGAGGGCTCCCCGAAAACGGCTTTGGCGCTGAAGTTGTCTGTGAATGTGGAGTTGGTGGCATGTGAAACCCGCATGTGGAGCATTGGTTTGTGTGGGATGCTCACACAGCTTCTGTTCAGTCCTAGGCACTCATAGGGCATTAAGCATAGAGTGTGAAAACTGAGTTTCCTTGAGAGCTGCTTGGAAGCCTGATGGTGTGTGAAGTTAGTGAGCCAAATGGAGTTGTTCTCCCACAAGAACCACTCGGCTGATTCTTGTTCAATATGCCCTTCACCAACATGCAGTGTTTCCTTGATTGAATTAGCTCTCACACCAATATTTGTGTCTAGAGCCTTTGCATTGAGGACTCTCTGAAAACGGCTTTGGCGCTGAAGTTGTCTGTGAATGTGGAGTTGGTGGCATGTGAAACCCGCATGTGGAGCATTGGTTTGTGTGGGATGCTGTACCAGGAGCATTCCTAGATAATGCACTCAAAGGGCATTAATCATAGAGTGTGAAAACTGAGTTTCCTTGAGAGCTGCTTTGAAGCCTGATGGTGTGTGAAGTTAGTGAGCCAAATGGAGTTTTTCTCACATAAGAACTACTCGGCTGATTCTTCTTCAATATGCCCTTCAGTAACATGCAGTGTTTCCTTGATGGAATTAGCTCTCACACAAATATTTGCGCCTAGAGCCTTTGCATTGAGGGCTATCTGAAAACGGCTTTGGCGCTGAAGTTGTCTGTGAATGTGGAGTTGGTGGCATGTGAAACCCGCATGTGGAGCATTGGTTTGTGTGGGATGCTCACCAAGCTTCCTTTCAGTCCTAGGCACTCAAAGGGCATTAAGCATAGAGTGCGAAAGCCACGGTTCCTTGAGAGCTGCTTGGAAGCCTGATGGTTTGTGAAGTTAGTGAGCCAAATGGAGCTGTTCTCCCACAAGAACCACTCGGCTGATTCTTCTTCAATATGCCCTTCACCAACATGCAGTGTTTCCTTGATTGAATTAGCTCTCACACCAATATTTGCGCCTAGAACCTTTGCATTGAGGACTCTCTGAAAACGTTTTTGGCGCTGAAGTTGTCTTCGAATGTGGAGTTGGTGGCATGTGAAACCCGCATGTGGAGCATTGGTTTGTGTGGGATGCTCACCAAGCTTCTTTCAGTGCTAGGCACTCAAAGGGCATTAAGCATAGAGTGTGAAAACTGAGTTTCCTTGAGAGCTGCTTGGAAGCCTGATGGTTTGTGAAGTTAGTGAGCCAAATGGAGCTGTTCTCCCACAAGAACCACTCGGCTGATTCTTCTTCAATATGCCCTTCACCAACATGCAGTGTTTCCTTGATTCAATCAGCTCTCACACCAATATTTGTGTCTAGAGCCTTTGCATTGAGGGCTATCTGAAAACGTTTTTGGCGCTGAAGTTGTCTGTGAATGTGGAGTTGGTGGCATGTGAAACCCGCATGTGGAGTTTGGTTTGTGTGAAATGCTCTACCAGGTTCATTCCTAGAGAATGCACTCAAAGGGCATTAAGCATAGAGTGTGAAAACTGAGTTTCCTTGAGAGCTGCTTGGAAGCCTGATGGTGTGTGAAGTTAGTGAGCCAAATGGAGTTGTTCTCCCACAAGAACCATTCGGCTGATTCTTCTTCAATATGCCCTTCACCAACATGCAGTGTTTCCTTGATTGAATTAGCTCTCACACCAATATTTGTGCCTAGAGCCTTTGCATTGAGGACTCTCTGAATACCTCTTTGGCACTGAAGTTGTATGTGAATGTGGAGTTGGTTGCATGTGAAACCCGCATGTGGAGCATTGGTTTGTGTGCGATGCTCATCAAGCTTCCTTTCAGTGCTAGGCACTCAAAGGGCACTAAGCATAGAGTGTGAAAACTGAGTTTCCTTGAGAGCTGCTTGGAAGCCTGATGGTGTGTGAAGTTAGTGAGCCAAATGGAGTTGTTCTCCCACAAGAACCACTCGGCTGATTCTTCTTCAATATGCCCTTCACCAACATGCAGTGTTTCCTTGATTGAATTAGCTCTCACACCAATATTTGCGCCTAGAGCCTTTGCATTGAGGACTCTCTGAAAACGGCTTTGGCTCTGAAATTGTCTGTGAATGTGGAGTTGGTGGCATGTGAATCCCGCATGTGGAGCATTGGTTTGTGTGGAATGCTCTACCAGGTTCTTTCCTAGATAATGCACTCAAAGGGCATTAATCATAGAGTGTGAAAACTGAGTTTCCTTGAGAGCTGCTTGGAAGCCTGATGGTGTGTGAAGTTAGTGAGCCAAATGGAGTTTTTCTCACATAAGAACTACTCGGCTGATTCTTCTTCAATATGCCCTTCAGTAACATGCAGTGTTTCCTTGATGGAATTAGCTCTCACACAAATATTTGCGCCCAGAGCCTTTGCATTGAGGGCTCTCCGAAAACGGCTTTGGCGCTGAAGTTGTCTGTGAATGTGGAGTTGGTGGCATGTGAAACCCGCATGTGGAGCATTGGTTTGTGTGGGATGCTCACCAAGCTTCCTTTCAGTCCTAGGCACTCAAAGGGCATTAAGCATAGAGTGCGAAAGCCACGGTTCCTTGAGAGCTGCTTGGAAGCCTGATGGTTTGTGAAGTTAGTGAGCCAAATGGAGCTGTTCTCCCACAAGAACCACTCGGCTGATTCTTCTTCAATATGCCCTTCACCAACATGCAGTGTTTCCTTGATTGAATTAGCTCTCACACCAATATTTGCGCCTAGAACCTTTGCATTGAGGACTCTCTGAAAACGTTTTTGGCGCTGAAGTTGTCTTCGAATGTGGAGTTGGTGGCATGTGAAACCCGCATGTGGAGCATTGGTTTGTGTGGGATGCTCACCAAGCTTCTTTCAGTGCTAGGCACTCAAAGGGCATTAAGCATAGAGTGTGAAAACTGAGTTTCCTTGAGAGCTGCTTGGAAGCCTGATGGTGTGTGAAGTTAGTGAGCCAAATGGACTTGTTCTCCCACAAGAACCACGCGAATGATTCTTCTTTAATACGCCCTTCACCAACATGCAGTGTTTCCTTGATTGAATTAGCTCTCACACCAATATTTGCGCCTAGAGCCTTTGCATTGAGGACTCTCTGAAAACTTTTTTGGCGCTGAAGTTGTCTGTGAATGTGGAGTTGGTGGCATGTGAAACCCGCATGTGGAGCATTGGTTTGTGTGGGATGCTCACACAGCTTCTGTTCAGTCCTAGGCACTCAAAGGGCATTAAGCATAGAGTGTGAAAACTGAGTTTCCTTGAGAGCTGCTTGGAAGCCTGATGGTTTGTGAAGTTAGTGAGCCAAATGGAGCTGTTCTCCCACAAGAACCACTCGGCTGATTCTTCTTCAATATGCCCTTCACCAACATGCAGTGTTTCCTTGATTCAATCAGCTCTCACACCAATATTTGTGTCTAGAGCCTTTGCATTGAGGGCTATCTGAAAACGTTTTTGGCGCTGAAGTTGTCTGTGAATGTGGAGTTGGTGGCATGTGAAACCCGCATGTGGAGTTTGGTTTGTGTGGGATGCTCTACGAGGTTCATTCCTAGATAATGCACTCAAAGGGCATTAAGCATAGAGTGTGAAAACTGAGTTTCCTTGAGAGCTGCTTGGAAGCCTGATGGTGTGTGAAGTTAGTGAGCCAAATGGAGTTGTTCTCCCACAAGAACCACTCGGCTGATTCTTCTTCAATATGCCCTTCACCAACAACATGCAGTGTTTCCTTGATTGAATTAGCTCTCACACCAATATTTGTGTCTCGAGCCTTTGCATTGAGGACTATCTGAAAACTGGAATGGCGCTGAAGTTGTCTGTGAATGTGGAGTTGGTGGCATGTGAAACCTGCATGTGGAGCATTGGTTTGTGTGGGATGCTCTACCAGGTTCATTCCTAGAGAATGCACTGAAAGGGCATTAAGCATAGAGTGTGAAAACTGAGTTTCCTTGAGAGCTGCTTGGAAGCCTGATGGTGTGTGAAGTTAGTGAGCCAAATGGAGTTGTTCTCCCACAAGAACCACTCGGCTGATTCTTCTTCAATATGCCCTTCACCAACATGCAGTGTTTCCTTGATTGAATTAGCTCTCACACCCATATTTGTGTCTAGAAACTTTGCATTGAGGACTATCTGAAAACGGCTTTGGCGCTGAAGTTGTCTGTGAATGTGGAGTTGGTGGCATGTGAAACCCGCATGTGGAGCATTGGTTTGTGTGCGATGCTCTACCAGGTTAATTCCTAGATAATGCACTCAAAGGGCATTAAGCATAGAGTGTGAAAACTGAGTTTCCTTGAGAGCTGCTTGGAAGCCTGATGGTGTGTGAAGTTAGTGAGCCAAATGGAGTTGTTCTCCCACAAGAACCACTCGGCTGATTCTTGTTCAATATGCCCTTCACCAACATGCAGTGTTTCCTTGATTGAATTAGCTCTCACACAAATATTTGTGTCTAGAGCCTTTGCATTGAGGACTCTCTGAAAACGGCTTTGGCGCTGAAGTTGTCTGTGAATGTGGAGTTGGTGGCATGTGAAACCCGCATGTGGAGCATTGGTTTGTGTGGGATGCTGTACCAGGAGCATTCCTAGATAATGCACTCAAAGGGCATTAATCATAGAGTGTGAAAACTGAGTTTCCTTGAGAGCTGCTTTGAAGCCTGATGGTGTGTGAAGTTAGTGAGCCAAATGGAGTTTTTCTCACATAAGAACTACTCTGTTGATTCTTCTTCAATATGCCCTTCAGTAACATGCAGTGTTTCCTTGATGGAATTAGCTCTCACACAAATATTTGCGCCTAGAGCCTTTGCATTGAGGGCTATCTGAAAACGGCTTTGGCGCTGAAGTTGTCTGTGAATGTGGAGTTGGTGGCATGTGAAACCCGCATGTGGAGCATTGGTTTGTGTGGGAAGCTCACCAAGCTTCCTTTCAGTCCTAGGCACTCAAAGGGCATTAAGCATAGAGTGCGAAAGCCACGGTTCCTTGAGAGCTGCTTGGAAGCCTGATGGTTTGTGAAGTTAGTGAGCCAAATGGAGCTGTTCTCCCACAAGAACCACTCGGCTGATTCTTCTTCAATATGCCCTTCACCAACATGCAGTGTTTCCTTGATTGAATTAGCTCTCACACCAATATTTGCGCCTAGAACCTTTGCATTGAGGACTCTCTGAAAACGTTTTTGGCGCTGAAGTTGTCTTCGAATGTGGAGTTGGTGGCATGTGAAACCCGCATGTGGAGCATTGGTTTGTGTGGGATGCTCACCAAGCTTCTTTCAGTGCTAGGCACTCAAAGGGCATTAAGCATAGAGTGTGAAAACTGAGTTTCCTTGAGAGCTGCTTGGAAGCCTGATGGTGTGTGAAGTTAGTGAGCCAAATGGACTTGTTCTCCCACAAGAACCACGCGAATGATTCTTCTTTAATACGCCCTTCACCAACATGCAGTGTTTTCTTGATTGAATTAGCTCTCACACCAATATTTGCGCCTAGAGCCTTTGCATTGAGGACTCTCTGAAAACTTTTTTGGCGCTGAAGTTGTCTGTGAATGTGGAGTTGGTGGCATGTGAAACCCGCATGTGGAGCATTGGTTTGTGTGGGATGCTCACACAGCTTCTGTTCAGTCCTAGGCACTCAAAGGGCATTAAGCATAGAGTGTGAAAACTGAGTTTCCTTGAGAGCTGCTTGGAAGCCTGATGGTTTGTGAAGTTAGTGAGCCAAATGGAGCTGTTCTCCCACAAGAACCACTCGGCTGATTCTTCTTCAATATGCCCTTCACCAACATGCAGTGTTTCCTTGATTCATTTAGCTCTCACACCAATATTTGTGTCTAGAGCCTTTGCATTGAGGGCTATCTGAAAACGTTTTTGGCGCTGAAGTTGTCTGTGAATGTGGAGTTGGTGGCATGTGAAACCCGCATGTGGAGTTTGGTTTGTGTGGGATGCTCTACGAGGTTCATTCCTAGATAATGCACTCAAAGGGCATTAAGCATAGAGTGTGAAAACTGAGTTTCCTTGAGAGCTGCTTGGAAGCCTGATGGTGTGTGAAGTTAGTGAGCCAAATGGAGTTGTTGTCCAGCAAGAACCACTCAGCTGATTCTTCTTCAATATGCCCTTTACTAACATGCAGTGTTTCCTTGATTGAATTAGCTCTCACACCAATATTATTGCCCAGAGCCTTTGCATTGAGGGCTCTCCGAAAACGGCTTTGGCGCTGAAGTTGTCTGTGAATGTGGAGTTGGTGGCATGTGAAACCCGCATGTGGAGCATTGGTTTGTGTGGGATGCTCACACAGCTTCTGTTCAGTCCTAGGCACTCATAGGGCATTAAGCATAGAGTGTGAAAACTGAGTTTCCTTGAGAGCTGCTTGGAAGCCTGATGGTGTGTGAAGTTAGTGAGCCAAATGGAGTTGTTCTCCCACAAGAACCACTCGGCTGATTCTTCTTCAATATGCCCTTCACCAACATGCAGTGTTTCCTTGATTGAATTAGCTCTCACACACATATTTGTGTCTAGAGCCTTTGCATTGAGGACTCTCTGAAAACGGCTTTGGCGCTGAAGTTGTCTGTGAATGTGGAGTTGGTGGCATGTGAAACCCGCATGTGGAGCATTGGTTTGTGTGGGATGCTCTACCAGGTTAATTCCTAGATAATGCACTCAAAGGGCATTAAGCATAGAGTGTGAAAACTGAGTTTCCTTGAGAGCTGCTTGGAAGCCTGATGGTGTGTGAAGTTAGTGAGCCAAATGGAGTTGTTCTCCCACAAGAACCACTCGGCTGATTCTTGTTCAATATGCCCTTCACCAACATGCAGTGTTTCCTTGATTGAATTAGCTCTCACACCAATATTTGTGTCTAGAGCCTTTGCATTGAGGACTCTCTGAAAATGGCTTTGGCGCTGAAGTTGTCTGTGAATGTGGAGTTGGTGGCATGTGAAACCCGCATGTGGAGCATTGGTTTGTGTGGGATGCTCACCCAGCTTCTGTTCAGTCCTAGGCACTCAAAGGGCATTAAGCATAGAGTGTGAAAACTGGAGTTTCCTTGAGAGCTGCATGGAAGCCTGATGGTGTGTGAAGTTAGTGAGCCAAATGGAGTTGTTCTCCCACAAGAACCACTCGACTGATTCTTCTTCAATATGCCCTTCACCAACATGCAGTGTTTCCTTGATTGAATTAGCTCTCACACCAATATTTGTGCCTAGAGCCTTTGCATTGAGGACTCTCTGAATACCTCTTTGGCGCTGAAGTTGTATGTGAATGTGGAGTTGGTTGCATGTGAAACCCACATGTGGAGCATTGGTTTGTGTGCGATGCTCATCAAGCTTCCTTTCAGTCCTAGGCACTCAAAGGGCACTAAGCATAGAGTGTGAAAACTGAGTTTCCTTGAGAGCTGCTTGGAAGCCTGATGGTGTGTGAAGTTAGTGAGCCAAATGGAGTTGTTCTCCCACAAGAACCACTCGGCTGATTCTTCTTCAATATGCCCTTCACCAACATGCAGTGTTTCCTTGATTGAATTAGCTCTCACACCAATATTTGCGCCTAGAGCCTTTGCATTGAGGACTCTCTGAAAACTTTTGGCTATGAAATTGTCTGTGAATGTGGAGTTGGTGGCATGTGAATCCCGCATGTGGAGAATTGGTTTGTGTGGAATGCTCTACCAGGTTCATTCCTAGATAATGCACTCAAAGGGCATTAAGCATAGAGTGTGAAAACTGAGTTTCCTTGAGAGCTGCTTGGAAGCCTGATGGTGTGTGAAGTTAGTGAGCCAAATGGAGCTGTTCTCCCACAAGAACCACTCGGCTGATTCTTCTTCAATATGCCCTTCACCAACATGCAGTGTTTCCTTGATTGAATTAGCTCTCACACCAATATTTGTGTCTAGAGCCTTTGCATTGAGGGCTATCTGAAAACGGCTTTGGCGCTGAAGTTGTCTGTGAAAGTGGAGTTTCTGGGAAGGGAAACCTGCATGTGGAGCATTGGTTTGTGTGGGAGGCTCAACAAGCATCCTTTCAGTCCTAGGCACTCAAAGGGCCTTAAGCATAGAGTGTGAAAAATGAGTTTCCTTGAGAGCTGCTTGGAAGCCTGATGGTGCGTGAAGTTAGTGAGCCAAATGGAGCTGTTCTCCCACAAGAACCACTCGGCTGATTCTTCTTCAATATGCCCTTCACCAACATGCAGTGTTTCCTTGATTGAATTAGCTCTCACACCAATATTTGCGTCTAGAGCCTTTGCATTGAGGGCTATCTGAAAACAACTTTGGCGCTGAAGTTGTCTGTGAATGTGGAGTTGGTGGCATGTGAAACCCGCATGTGGAGCATTGGTTTGTGTGGGATGCTCACACAGCTTCTGTTCAGTCCTAGGCACTCAAAGGGCATTAAGCATAGAGTGTGAAAACTGAGTTTCCTTGAGAGCTGCATGGAAGCCTGATGGTGTGTGAAGTTAGTGAGCCAAATGGAGTTGTTCTCCCACAAGAACCACTCGGCTGATTCTTCTTCAATATGCCCTTCACCAACATGCAGTGTTTCCTTGATTGAATTAGCTCTCACACCAATATTTGCGTCTAGAGCCTTTGCATTGAGGGCTATTTGAAAACAACTTTGGCGCTGAAGTTGTCTGTGAATGTGGAGTTGGTGGCATGTGAAACCCGCATGTGGAGCATTGGTTTGTGTGAAATGCTCTACCAGGTTCATTCCTAGAGAATGCACTCAAAGGGCATTAAGCATAGAGTGTGAAAACTGAGTTTCCCTGAGAGCTGCTTGGAAGCCTGATGGTGTGTGAAGTTAGTGAGCCAAATGGAGCTGTTCTCCCACAAGAACCACTCGGCTGATTCTTCTTCAATATGCCCTTCACCAACATGCAGTATTTCCTTGATTGAATTAGCTCTCACACCAATATTTGCACCTAGAGCCTATGCATTGAGGGCTATCTGAAAACGGCTTTGGCGCTGAAGTTGTCTGTGAAAGTGGAGTTGCTGGGAAGGGAAACCTGCATGTGGAGCATTGGTTTGTGTGGGAGGCTCAACAAGCATCCTTTCAGTCCTAGGCACTCAAAGGGCATGAAGCATAGAGTGTGAAAACTGAGTTTCCTTGAGAGCTGCTTGGAAGCCTGATGGTGTGTGAAGTTAGTGAGCCAAATGGAGCTGTTCTCCCACAAGAACCACTCGGCTGATTCTTCTTCAATATGCCTTTCACCAACATGCAGTGTTTCCTTGATTGAATTAGCTCTCACACCAATATTTGCGTCTAGAGCCTTTGCATTGAGGGCTATCTGAAAACAACTTTGGCGCTGAAGCTGTCTGTGAATGTGGAGTTGGTGGCATGTGAAACCCGCATGTGGAGCATTGGTTTGTGTGGCATGCTCTACCAGGTTAATTCCTAGATAATGCACTCAAAGGGAATTAAGCATAGAGTGTGAAAACTGAGTTTCCTTGAGAGCTGCTTGGAAGCCTGATGGTGTGTGAAGTTAGTGAGCCAAATGGAGTTGTTCTCCCACAAGAACCACTCGGCTGATTCTTCTTCAATATGCCCTTCACCAACATGCAGTGTTTCCTTGATTGAATTAGCTCTCACACCAATATTTGCACCTAGAGCCTTTGCATTGAGGACTCTCTGAAAACGGCTTTGGCTGTGAAATTGTCTGTGAATGTGGAGTTGGTGGCATGTGAATCCCGCATGTGGAGCATTAGTTTGTGTGGAATGCTCTACCAGGTTCATTCCTAGATAATGCACTCAAAGGGCATTAAGCATAGAGTGTGAAAACTGAGTTTCCTTGAGAGCTGCTTGGAAGCCTGATGGTGTGTGAAGTTAGTGAGCCCAATGGAGTTGTTCTCCCACAAGAACCACTCGGCTGATTCTTCTTCAATATGCCCTTCACCAACATGCAGTGTTTCGTTGATAGAATTAGCTCTCACACCAATACTTGCACCTACAGCCTTTGCATTGTGGGCTATATGAAAACAACTTTGGCGCTGAAGTTATCTGTGAATGTGGAGTTGGTGGCATGTGAAACCCGCATGTGGAGCATTGGTTTGTGTGCGATGCTCACCCAGCTTCTGTTCAGTCCTAGGCACTCAAAGGGCATTAAGCATAGAGTGTGAAAACTGAGTTTCCTTGAGAGCTGCATGGAAGCCTGATGGTGTGTGAAGTTAGTGAGCCAAATGGAGTTGTTCTCCCACAAGAACCACTCGACTGATTCTTCTTCAATATGCCCTTCACCAACATGCAGTGTTTCCTTGATTGAATTAGCTCTCACACCAATATTTGTGCCTAGAGCCTTTGCATTGAGGACTCTCTGAATACCTCTTTGGCGCTGAAGTTGTATGTGAATGTGGAGTTGGTTGCATGTGAAACCCGCATGTGGAGCATTGGTTTGTGTGCGATGCTCATCAAGCTTCCTTTCAGTCCTAGGCACTCAAAGGGCACTAAGCATAGAGTGTGAAAACTGAGTTTCCTTGAGAGCTGCTTGGAAGCCTGATGGTGTGTGAAGTTAGTGAGCCAAATGGAGTTGTTCTCCCACAAGAACCACTCGGCTGATTCTTCTTCAATATGCCCTTCACCAACATGCAGTGTTTCCTTGATTGAATTAGCTCTCACACCAATATTTGCGCCTAGAGCCTTTGCATTGAGGACTCTCTGAAAACGGCTTTGGCTCTGAAATTGTCTGTGAATGTGGAGTTGGTGGCATGTGAATCCCGCATGTGGAGAATTGGTTTGTGTGGAATGCTCTACCAGGTTCATTCCTAGATAATGCACTCAAAGGGCATTAAGCATAGAGTGTGAAAACTGAGTTTCCTTGAGAGCTGCTTGGAAGCCTGATGGTGTGTGAAGTTAGTGAGCCAAATGGAGCTGTTCTCCCACAAGAACCACTCGGCTGATTCTTCTTCAATATGCCCTTCACCAACATGCAGTGTTTCCTTGATTGAATTAGCTCTCACACCAATATTTGTGTCTAGAGCCTTTGCATTGAGGGCTATCTGAAAACAACTTTGGCGCTGAAGTTGTCTGTGAAAGTGGAGTTTCTGGGAAGGGAAACCTGCATGTGGAGCATTGGTTTGTGTGGGAGGCTCAACAAGCATCCTTTCAGTCCTAGGCACTCAAAGGGCATTAAGCATAGAGTGTGAAAAATGAGTTTCCTTGAGAGCTGCTTGGAAGCCTGATGGTGTGTGAAGTTAGTGAGCCAAATGGAGCTGTTCTCCCACAAGAACCACTCGGCTGATTCTTCTTCAATATGCCCTTCACCAACATGCAGTGTTTCCTTGATTGAATTAGCTCTCACACCAATATTTGCGTCTAGAGCCTTTGCATTGAGGGCTATCTGAAAACAACTTTGGCGCTGAAGTTGTCTGTGAATGTGGAGTTGGTGGCATGTGAAACCCGCATGTGGAGCATTGGTTTGTGTGGGATGCTCACACAGCTTCCTTTCAGTCCTAGGCACTCAAAGGGCATTAAGCATAGAGTGTGAAAACTGAGTTTCCTTGAGAGCTGCATGGAAGCCTGATGGTGTGTGAAGTTAGTGAGCCAAATGGAGTTGTTCTCCCACAAGAACCACTCGGCTGATTCTTCTTCAATATGCCCTTCACCAACATGCAGTGTTTCCTTGATTGAATTAGCTCTCACACCAATATTTGCGTCTAGAGCCTTTGCATTGAGGGCTATTTGAAAACAACTTTGGCGCTGAAGTTGTCTGTGAATGTGGAGTTGGTGGCATGTGAAACCCGCATGTGGAGCATTGGTTTGTGTGGGATGCTCTACCAGGTTCATTCCTAGAGAATGCACTCAAAGGGCATTAAGCATAGAGTGTGAAAACTGAGTTTCCTTGAGAGCTGCTTGGAAGCCTGATGGTGTGTGAAGTTAGTGAGCCAAATGGAGTTGTTCTCCCACAAGAACCACTCGGCTGATTCTTCTTCACTATGCCCTTCACCAACATGCAGTGTTTCCTTGATTGAATTAGCTCTCACACCAATATTTGTGCCTAGAGCCTTTGCATTGAGGACTCTCTGAATACCTCTTTGGCACTGAAGTTGTATGTGAATGTGGAGTTGGTGGCATGTGAAACCCGCATGTGGAGCATTGGTTTGTGTGCGATGCTCATCAAGCTTCCTTTCAGTGCTAGGCACTCAAAGGGCACTAAGCATAGAGTGTGAAAACTGAGTTTCCTTGAGAGCTGCTTGGAAGCCTGATGGTGTGTGAAGTTAGTGAGCCAAATGGAGTTGTTCTCCCGCAAGAACCACTCGGCTGATTCTTCTTCAATATGCCCTTCACCAACATGCAGTGTTTCCTTGATTGAATTAGCTCTCACACCAATATTTGCGCCTAGAGCCTTTGCATTGAGGACTCTCTGAAAATGGCTTTGGCTCTGAAATTGTCTGTGAATGTGGAGTTGGTGGCATGTGAATCCCGCATGTGGAGCATTGGTTTGTGTGGAATGCTCTACCAGGTTCATTCCTAGATAATGCACTCAAAGGGCATTAAGCATAGAGTGTGAAAACTGAGTTTCCTTGAGAGCTGCTTGGAAGCCTGATGGTGTGTGAAGTTAGTGAGCCAAATGGAGCTGTTCTCCCACAAGAACCACTCGGCTGATTCTTCTTCAATATGCCCTTCACCAACATGCAGTATTTCCTTGATTGAATTAGCTCTCACACCAATATTTGCACCTAGAGCCTATGCATTGAGGGCTATCTGAAAACGGCTTTGGCGCTGAAGTTGTCTGTGAAAGTGGAGTTGCTGGGAAGGGAAACCTGCATGTGGAGCATTGGTTTGTGTGGGAGGCTCAACAAGCATCCTTTCAGTCCTAGGCACTCAAAGGGCATGAAGCATAGAGTGTGAAACCTGAGTTTCCTTGAGAGCTGCTTGGAAGCCTGATGGTGTGTGAAGTTAGTGAGCCAAATGGAGCTGTTCTCCCACAAGAACCACTCGGCTGATTCTTCTTCAATATGCCCTTCACCAACATGCAGTGTTTCCTTGATTGAATTAGCTCTCACACCAATATTTGCGTCTAGAGCCTTTGCATTGAGGGCTATCTGAAAACAACTTTGACGCTGAAGTTGTCTGTGAATGTGGAGTTGGTGGCATGTGAAACCCGCATGTGGAGCATTGGTTTGTGTGGCATGCTCTACCAGGTTAATTCCTAGATAAAGCACTCAAAGGGAATTAAGCATAGAGTGTGAAAACTGAGTTTCCTTGAGAGCTGCTTGGAAGCCTGATGGTGTGTGAAGTTAGTGAGCCAAATGGAGTTGTTCTCCCACAAGAACCACTCGGCTGATTCTTCTTCAATATGCCCTTCACCAACATGCAGTGTTTCCTTGATTGAATTAGCTCTCACACCAATATTTGTGCCTAGAGCCTTTGCACTGAGGACTCTCTGAATACCTCTTTGGAGCTGAAGTTGTATGTGAATGTGTAGTTGGTGGCATGTGAAACCCGCATGTGGAGCATTGGTTTGTGTGGGATGCTCTACCAGGTTCATTCCTAGATAATGCACTCAAAGGGCATTAAGCATAGAGTGTGAAAACTGAGTTTCCTTGAGAGCTGCTTGGAAGCCTGATGGTGTGTGAAGTTATTGAGCCAAATGGAGTTGTTCTCCCACAAGAACCACTCGGCTGATTCTTCTTCAATATGCCCTTCACCAACATGCAGTGTTTCCTTGATAGAATTAGCTCTCACACCAATATTTGCACCTACAGCCTTTGCATTGTGGGCTATATGAAAACAACTTTGGCGCTGAAGTTATCTGTGAATGTGGAGTTGGTGGCATGTGAAACCCGCATGTGGAGCATTGGTTTGTGTGGGATGCTCATCAAGCTTCCTTTCAGTCCTAGGCACTCAAATGGCATTAAGCATAGAGTGTGAAAACAGAGTTTCCTTGAGAGCTGCTTGGAAGCCTGATGGTGTGTGAAGTTAGTGAGCCAAATGGAGCTGTTCTCCCACAAGAACCACTCGGCTGATTCTTCTTCAATATGCCCTTCACCAACATGCAGTGTTTTCTTGATTGAATTAGCTCTCACACCAATATTTGCACCTAGAGCCTTTGCATTGAGGACTCTCTGAAAACGGCTTTGGCTCTGAAATTGTTTGTGAATGTGGAGTTGGTGGCATGTGAATCCCGCATGTGGAGCATTGGTGTGTGTGGAATGCTCTACCAGGTTCATTCCTAGATAATGCACTCAAAGGGCATTAAGCATAGAGTGTGAAAACTGAGTTTCCTTGAGAGCTGCTTGGAAGCCTGATGGTGTGTGAAGTTAGTGAGCCAAATGGAGCTGTTCTCCCACAAGAACCACTCGGCTGATTCTTCTTCAATATGCCCTTCACCAACATGCAGTGTTTCCTTGATTGAATTAGCTCTCACACCAATATTTGCGTCTAGAGCCTTTGCATTGAGGGCTATCTGAAAACAACTTTGGCGCTGAAGTTGTCTGTGAATGTGGAGTTGGTGGCATGTGAAACCCGCATGTGGAGCATTGGTTTGTGTGGCATGCTCTACCAGGTTAATTCCTAGATAAAGCACTCAAAGGGAATTAAGCATAGAGTGTGAAAACTGACTTTCCTTGAGAGCTGCTTGGAAGCCTGATGGTGTGTGAAGTTAGTGAGCCAAATGGAGTTGTTCTCCCACAAGAACCACTCGGCTGATTCTTCTTCAATATGCCCTTCACCAACATGCAGTGTTTCCTTGATTGAATTAGCTCTCACACCAATATTTGTGCCTAGAGCCTTTGCATTGAGGACTCTCTGAATACCTCTTTGGAGCTGAAGTTGTATGTGAATGTGTAGTTGGTGGCATGTGAAACCCGCATGTGGAGCATTGGTTTGTGTGGGATGCTCTACCAGGTTCATTCCTAGATAATGCACTCAAAGGGCATTAAGCATAGAGTGTGAAAACTGAGTTTCCTTGAGAGCTGCTTGGAAGCCTGATGGTGTGTGAAGTTATTGAGCCAAATGGAGTTGTTCTCCCACAAGAACCACTCGGCTGATTCTTCTTCAATATGCCCTTCACCAACATGCAGTGTTTCCTTGATAGAATTAGCTCTCACACCAATATTTGCACCTACAGCCTTTGCATTGTGGGCTATATGAAAACAACTTTGGCGCTGAAGTTATCTGTGAATGTGAAGTTGGTGGCATGTGAAACCCGCATGTGGAGCATTGGTTTGTATGGGATGCTCATCAAGCTTCCTTTCAGTGCTAGGCACTCAAAGGGCACAAAGCATAGAGTGTGAAAACTGAGTTTCCCGTTGAGAGCTGCTTGGAAGCCTGATGGTGTGTGAAGTTAGTGAGCCAAATGGAGCTGTTCTCCACAAGAACCACTCGGCTGATTCTTCTTCAATATGCCCTTCACCAACATGCAGTGTTTCCTTGATTGAATTAGCTCTCACACCAATATTTGCGTCTAGACCCTTTGCATTGAGGACTCCCTGAAAATGGCTTTGGCGCTGAAGTTGTCTGTGAAAGTGGAGTTGGTGGCATGTGAAACCCGCATGTGGAGCATTGGTTTGTGTGGGATGCTCTACCAGGTTAATTCCTAGATAATGCACTCAAAGGGCATTAAGCATAGAGTGTGAAAACTGAGTTTCCTTGAGAGCTGCTTGGAAGCCTGATGGTGTGTGTAGTTAGTGAGCCAAATGGAGTTGTTCTCCCACAAGAACCACTCGGCTGATTCTTGTTCAATATGCCCTTCACCAACATGCAGTGTTTCCTTGATTGAATTAGCTCTCACACCAATATTTGTGTCTAGAGCCTTTGCATTGAGGGCTATCTGAAAACGGCTTTGGCGCTGAAGTTGTCTTTGAAAGTGGAGTTGGTGGCATGTGAAAACCGCATGTGGAGCATTGGTTTGTATGGGAGGCTCATCAAGCTTCCTTTCAGTGCTAGGCACTCAAAGGGCACAAAGCATAGAGTGTGAAAACTGAGTTTCCTTGAGAGCTGCTTGGAAGCCTGATGGTGTGTGAAGTTAGTGAGCCAAATGGAGTAGTTCTCCCACAAGAACCACTCGGCTGATTCTTGTTCAATATGCCCTTCACAAACATGCAGTGTTTCCTTGATTGAATTAGCTCTCACACCAATATTTGCGTCTAGAGCCTTTGCATTGAGGGCTATCTGAAAACGGCTTTGGCCCTGAAGTTGTCTGTGAATGTGGAGTTGCTGGGAAGGAAAACCTGCATGTGGAGCATTGGTTTGTGTGGGATGCTCACCAAGCTTCCTTTCAGTCCTAGGCACTCAAAGGGCATTAAGCATAGAGTGTGAAAACTGAGTTTCGTTGAGAGCTGCTTGGAAGCCTGATGGTGTGTGAATTTAGTGAGCCAAATGGAGTTGTTTTCCAAAAGAACCACTCGGCTGATTCTTCTTCAATATGCCCTTCACCAACATGCAGTGTTTCCTTGATTGAATTAGCTCTCACACCAATATTTGCGTCTAGAGCCTTTGCATTGAGGGCTATCTGAAAACGGCTTTGGCGCTGAATTTGTCTGTGAAAGTGGAGCATTGGTTTGTGTGGGATGCTCATCAAGCTTCCTTTAAGTCCTAGGCATTCAAAGGGCATGAAGCATAGAGTGTGAAAACTGAGTTTCCTTGAGAGCTGCTTGGAAGCCTGATGGTGTGTGAAGTTAGTGAGCCAAATGTAGCTGTTCTCCCACAAGAACCACTCGGCTGATTCTTCAATATGCCCTTCACCAACATGCAGTGTTTCCTTGATTGAATTAACTCTCACACCAATATTTGGGTCTAGAGCCTTTGCATTGAGGGCTATCTGAAAACAACTTTGGCGCTGAAGTTGTCTGTGAAAGTGGAGTTGGAGGCATGTGGAACCCGCATGTGGAGCATTGGTTTGTGTGGGATGCTCTACCAGGTTAATTCCTAGATAATGCACTCAAAGGGCATGAAGCATAGAGTGTGAAAACTGAGTTTCCTTGAGAGCTGCTTGGAAGCCTGATGGTGTGTGAAGTTAGTGAGCCAAATGGAGCTGTTCTCCCACAAGAACCACTCGGCTGATTCTTCTTCAATATGCCCTTCACCAACATGCAGTGTTTCCTTGATTGAATTAGATCTCACACCAATATTTGCGTCTAGAGCCTTTACATTGAGGGCTATCTGAAAACGGCTTTGGCGCTGAAGATGTCTGTGAATGTGGAGTTGGTGACATGTGAAACCCGCATGTGGAGCATTGGTTTGTGTGGAATGCTCTACCAGCTTCATTCCTAAATAATGCTCTCAAAGGGCATTAAGCATAGAGTGTGAAAACTGAGTTTCCTTGAGAGCTGCTTGGAAGCCTGATGGTGTGTGAAGTTATTGAGCCAAATGGAGTTGTTCTCCCACAAGAACCACTCGGCTGATTCTTCTTCAATATGCCCTTCACCAACATGCAGTGTTTCCTTGATTGAATTAGCTCTCACACCAATATTTGTGTCTAGAGCCTTTGCATTGAGGGCTATCTGAAAACGGCTTTGGCGCTGAAGTTGTCTGTGAAAGTGGAGCATTGGTTTGTGTGGGATGCTCATCAAGCTTCCTTTAAGTCCTAGGCATTCAAAGGGCATGAAGCATAGAGTGTGAAAACTGAGTTTCCTTGAGAGCTGCTTGCAAGCCTGATGGTGTGTGAAGTTAGTGAGCCAAATGGAGCTGTACTCCCACAAGAACCACTCGGCTGATTCTTCTTCAATATGCCCTTCGCCAACATGCAGTGTTTCCTTGATTGAATTAGCTCTCACACCAATATTTGCGTCTAGACCCTTTGCATTGAGGACTCTCTGAAAACGGCTTTGGCGCTGAAGTTGTCTGGGAAAGCGGAGTTGGTGGCATGTGAAACCCGCATGTGGAGCATTGGTTTGTGTGGGATGCTCTACAAGCTTCATTCCTAGATAATGCACTCAAAGGGCATTAAGCATAGAGTGTGAAAACTGAGTTTCCTTGAGAGCTGCTTGGAAGCCTGATGGTGTGTGAAGTTAGTGAGCCAAATGGAGTTGTTCTCCCACAAGAACCACTCGGCTGATTCTTCTTCAATATGCCCTTCACCAACATGCAGTGTTTCCTTGATTGAATTAACTCTCACACCAATATTTGGGTCTAGAGCCTTTGCATTGAGGGCTATCTGAAAACAACTTTGGCGCTGAAGTTGTCTGTGAAAGTGGAGTTGGAGGCATGTGGAACACGCATGTGGAGCATTGGTTTGTGTGGGATGCTCTACCAGGTTAATTCCTAGATAATGCACTCAAAGGGCATTAAGCATAGAGTGTGAAAACTGAGTTTCTTTGAGAGCTGCTTGGAAGCCTGATGGTGTGTGAAGTTAGTGAGCCAAATGGAGTTGTTCTCCCACAAGAACCACTCGGCTGATTCTTCTTCAATATGCCCTTCACCAACATGCAGTGTTTCCTTGATTGAATTAGCTCTCACACCAACATGTGTGTCTAGAGCCTTTGCATTAAGGACTCTTAAAACTGCTTTGGCGCTGAAGTTGTCTGTAAATGTGGAGTTGGTGGCATGTGAAACCCGCATGTGGAGCATTGGTTTGTATGGGATGCTCACCAGGCTCTTTCAGTGCTAGGCACTCAAAGGGCATTAAGCATAGAGTGTGAAAACTGAGTTTCCTTGAGAGCTGCTTGGAAGCCTGATGGTGTGTGAAGTTAGTGAGCCAAATGGAGTTGTTCTCCCACAAGAACCACTCGGCTGATTCTTCTTCAATATGCCCTTCACCAACATGCAGTGTTTCCTTGATTGAATTAGCTCTCACACCAATATTTGTGTCTAGAGCCTTTGCATTGAGGGCTATCTGAAAACCACTTTAGCGCTGAAGTAGTCTGTGAATGTGGAGTTGGTGGCATGTGAAACCCGCATGTGGAGCATTGGTTTGTGTGGGATGCTCCACCAGGTTCATTCCTAGATAATGCACTCAAAGGGCATTAAGCATAGAGTGTGAAAACTGAGTTTCCTTGAGAGCTGCTTTGAAGCCTGATGGTGTGTGAAGTTAGTGAGCCAAATGGAGTTGTTCTCCCACAAAAACCACTCGGCTGATTCTTCTTCAATATGCCCTTCACCAACATGCAGTGTTTCTTTGATTGAATTAGCTCTCACAAAAATATTTGCGCCTAGAGCCTTTGCATTGTGGGCTATCTAAAAACCTTTTTGGCTATGAAGTTGTCTGTGAATGTGGAGTTGGTGGCATGTGAAACCCGCATGTGGAGCATTGGTTTGTGTGGGATGCTCACACAGCTTCCTTCAGTCCTAGGCCCTCAAAGGGCATTAAGCATAGAGTGTGAAAACTGAGTTTCCTTGAGAGCTGCTTGGAAGCCTGATGGTGTGTGAAGTTAGTGAGCCAAATGGAGCTGTTCTCCCACAAGAACCACTCGGCTGATTCTTCTTCAATATGCCCTTCGCCAACATGCAGTGTTTCCTTGATTGAATTAGCTCTCACACAAATATTTGCGTCTAGACCCTTTGCATTGACGACTTTGTGAAAACGGCTTTGGCGCTGAATTTGTCTGTGAATGTGGAGTTGGTGGCATGTGAAATCTGCATGTGGAGAATTGGTTTGTGTGGGATGCTCTACCAGGTTCATTCCAGGAGAATGCACTCAAAGGGCATTAAGCATAGAGTGTGAAAACTGAGTTTCCTTGAGAGCTGCTTGGAAGCCTGATGGTGTGTGAAGTTAGTGAGCCAAATGGAGTTGTTCTCCCACAAGAACCACTCGGCTGATTCTTCTTCAATATGCCCTTCACCAACATGCAGTGTTTCCTTGATTGAATTAGCTCTCACACCAATATTTGCGCAAAGATCCTTTGCCTTGAGGGCTATCTGAAAACCACTTTGGCGCTGAAGTTGTCTGTGAATGTGGAGTTGGTGGCATGTGAAACCCGCATGTGGAGCATTGGTTTGTGTGGGATGCTCACCAAGCTTCCTTCAGTCCTAGGCCCTCAAAGGGCATTAAGCATAGAGTGTGAAAACTGAGTTTCCTTGAGAGCTGCTTGGAAGCCTGATGGTGTGTGAAGTTAGTGAGCCAAATGGAGTTATTCTCCAACAAGAAGCACTCGGCTGATTCTTCTTCAATATGCCCTTCACCAACATGCAGTGTTTCCTTGATTGAATTAGCTCTCACACCAATATTTGTGCCTAGAGCCTTTGCATTGAGGTCTATCTGAAAACGGCTTTGGCGCTGAAGTTGTCTGTGAATGTGGAGTTGGTGGCATGTGAAACCCGCATGTGGAGCATTGGTTTGTGTGGGATGCTCATCAAGTTTCCTTTCAGTCCTAGGCCCTAAAAGGGCATTAAGCATAGAGTGTGAAAACTGAGTTTCCTTGAGAGCTGCTTGGAAGCCTGATGGTGTGTGAAGTTAGTGAGCCAAATGGAGTTGTTCTCCCACAAGAACCACTCGGCTGATTCTTCTTCAATATTCCCTTCACCAACATGCAGTGTTTCCTTGATTGAATTAGCTCTCACACCAATATTTGTGTCTAGAGCCTTTGCATTGAGGGCTATCTGAAAAAGTTTTTGACTATGAAGTTGTCTGTGAATGTGGAGTTGGTGGAATGTGAAACCCGCATGTGGAGCATTGGTTTGTGTGGGATGCTCCAACAGGTTCATTCCTAGATAATGCACTCAAAGGGCATTAAGCATAGAGTGTGAAAAATGAGTTTCCTTGAGAGCTGCTTGGAAGCCTGATGGTGTGTGAAGTTAGTGAGCCAAATGGAGTTGTTTTCTCAAAACAACCACTAGGCTGATTCTTCTTCAATATGCCCTTCACCAACATGCAGTGTTTCCTTGATTGAATTAGCTCTCACACCAATATTTGTGTCTAGAGCCTTTGCATTGAAGGCTATCTGAAAACGTTTTTGGCTATGAAGTTGTCTGTGAATGTGGAGTTGGTGGAATGTGAAACCCGTATGTGGAGCATTGGTTTGTGTGGGATGCTCACGAAGCTTCTTTCAGTCCTAGGCCCTCAAAGGGCATGAAGCATAGAGTGTGAAAACTGAGTTTCTTTGAGAGCTGCTTGGAAGCCTGATGGTGTGTGAAGTTAGTGAGCCAAATGGAGTTGTTCTCCCACAAGAAGCACTCGGCTGATTCTTCTTCAATATGCCCTTCACCAACACGCAGTGTTTCCTTGATTGAATTAGCTCTCACACCAACATGTGTGTCTAGAGCCTTTGCATCAAGGACTCTTAAAACTGCTTTGGCGCTGAAGTTGTCTGTAAATGTGGAGTTGGTGGCATGTGAAACCCGCATGTGGAGCATTGGTTTGTATGGGATGCTCACCAGGCTCTTTCAGTGCTAGGCACTCAAAGGGCATTAAGCATAGAGTGTGAAAACTGAGTTTCCTTGAGAGCTGCTTGGAAGCCTGATGGTGTGTGAAGTTAGTGAGCCAAATGGAGTTGTTCTCCCACAAGAACCACTCGGCTGATTCTTCTTCAATATGCCCTTCACCAACATGCAGTGTTTCCTTGATTGAATTAGCTCTCACACCAATATTTGCGCCTAGAGCCTTTGCATTGAGGGCTCTCTGAAAATATTTTTGGCGATGAAGTTGTCTGTGAATGTGGAGTTTGTGGCATGTGAAACCCGCATGTGGAGCATTGCTTTGCGTGGGATGCTCATCAAGCTTCCTTTCAGTCCTAGGCACTCAAAGGGCATTAAGCATAGAGTGTGAAAACTGAGTTTCCTTGAGAGCTGCTTGGAAGCCTGATGGTGTGTGAAGTTAGTGAGCCAAATGGAGCTGTTCTCCCACAAGAACCACTCGGCTGATTCTTCTTCAATATGCCCTTCGCCAACATGCAGTGTTTCCTTGATTGAATTAGCTCTCACACAAATATTTGCGTCTAGACCCTTTGCATTGACGACTTTGTGAAAACGGCTTTGGCGCTGAATTTGTCTGTGAATGTGGAGTTGGTGGCATGTGAAATCTGCATGTGGAGCATTGGTTTGTGTGGGATGCTCTACCAGGTTCATTCCAGGAGAATGCACTCAAAGGGCATTAAGCATAGAGTGTGAAAACTGAGTTTCCTTGAGAGCTGCTTGGAAGCCTGATGGTGTGTGAAGTTAGTGAGCCAAATGGAGTTGTTCTCCCACAAGAACCACTCGGCTGATTCTTCTTCAATATGCCCTTCACCAACATGCAGTGTTTCCTTGATTGAATTAGCTCTCACACCAATATTTGCGCAAAGATCCTTTGCCTTGAGGGCTATCTGAAAACCACTTTGGCGCTGAAGTTGTCTGTGAATGTGGAGTTGGTGGCATGTGAAACCCGTATGTGGAGCATTGGTTTGTGTGGGATGCTCACCAAGCTTCTTTCAGTCCTAGGCCCTCAAAGGGCATGAAGCATAGAGTGTGAAAACTGAGTTTCCTTGAGAGCTGCTTGGAAGCCTGATGGTGTGTGAAGTTAGTGAGCCAAATGGAGTTGTTCTCCCACAAGAACCACTCGGCTGATTCTTCTTCAATATGCCCTTCACCAACATGCAGTGTTTCCTTGATTGAATTAGCTCTCACACCAATATTTGCGCCTAGAGCCTTTGCATTGAGGGCTCTCTGAAAATGTTTTTGGCGCTGAAGTTGTCTGTGAATGTGGAGTTGGTGGCATGTGAAACCCGCATGTGGAGCATTGCTTTGCGTGGGATGCTCATCAAGCTTCCTTTCAGTCCTAGGCACTCAAAGGGCATTAAGCATAGAGTGTGAAAACTGAGTTTCCTTGAGAGCTGTTTGGAAGCATGATGGTGTGTGAAGTTAGTGAGCCAAATGGAGTTGTTCTCCCACAAGAACCACTCGGCTGATTCTTCTTCAATATGCCCTTCGCCAACATGCAGTGTTTCCTTGATTGAATTAGCTCTCACACAAATATTTGCGTCTAGACCCTTTGCATTGACGACTTTGTGAAAACGGCTTTGGTGCTGAATTTGTCTGTGAATGTGGAGTTGGTGGCATGTGAAATCCGCATGTGGAGAATTGGTTTGTGTGGGATGCTCTACCAGGTTCATTCCAGGAGAATGCACTCAAAGGGCATTAAGCATAGAGTGTGAAATCTGAGTTTCCTTGAGAGCTGCTTGGAAGCCTGATGGTGTGTGAAGTTAGTGAGCCAAATGGAGTTGTTCTCCCACAAGAACCACTCGGCTGATTCTTCTTCAATATGCCCTTCACCAACATGCAGTGTTTCCTTGATTGGATTAGCTCTCACACCAATATTTGCGCATAGAGCCTTTGCATTGAGGTCTATCTGAAAACGGCTTTTGCGCTGAAGTTGTCTGTGAATGTGGAGTTGGTGGCATGTGAAACCCGCATGTGGAGCATTGGTTTGTGTGGGATGCTCTACCAGGTTCATTCCTAGATAACCACTGAATGGCATGAAGCATAGAGTGTGAAAACTGAGTTTCCTTGAGAGCTGCTTGGAAGCCTGATGGTGTGTGAAGTTAGAGAGCCAAATGGAGTTGTTCTCCCACAAGAACCACTCGGCTGATTCTTCTTCAATATGCCCTTCACCAACATGCAGTGTTTCCTTGATTGAATTAGCTCTCACACCAATATTTGTGTCTAGAGCCTTTGCATTGAGGACTCTCTGAAAACGACATTGGCGCTGAAGTTGTCTGTGAATGTGGAGTTGGTGGAATGTGAAACCCACATGTGGAGCATTGGTTTGCGTGGGATGCTCATCAAGCTTCCTTTCAGTCCTAGGCACTCAAAGGGCGTTAATCATAGAGTGTGAAAACTGAGTTTCCTTGAGAGCTGCTTGGAAGCCTGATGGTGTGTGAAGTTAGTGAGCCAAATGGAGTTGTTCTCCCACAAGAACCACTCGGCTGATTCTTCTTCAATATGCCCTTCACCAACATGCAGTGTTTCCTTGATTGAATTAGCTCTCACATCAATATTTGTGCCTAGACCCTTTGCATTGAGGACTATCTGAAAACGGCTTTGGCCCTGGAGATGTCTGTGAATGTGGAGTTGGTGGCATGTGAAACCCGCATGTGGAGCATTGGTTTGTGTGGGATGCTCTACCAGGTTCATTCCTAGATAATGCACTCAAAGGGCATTAAGCATAGAGTGTGAAAACTGAGTTTCCTTGAGAGCTGCTTGGAAGCCTGATGGTGTGTGAAGTTAGTGAGCCAAATGGAGTTGTTCTCCCACAAGAACCACTCGGCTGATTCTTCTTCAATATTCCCTTCACCAACATGCAGTGTTTCCTTGATTGAATTAGCTCTCACACCAATATTTGCGCAAAGATCCTTTGCCTTGAGGGCTCTCTGAAAATGTTTTTGGCGCTGAAGTTGTCTGTGAATGTGGAGTTGGTGGCATGTGAAACCCGCATGTGGAGCATTGCTTTGCGTGGGATGCTCATCAAGCTTCCTTCCAGTCCTAGGAACTCAAAGGGCATTAAGCATAGAGTGTGAAAACTGAGTTTCCTTGAGAGGTGCTTGGAAGCCTGATGGTGTGTGAAGTTAGAGAGCCAAATGGAGTTGTTCTCCCACAAGAACCACTCGGCTGATTCTTCTTCAATATGCCCTTCACCAACATGCAGTGTTTCCTTGATTGAATTAGCTCTCACACCAATATTTGCGTCTAGAGCGTTTGCATTGAGGACTCGATGAAAACGGCTTTGGTGCTGAAGTTGTCTGTGAATGTGAAGTTGGTGGCATGTGAAATCCGCATGTGGAGCATTGGTTTGTGTGGGATGCTCTACCAGGTTCATTCCAATAGAATGCAATCAAAGGGCATTAAGCATAGAGTGTGAAAGCTGAGTTTCCTTGAGAGCTGCTTGGAAGCCTGATGGTGTGTGAAGTTAGTGAGCCAAATGGAGTTGTTCTCCCACAAGAACCACCCGGCTGATTCTTCTTCAATATGCCCTTCACCAACATGCAGTGTTTCCTTGATTGAATTAGCTCTCACACCAATATTTGCGCCTAGAGCCTTTGCATTGAGGGCTCTCTGAAAATGTTTTTGGCGCTGAAGTTGTCTGTGAATGTGGAGTTGGTGGCATGTGAAAAACGCATGTGGAGCATTGGTTTGTGTGGAATGCTGTACGAGGTTCATTCCTAGATAATGCACTGAAAGGGCATTAAGCATAGAGTGTGAAAACTGAGTTTCCTTGAGAGCTGCTTGGAAGCCTGATGGTGTGTGAAGTTAGAGAGCCAAATGGAGTTGTTCTCCCACAAGAACCACTCGGCTGATTCTTCTTCAATATGCCCTTCGCCAACATGCAGTGTTTCCTTGATTGAATTAGCTCTCACACCAATATTTGTTTCTAGAGCCTTTGCATTGAGGACTCTCTGAAAACGACTTTGGCGTTGAAGTTGTCTGTGAATGTGGAGTTGGTGGAATGTGAAACCCACATGTGGAGCATTGGTTTGTGTGGGATGCTCACCAGGCTCCTTTCAGTGTTAGGCACTCAAAGGGCATTAAGCATAGAGTGTGAAAACTGAGTTTCCTTGAGAGCTGCTTGGAAGCCTGATGGTGTGTGAAGTTAGTGAGCCAAATGGAGTTGTTCTCCCACAAGAACCACCCGGCTGATTCTTCTTCAATATGCCCTTCACCAACATGCAGTGTTTCCTTGATTGAATTAGCTCTCACACCAATATTTGTGTCTAGAGCCTTTGCATTGAGGGCTATCTGAAAACCACTTTGGCGCTGAAGTTGTCTGTGAATGTGGAGTTGGTGGCATGTGAAACCCGCATGTGGAGCATTGGTTTGTGTGGGATGCTCTACAAGCTTCATTCCTAGATAATGCACTCAAAGGGCATTAAGCATAGAGTGTGAAAACTGAGTTTCCTTGAGAGCTGCTTGGAAGCCTGATCGTGTGTGAAGTTAGTGAGCCAAATGGAGTTGTTCTCCCACAAGAACCACTCGGCTGATTCTTCTTCAATATGCCCTTCACCAACATGCAGTGTTTCCTTGATTGAATTAGCTCTCACACCAATATTTGCGCATAGAGCCTTTGCCTTGAGGACTCTCTGAAAACGGCTTTGGCGCTGAAGTTGTCTGTGAATGTGGAGTTGGTGGCATGTGAAACCCGCATGTGGAGCATTGGTTTGTGTGGGATGCTATACCAGGTTCATTCCTAGATAACCACTCAATGGGCATGAAGCATAGAGTGTGAAAACTGAGTTTCCTTGAGAGCTGCTTGGAAGCCTGATGGTGTGTGAAGTTAGAGAGCCAAATGGAGTTGTTCTCCCACAAGAACCACTCGGCTGATTCTTCTTCAATATGCCCTTCACCAACATGCAGTATTTCCTTGATTGAATTAGCTCTCACACCAATATTTGTGTCTAGAGCCTTTGCATTGAGGACTCTCTGAAAACGACTTTGGCGCTGAAGTTGTCTGTGAATGTGGAGTTGGTGGAATGTGAAACCCACATGTGGAGCATTGGTTTGCGTGGGATGCTCATCAAGCTTCCTTTCAGTCCTAGGCACTCAAACGGCGTTAAGCATAGAGTGTGAAAACTGAGTTTCCTTGAGAGCTGCTTGGAAGCCTGATGGTGTGTGAAGTTAGTGAGCCAAATGGAGTTGTTCTCCCACAAGAACCACTCGGCTGATTCTTCTTCAATATGCCCTTCACCAACATGCAGTGTTTCCTTGATTGAATTAGCTCTCACATCAATATTTGTGCCTAGAGCCTTTGCATTGAGGACTATCTGAAAACGGCTTTGGCGCTGTAGATGTCTGTGAATGTGGAGTTGGTGGCATGTGAAACCCGCATGTGGAGCATTGGTTTGTGTGGGATGCTCTACCAGGTTAATTCCTAGATAATGCACTCAAAGGGCATTAAGCATAGAGTGTGAAAACTGAGTTTCCTTGAGAGCTGCTTGGAAGCCTGATGGTGTGTGAAGTTAGTGAGCCAAATGGAGTTGTTCTCCCACAAGAACCACTCGGCTGATTCTTCTTCAATATGCCCTTCACCAACATGCAGTGTTTCCTTGATTGAATTAGCTCTCACACCAATATTTGCGCAAAGATCCTTTGCCTTGAGGGCTCTCTGAAAATGTTTTTGGCGCTGAAGTTGTCTGTGAATGTGGAGTTGGTGGCATGTGAAACCCGCATGTGGAGCATTGCTTTGCGTGGGATGCTCATCAAGCTTCCTTTCAGTCCTAGGAACTCAAAGGGCATTAAGCATAGAGTGTGAAAACTGAGTTTCCTTGAGAGGTGCTTGGAAGCCTGATGGTGTGTGAAGTTAGAGAGCCAAATGGAGTTGTTCTCCCACAAGAACCACTCGGCTGATTCTTCTTCAATATGCCCTTCACCAACATGCAGTGTTTCCTTGATTGAATTAGCCCTCACACCAATATTTGCGTCTAGAGCGTTTGCATTGAGGACTCGATGAAAACGGCTTTGGTGCTGAAGTTGTCTGTGAATGTGAAGTTGGTGGCATGTGAAATCCGCATGTGGAGCATTGGTTTGTGTGGGATGCTCTACCAGGTTCATTCCAATAGAATGCAATCAAAGGGCATTAAGCATAGAGTGTGAAAGCTGAGTTTCCTTGAGAGCTGCTTGGAAGCCTGATGGTGTGTGAAGTTAGAGAGCCAAATGGAGTTGTTCTCCCACAAGAATCACTCGGCTGATTCTTCTTCAATATGCCCTTCGCCAACATGCAGTGTTTCCTTGATTGAATTAGCTCTCACACCAATATTTGTTTCTATAGCCTTTGCCTTGAGGACTCTCTGAAAACGGCTTTGGCGTTGAAGTTGTCTGTGAATGTGGAGTTGGTGGCATGTGAAACCCGCATGTGGAGCATTGGTTTGCGTGGGATGCTCATCAAGCTTCCTTTCAGTCCTAGGCACTCAAAGGGCATTAAGCATAGAGTGTGAAAACTGAGTTTCCTTGAGAGCTGCTTGGAAGCCTGATGGTGTGTGAAGTTAGTGAGCCAAATGGAGTTGTTCTCCCACAAGTACCACTCTGCTAATTCTACTTGAATATGCCCTTCACCAACATGCAGTGTTTCCTTGATTGAATTAGCTCTCACACCAATATTTGTGCCTAGAGCCTTTGCATTGAGGACTATCTGAAAACGGCTTTGGCGCTGTAGATGTCTGTGAATGTGGAGTTGGTGGCATGTGAAACCCGCATGTGGAGCATTGCTTTGCGTGGGATGCTCATCAAGCTTCCTTTCAGTCCTAGGCACTCAAAGGGCATTAAGCATAGTGTGTGAAAACTGAGTTTCCTTGAGATCTGCTTGGAAGCCTGATGGTGTGTGAAGTTAGTGAGCCAAATGGAGTTGTTCTCCCACAAGAACCACTCGGCTGATTCTTCTTCAATATGCCCTTCACCAACATGCAGTGTTTCCTTGATTGAATTAGCTCTCACACCAATATTTTCGTCTAGAGCGTTTGCATTGACGACTCTCAGAAAATGGCTTTGGCGCTGAAGTTTTCTGTGAATGTGAAGTTGGTGGCATGTGAAATCCGCATGTGGAGCATTGGTTTGTGTGGAATGCTGTACGAGGTTCATTCCTAGATAATGCACTGAAAGGGCATTAAGCATAGAGTGTGAAAACTGAGTTTCCTTGAGAGCTGCTTGGAAGCCTGATGGTGTGTGAAGTTAGAGAGCCAAATGGAGTTGTTCTCCCACAAGAACCACTCGGCTGATTCTTCTTCAATATGCCCTTCGCCAACATGCAGTGTTTCCTTGATTGAATTAGCTCTCACACCAATATTTGTTTCTAGAGCCTTTGCATTGAGGACTCTCTGAAAACGACTTTGGCGTTGAAGTTGTCTGTGAATGTGGAGTTGGTGGAATGTGAAACCCACATGTGGAGCATTGGTTTGTGTGGGATGCTCACCAGGCTCCTTTCAGTGTTAGGCACTCAAAGGGCATTAAGCATAGAGTGTGAAAACTGAGTTTCCTTGAGAGCTGCTTGGAAGCCTGATGGTGTGTGAAGTTAGTGAGCCAAATGGAGTTGTTCTCCCACAAGAACCACCCGGCTGATTCTTCTTCAATATGCCCTTCACCAACATGCAGTGTTTCCTTGATTGAATTAGCTCTCACACCAATATTTGTGTCTAGAGCCTTTGCATTGAGGGCTATCTGAAAACCACTTTGGCGCTGAAGTTGTCTGTGAATGTGGAGTTGGTGGCATGTGAAACCCGCATGTGGAGCATTGGTTTGTGTGGGATGCTCTACAAGCTTCATTCCTAGATAATGCACTCAAAGGGCATTAAGCATAGAGTGTGAAAACTGAGTTTCCTTGAGAGCTGCTTGGAAGCCTGATCGTGTGTGAAGTTAGTGAGCCAAATGGAGTTGTTCTCCCACAAGAACCACTCGGCTGATTCTTCTTCAATATGCCCTTCACCAACATGCAGTGTTTCCTTGATTGAATTAGCTCTCACACCAATATTTGCGCATAGAGCCTTTGCCTTGAGGACTCTCTGAAAACGGCTTTGGCGCTGAAGTTGTCTGTGAATGTGGAGTTGGTGGCATGTGAAACCCGCATGTGGAGCATTGGTTTGTGTGGGATGCTATACCAGGTTCATTCCTAGATAACCACTCAATGGGCATGAAGCATAGAGTGTGAAAACTGAGTTTCCTTGAGAGCTGCTTGGAAGCCTGATGGTGTGTGAAGTTAGAGAGCCAAATGGAGTTGTTCTCCCACAAGAACCACTCGGCTGATTCTTCTTCAATATGCCCTTCACCAACATGCAGTATTTCCTTGATTGAATTAGCTCTCACACCAATATTTGTGTCTAGAGCCTTTGCATTGAGGACTCTCTGAAAACGACTTTGGCGCTGAAGTTGTCTGTGAATGTGGAGTTGATGGAATGTGAAACCCACATGTGGAGCATTGGTTTGCGTGGGATGCTCATCAAGCTTCCTTTCAGTCCTAGGCACTCAAACGGCGTTAAGCATAGAGTGTGAAAACTGAGTTTCCTTGAGAGCTGCTTGGAAGCCTGATGGTGTGTGAAGTTAGTGAGCCAAATGGAGTTGTTCTCCCACAAGAACCACCCGGCTGATTCTTCTTCAATATGCCCTTCACCAACATGCAGTGTTTCCTTGATTGAATTAGCTCTCACATCAATATTTGTGCCTAGAGCCTTTGCATTGAGGACTATCTGAAAACGGCTTTGGCGCTGGAGATGTCTGTGAATGTGGAGTTGGTGGCATGTGAAACCCGCATGTGGAGCATTGGTTTGTGTGGGATGCTCTACCAGGTTAATTCCTAGATAATGCACTCAAAGGGCATTAAGCATAGAGTGTGAAAACTGAGTTTCCTTGAGAGCTGCTTGGAAGCCTGATGGTGTGTGAAGTTAGTGAGCCAAATGGAGTTGTTCTCCCACAAGAACCACTCGGCTGATTCTTCTTCAATATGCCCTTCACCAACATGCAGTGTTTCCTTGATTGAATTAGCTCTCACACCAATATTTGCGCAAAGATCCTTTGCCTTGAGGGCTCTCTGAAAATGTTTTTGGCGCTGAAGTTGTCTGTGAATGTGGAGTTGGTGGCATGTGAAACCCGCATGTGGAGCATTGCTTTGCGTGGGATGCTCATCAAGCTTCCTTTCAGTGCTAGGCACTCAAAGGGCATTAAGCATAGAGTGTGAAAACTGAGTTTCCTTGAGAGGTGCTTGGAAGCCTGATGGTGTGTGAAGTTAGAGAGCCAAATGGAGTTGTTCTCCCACAAGAACCACTCGGCTGATTCTTCTTCAATATGCCCTTCACCAACATGCAGTGTTTCCTTGATTGAATTAGCCCTCACACCAATATTTGTGTCTAGAGCGTTTGCATTGAGGACTCGATGAAAACGGCTTTGGTGCTGAAGTTGTCTGTGAATGTGAAGTTGGTGGCATGTGAAATCCGCATGTGGAGCATTGGTTTGTGTGGGATGCTCTACCAGGTTCATTCCAATAGAATGCAATCAAAGGGCATTAAGCATAGAGTGTGAAAGCTGAGTTTCCTTGAGAGCTGCTTGGAAGCCTGATGGTGTGTGAAGTTAGAGAGCCAAATGGAGTTGTTCTCCCACAAGAATCACTCGGCTGATTCTTCTTCAATATGCCCTTCGCCAACATGCAGTGTTTCCTTGATTGAATTAGCTCTCACACCAATATTTGTTTCTAGAGCCTTTGCCTTGAGGACTCTCTGAAAACGGCTTTGGCGCTGAAGTTGTCTGTGAATGTGGAGTTGGTGGCATGTGAAACCCACATGTGTAGCATTGGTTTGTGTGGGATGCGCTCACCAGGCTTCCTTTCAGTGCTCGGCACTCAAAGGGCATTAAGCATAGAGTGCGAAAACTGAGTTTCCTTGAGAGCTGCTTTGAAGCCTGATGGTGTGTGAAGTTAGTGAGCCCAAATGGAGTTGTTCTCCCACAAGAACCCACTCGGTTGATTCTTCTTCTATATGCCCTTCACCAACATGCAGTGTTTCCTTGATTGAATTAACTCTAACACCAATATTTGCGCCTAGATCCTTGTCTGCATTGAGGACTCTCTGAAAACGTTTCTGGCGTTGAAGTTGTCTGTGAATGTGGAGTTGGTGGCATGTGAAACCCGCATGTGGAGCATTGGTTTGCGTGGGATGCTCATCAAGCTTCCTTTCAGTCCTAGGCACTCAAAGGGCATTAAGCATAGAGTGTGAAAACTGAGTTTCCTTGAGAGCTGCTTGGAAGCCTGATGGTGTGTGAAGTTAGTGAGCCAAATGGAGTTGTTCTCCACAAGTACCACTCTGCTAATTCTTCTTCAATATGCCCTTCACCAACATGCAGTGTTTCCTTGATTGAATTAGCTCTCACACCAATATTTGCTTCTAGAGCCTTTGCATTGAGGACTATCTGAAAACGGCTTTGGCGCTGTAGATGTCTGTGAATGTGGAGTTGGTGGCATGTGAAACCCGCATGTGGAGCATTGCTTTGCGTGGGATGCTCATCAAGCTTCCTTTCAGTCCTAGGCACTCAAAGGGCATTAAGCATAGTGTGTGAAAACTGAGTTTCCTTGAGAGCTGCTTGGAAGCCTGATGGTTTGTGAAGTTAGTGAGCCAAATGGAGTTGTTCTCCCACAAGAACCACTCGGCTGATTCTTCTTCAATATGCCCTTCACCAACATGCAGTGTTTCCTTGATTGAATTAGCTCTCACACCAATATTTTCGTCTAGAGCGTTTGCATTGACGACTTTCAGAAAATGGCTTTGGCGCTGAAGTTTTCTGTGAATGTGAAGTTGGTGGCATGTGAAATCCGCATGTGGAGCATTGGTTTGTGTGGGATGCTCTACCAGGTTCATTCCTAGATAATGCACTCAAAAGGCATTAAGCATAGAGTGTGAAAGCTGAGTTTCCTTGAGAGCTGCTTGGAAGCCTGATGGTGTGTGAAGTTAGTGAGCCAAATGGAGTTGTTCTCCCACAAGAACCACTCGGCTGATTCTTCTTCAATATGCCCTTCACCAACATGCAGTGTTTCCTTGATTGAATTAGCTCTCACACCAATATTTGCGCAATAATCCTTTGCCTTGAGGACTCTCTGAAAACGTCTTTGGCGCTGAAGTTGTCTGTGAATGTGGAGTTGGTGGCATGTGAAACGCACATGTGGAGCATTGGTTTGTGTGGGATGCGCTCACCAGGCTTCCTTTCAGTGCTAGGCACTCAAAGGGCATTAAGCATAGAGTGTGAAAACTGAGTTTCCTTGAGAGCTGCTTGGAAGAATGATGGTGTGTGAAGTTAGTGAGCCAAATGGAGTTGTTCTCCCACAAGAACCACTCGGCTGATGCTTCTTCAATATGCCCTTCACCAACATGCAGTGTTTCCTTGATTGAATTAGCTCTCACACCAATATTTGCACCTAGAGCCTTTGCATTGAGGACTCTCTGAAAACTTTTTTGGCTATAAGGTTGTCTGTGAATGTGGAGTTGGTGGCATGTGAAACCCGCATGTGGAGCATTCGTTTGTGTGGGATGCTCTACCAGGTTCATTCCTAGATAATGCACTCAAAGGGCATTAAGCATAGAGTGTGAAAACTGAGTTTCCTTGAGAGCTGCTTGGAAGCCTGATGGTGTGTGAAGTTAGTGAGCCAAATGGAGTTGTTCTCCCACAAGAACCACTCGGCTGATTCTTCTTCAATATGCCCTTCACCAACATGCAGTGTTTCCTTGATTGAATTAGCTCTCACACCAATATTTGCGCATAAAGCCTTTACCTTGAGGACTACCTGAAAATGTTTTTGGCGCTGAAGTTGTCTGTGAATGTGGAGTTGGTGGCATGTGAAACCCGCATGTGGAGCATTGCTTTGCGTGGGATGCTCATCAAGCTTCCTTTCAGTCCTAGGAACTCAAAGGGCATTAAGCATAGAGTGTGAAAACTGAGTTTCCTTGAGAGGTGCTTGGAAGCCTGATGGTGTGTGAAGTTAGAGAGCCAAATGGAGTTGTTCTCCCACAAGAACCACTCGGCTGATTCTTCTTCAATATGCCCTTCACCAACATGCAGTGTTTCCTTGATTGAATTAGCCCTCACACCAATATTTGTGTCTAGAGCGTTTGCATTGAGGACTCGATGAAAACGGCTTTGGTGCTGAAGTTGTCTGTGAATGTGAAGTTGGTGGCATGTGAAATCCGCATGTGGAGCATTGGTTTGTGTGGGATGCTCTACCAGGTTCATTCCAATAGAATGCAATCAAAGGGCATTAAGCATAGAGTGTGAAAGCTGAGTTTCCTTGAGAGCTGCTTGGAAGCCTGATGGTGTGTGAAGTTAGAGAGCCAAATGGAGTTGTTCTCCCACAAGAATCACTCGGCTGATTCTTCTTCAATATGCCCTTCGCCAACATGCAGTGTTTCCTTGATTGAATTAGCTCTCACACCAATATTTGTTTCTAGAGCCTTTGCCTTGAGGACTCTCTGAAAACGGCTTTGGCGCTGAAGTTGTCTGTGAATGTGGAGTTGGTGGCATGTGAAACCCACATGTGTAGCATTGGTTTGTGTGGGATGCGCTCACCAGGCTTCCTTTCAGTGCTCGGCACTCAAAGGGCATTAAGCATAGAGTGCGAAAACTGAGTTTCCTTGAGAGCTGCTTTGAAGCCTGATGGTGTGTGAAGTTAGTGAGCCAAATGGAGGTTGTTCTCCCACAAGAACCACTCGGTTGATTCTTCTTCTATATGCCCTTCACCAACATGCAGTGTTTCCTTGATTGAATTAACTCTAACACCAATATTTGCGCCTAGATCCTTTGCATTGAGGACTCTCTGAAAACGTTTGTGGCGTTGAAGTTGTCTGTGAATGTGGAGTTGGTGGCATGTGAAACCCGCATGTGGAGCATTGGTTTGCGTGGGGATGCTCATCAAGCTTCCTTTCAGTCCTAGGCACTCAAAGGGCATTAAGCATAGAGTTGTGAAAACTGAGTTTCCTTGAGAGCTGCTTGGAAGCCTGATGGTGTGTGAAGTTAGTGAGCCAAATGGAGTTGTTCTCCCACAAGTACCACTCTGCTAATTCTTCTTGAATATGCCCTTCACCAACATGCAGTGTTTCCTTGATTGAATTAGCTCTCACACCAATATTTGTGCCTAGAGCCTTTGCATTGAGGACTATCTGAAAACGGCTTTGGCGCTGTAGATGTCTGTGAATGTGGAGTTAGGTGGCATGTGAAACCCGCATGTGGAGCATTGCTTTGCGTGGGATGCTCATCAAGCTTCCTTTCAGTCCTAGGCACTCAAAGGGCATTAAGCATAGTGTGTGAAAACTGAGTTTCCTTGAGAGCTGCTTGGAAGCCTGATGGTTTGTGAAGTTAGTGAGCCAAATGGAGTTGTTCTCCCACAAGAACCACTCGGCTGATTCTTCTTCAATATGCCCTTCACCAACATGCAGTGTTTCCTTGATTGAATTAGCTCTCACACCAATATTTTCGTCTAGAGCGTTTGCATTGACGACTCTCAGAAAATGGCTTTGGCGCTGAAGTTTTCTGGTGAATGTGAAGTTGGTGGCATGTGAAACCCGCATGTGGAGCATTGGTTTGTGTGGGGATGCTCTACCAGGTTAATTCCTAGATAATGCACTCAAAAGGCATTAAGCATAGAGTGTGAAAGCTGAGTTTCCTTGAGAGCTGCTTGGAAGCCTGATGGTGTGTGAAGTTAGTGAGCCAAATGGAGTTGTTCTCCCACAAGAACCACTCGGCTGATTCTTCTTCAATATGCCCTTCACCAACATGCAGTGTTTCCTTGATTGAATTAGCTCTCACACCAATATTTGCGCAATAATCCTTTGCCTTGAGGACTCTCTGAAAACGTCTTTGGCGCTGAAGTTGTCTGTGAATGTGGAGTTGGTGGCATGTGAAACGCACATGTGGAGCATTGGTTTGTGTGGGATGCGCTCACCAGGCTTCCTTTCAGTGCTAGGCACTCAAAGGGCATTAAGCATAGAGTGTGAAAACTGAGTTTCCCTTGAGAGCTGCTTGAAGCCTGATGGTGTGTGAAGTTAGTGAGCCAAATGGAGTTGTTCTCCACAAGAACCACTCGGCTGATGCTTCTTCAATATGCCCTTCACCAACATGCAGTGTTTCCTTGATTGAATTAGCTCTCACACCAATATTTGCACCTAGAGCCTTTGCATTGAGGACTCTCTGAAAACTTTTTTGGCTATAAGGTTGTCTGTGAATGTGGAGTTGGTGGCATGTGAAACCCGCATGTGGAGCATTCGTTTGTGTGGGATGCTCTACCAGGTTCATTCCTAGATAATGCACTCAAAGGGCATTAAGCATAGAGTGTGAAAACTGAGTTTCCTTGAGAGCTGCTTGGAAGCCTGATGGTGTGTGTGAAGTTAGTGAGCCAAATGGAGTTGTTCTCCCACAAGAACCACTCTGCTAATTCTTCTTCAATATGCCCTTCACCAACATGCAGTGTTTCCTTGATTGAATTAGCTCTCACACCAATATTTGCGCATAAAAGCCTTTACCTTGAGGACTACCTGAAAACGGCTTTGGCGCTGAAGTTGTCTGAGAATGTGGAGTTGGTGGCATGTGCAACCCGCATGTGGAGCATTGGTTTGTGTGGGATGCGCTCACCAGGCTTCCTTTCAATGCTAGGCACTCAAAGGGCATTAAGCATAGAGTGTGAAAACTGAGTTTCCTTGAGAGCTGCTTGGAAGCCTGATGGTGTGTGAAGTTAGTGAGCCAAATGGAGTTGTTCTCCACAAGAACCACTCGGCTGATTCTTCTTCAATATGCCCTTCACCAACATGCAGTGTTTCCTTGATTGAATTAGCTCTCACACAAATATTTGCGCCTAGAGCCTTTGCATTGAGGGCTACCTGGTAAGGTTTTTGGCGCTGAAGTTGTCTGTGAATGTGGAGTTGGTGGCATGTGAAACCCGCATGTGGAGCATTGGTTTGTGTGGGATGCTCACCAGGCTCCTTTCAGTGCTAGGCACTCAAAGAGCATTAAGCATAGAGTGTGAAAACTGAGTTTCCTTGAGAGCTGCTTGGAAGCCTGATGGTGTGTGAAGTTAGTGAGCCAAATGGAGTTGTTCTCCCACAAGAACCACTCGGCTGATTCTTCTTCAATATGCCCTTCACCAACATGCAGTGTTTCCTTGATTGAATTAGCTCTCACACCAATATTTTCGTCTAGATCCTTTGCATTGAGGGCTATCTGAAAACTTTTTTGGCTATGAGGTTGTCTGTGAATGTGGAGTTGGTGGCATGTGAAACCCGCATGTGGAGCATTGGTTTGTGTGGGATGCTCTACGAGGTTCATTCCTAGATAATGCACTCAAAGGGCATGAAGCATAGAGTGTGAAAACTGAGTTTTCCTTGAGAGATGCTTGGAAGCCTGATGGTGTGTGAAGTTAGTGAGCCAAATGGAGTTGTTCTCCCACAAGAACCACTCGGCTGATTCTTCTTCAATATGCCCTTCACCAACATGCAGTGTTTCCTTGATTGAATTAGCTCTCACACCAACATGTGTGTCTAGAGCCTTTGCATTGAGGGCTATCTGAAAACGGCTTTGGTGCTGAAGTTGTCTGTGAATGTGGAGTTGGTGGCCTGTGAAACCCGCATGTGGAGCATTGGTTTGTGTGGGATGCTCTACCAGGTTCATTCCTAGATAATGAACTCAAAGGGCATTAAGCATAGAGTGTGAAAACTGAGTTTCCTTGAGAGCTGCTTGGAAGCCTGATGGGTGTGTGAAGTTAGTGAGCCAAATGGAGTTGTTCTCCCACAAGAACCACTCGGCTGATTCTTCTTCAATATGCCCTACACCAACATGCAGTGTTTCCTTGATTGAATTAGCTCTCACACAAATATTTGTGTCTATAGCCTTTGCATTGAGGGCTATCTGAAAACGGCTTTGGCGCTGAAGTTGTCTGTGAATGTGGAGTTGGTGGCATGTGAAACCGGCATGTGGAGCATTGGTTTGTGTGGAATGCGCTCACCAGGCTTCCTTTCAGTGCTAGGCACTCAAAGAGCATTAAGCATAGAGTGTGAAAACTGAGTTTCCTTGAGAGCTGCATGGAAGCCTGATGGTGTGTGAAGTTAGTGAGCCAAATGGAGTTGTTCTCCCACAAGAACCACTCGGCTGATTCTTCTTCAATATGCCCTTCACCAACATGCAGTGTTTCCTTGATTGAACTAGCTCTCACACCAAGATGTGTGTCTAGAGCCTTTGCATTGAGGGGCTATCTGAAAACGGCTTTGGCGCTGAAGTTGTCTGTGAATGTGGAGTTGGTGGCATGTGAAACCCGCATGTGGAGCATTGGTTTGTGTGCGATGCTCATCAAGCTTCCTTTCAGTCCTAGGCACTCAAAGGGCATTAAGCATAGAGTGTGAAAACTGAGTTTCCTTGAGAGCTGCTTGGAAGCCTGATGGTGTGTGAAGTTAGTGAGCCAAATGGAGTTGTTCTCCCACAAGAACCACTCGGCTGATTCTTCTTCAATATGCCCTTCATCAACATGCAGTGTTTCCTTGATTGAATTAGCTCTCACACCAATATTTGCGCATAGAGCCTTTGCCTTGAGGACTCTCTGAAAACGGCTTTGGCGCTGAAGTTGTCTGAGAATGTGGAGTTGGTGGCATGTGAAAACCCGCATGTGGAGCATTGGTTTGTGTGGGATGTGCTCACCAGGCTTCCTTTCAGTGCTACGCACTCAAAGGACATTAAGCATAGAGTGTGAAAACTGAGTTTCCTTGAGAGCTGCTTGGAAGCCTGATGGTGTGTGAAGTTAGTGAGCCAAATGGAGTTGTTCTCCCACAAGAACCACTCGGCTGATTCTTCTTCAATATGCCCTTCACCAACATGCAGTGTTTCCTTGATTGAATTAGCTCTCACACCAATATTTGCGTCTAGAGCCTTTGCATTGAGGGGCTATCTGAAAACGGCTTTGGCGCTGAAGTTGTCTGTGAATGTGGAGTTGGTGGCATGCGAAACCCGCATGTGGAGCATTGGTTTGTGTGGGATGCTCTACCAGGTTCATTCCTAGATAATGCACTCAAAGGGCATTAAGCATAGAGTGTGAAACTGAGTTTCCTTGAGAGCTGCTTGGAAGCCTGATGGTGTGTGAAGTTAGTGAGCCAAATGGAGTTGTTCTCCCACAAGAACCACTCGGCTGATTCTTCTTCAATATGCCCTTCACCAACATGCAGTGTTTCCTTGATTGAATTAGCTCTCACACCAACATGTGTTTCTAGAGCCTTTGCATTGAGGGCTATCTGAAAACGGCTTTGGCGCTGAAGTTGTCTGTGAATGTGGAGTTGGTGGCATGTGAAACCCGC
The DNA here is from genome assembly GCF_030435755.1 of Ochotona princeps. Lineage (NCBI taxonomy): Eukaryota > Metazoa > Chordata > Mammalia > Lagomorpha > Ochotonidae > Ochotona > Ochotona princeps. Next base: position 98,302,360 of record NC_080835.1, on the reverse strand, counting down.
ATGTGGAGCATTGGTTTGTGTGGGATGCTCTCACCAGGCTTCCTTTCAATGCTAGGCACTCAAAGGGCATTAAGCATAGAGTGTGAAAACTGAGTTTCCTTGAGAGCTGCTTGGAAGCCTGATGGTGTGTGAAGTTAGTGAGCCAAATGGAGTTGTTCTCCCACAAGAACCACTCGGCTGATTGTTCTTCAATATGCCCTTCACCAACATGCAGTGTTTCCTTGATTGAATTAGCTCTCACACAAATATTTGCGCCTAGAGCCTTTGCATTGAGGGCTACCTGAAAAGGTTTTTGGCGCTGAAGTTGTCTGTGAATGTGGAGTTGGTGGCATGTGAAACCCGCATGTGGAGCATTGGTTTGTGTGGGATGCTCACCAGGCTCCTTTCAGTGCTAGGCACTCAAAGGGCATTAAGCATAGAGTGTGAAAACTGAGTTTCCTTGAGAGCTGCTTGGAAGCCTGATGGTGTGTGAAGTTAGTGAGCCAAATGGAGTTGTTCTCCCACAAGAACCACTCGGCTGATTCTTCTTCAATATGCCCCTCACCAACATGCAGTGTTTCCTTGATTGAATTAGCTCTCACACCAACATGTGTGTCTAGAGCCTTTGCATTGAGGGCTATCTGAAAACGGCTTTGGCGCTGAAGTTGTCTGTGAATGTGGAGTTGGTGGCATGTGAAACCCGCATGTGGAGCATTGGTTTGTGTGGGATGCTCACCAAGCTTCTTCCAGTCCTAGGCCCTCAAAGGGCATTAAGCATAGAGTGTGAAAACTGAGTTTCCTTGAGAGCTGCTTGGAAGCCTGATGGTGTGTGAAGTTAGTGAGCCAAATGGAGTTGTTCTCCCACAAGAACCACTCGGCTGATTCTTCTTCAATATGCCCTTCACCAACATGCAGTGTTTCCTTGATTGAATTAGCTCTCACACCAACATGTGTGTCTAGAGCGTTTGCATTGAGGGCTCTCTGAAAACGGCTTTGGCGCTGAAGTTGTCTGTGAATGTGGAGTTGGTGGCATGTGAAACCCGCATGTGGAGCATTGGTTTGTGTGGGATGCTCATCAAGCTTCCGTTCAGTCCTAGGCACTCAAAGGGCATTAAGCATAGAGTGTGAAAACTGAGTTTCCTTGAGAGCTGCTTGGAAGCCTGATGGTGTGTGAAGTTAGTGAGCCAAATGGAGTTGTTCTCCCACAAGAACCACTCGGCTGATTCTTCTTCAATATGCCATTCACCAACATGCAGTGTTTCCTTGATTGAGTTAGCTCTCACACCAATATTTGTGTCTATAGCCTTTGCATTGAGGGCTATCTGAAAACGGCTTTGGCGCTGAAGTTGTCTGTGAATGTGGAGTTGGTGGCATGTGAAACCCGCATGTGGAGCATTGGTTTGTGTGGAATGCGCTCACCAGGCTTCCTTTCAGTGCTAGGCACTCAAAGAGCATTAAGCATAGAGTGTGAAAACTGAGTTTCCTTGAGAGCTGCATGGAAGCCTGATGGTGTGTGAAGTTAGTGAGCCAAATGGAGTTGTTCTCCCACAAGAACCACTCGGCTGATTCTTCTTCAATATGCCCTTCACCAACATGCAGTGTTTCCTTGATTGAATTAGCTCTCACACCAATATTTGCGCATAGAGCCTTTGCATTGAGGGCTCTCTGAAAACGGCTTTCGCGCTGAAGTTGTCTGAGAATGTGGAGTTGGTGGCATGTGAAACCCGCATGTGGAGCATTGGTTTGTGTGGGATGCTCTACCAGGTTCATTCCAGGAGAATGCCCTCAAAGGGCAATAAGCATAGAGTGTGAAAACTGAGTTTCCTTGAGAGCTGCTTGGAAGCCTAATGGTGTGTGAAGTCAGTGAGCCAAATGGAGTTGTTCTCCCACAAGAACCACTCAGCTGATTCTTCTTCAATATGCCCTTTACTAACATGCAGTGTTTCCTTGATTGAATTAGCTCTCACCCCAATATTATTGCCCAGAGCCTTTGCATTGAGGGCTCCCCGAAAACGGCTTTGGCGCTGAAGTTGTCTGTGAATGTGGAGTTGGTGGCATGTGAAACCCGCATGTGGAGCATTGGTTTGTGTGGGATGCTCACACAGCTTCTGTTCAGTCCTAGGCACTCATAGGGCATTAAGCATAGAGTGTGAAAACTGAGTTTCCTTGAGAGCTGCTTGGAAGCCTGATGGTGTGTGAAGTTAGTGAGCCAAATGGAGTTGTTCTCCCACAAGAACCACTCGGCTGATTCTTGTTCAATATGCCCTTCACCAACATGCAGTGTTTCCTTGATTGAATTAGCTCTCACACCAATATTTGTGTCTAGAGCCTTTGCATTGAGGACTCTCTGAAAACGGCTTTGGCGCTGAAGTTGTCTGTGAATGTGGATTTGGTGGCATGTGAAACCCGCATGTGGAGCATTGGTTTGTGTGGGATGCGCTCACCAGGCTTCCTTTCAGTGCTAGGCACTCAAAGAGCATTAAGCATAGAGTGTGAAAACTGAGTTTCCTTGAGAGCTGCATGGAAGCCTGATGGTGTGTGAAGTTAGTGAGCCAAATGGAGTTGTTCTCCCACAAGAACCACTCGGCTGATTCTTCTTCAATATGCCCTTCACCAACATGCAGTGTTTCCTGGATTGAACTAGCTCTCACACCAAGATGTGTGTCTAGAGCCTTTGCATTGAGGGCTATCTGAAAACGGCTTTGGCGCTGAAGTTGTCTGTGAATGTGGAGTTGGTGGCATGTGAATCCCGCATGTGGAGCATTGGTTTGTGTGGGATGCTCATCAAGCTTACTTTCAGTCCTAGGCACTCAAAGGGCATTAATCATAGAGTGTGAAAACTGAGTTTCCTTGAGAGCTGCTTGGAAGCCTGATGGTGTGTGAAGTTAGTGAGCCAAATGGAGTTGTTCTCCCACAAGAACCACTCGGCTGATTCTTCTTCAATATGCCCTTCACCAACATGCAGTGCTTCCTTGATTGAATTAGCTCTCACACCAATATTTGCGCATAGAGCCTTTGCATTGAGGGCTCTCTGAAAACGGCTTTCGCGCTGAAGTTGTCTGAGAATGTGGAGTTGGTGGCATGTGAAACCCGCATGTGGAGCATTGGTTTGTGTGGGATGCTCTACCAGGTTCATTCCAGGAGAATGCCCTCAAAGGGCAATAAGCATAGAGTGTGAAAACTGAGTTTCCTTGAGAGCTGCTTGGAAGCCTAATGGTGTGTGAAGTCAGTGAGCCAAATGGAGTTGTTCTCCCACAAGAACAACTCGGCTGATTCTTCTTCAATATGCCCTTCACCAATATGCAGTGTTTCCTTGATTGAATTAGCTCTCACACCAATATTTGCGTCTAGAGCCTTTGCATTGAGGGCTATCTGAAAAGGTTTTTGGCGCTGAAGTTGTCTGTGAATGTGGAGTTGGTGGCATGTGAAACCCGCATGTGGAGCATTGGTTTGTGTGGGATGCTCTACGAGGTTCATTCCTTGATAATGCTCTCAATGGGCATTAAGCATAGAGTGTGAAAACTGAGTTTCCTTGAGAGCTGCTTGGAAGCCTGATGGTGTGTGAAGTTAGTGAGTCAAATGGAGTTGTTCTCCCACAAGAACCACTCGGCTGATTCTTCTTCAATATGCCCTTCACCAACATGCAGTGTTTCCTTGATTGAATTAGCTCTCACACCAATATTTGCGTCTAGAGCCTTTGCATTGAGGGCTATCTGAAAACGGCTTTGTCGCTGAAGTTGTCTGTGAATGTGGAGTTGGTGGCATGTGAAACCCGCATGTGGAGCATTGGTTTGTGTGGGATGCTCATCAAGCTTCCTTTCAGTCCTAGGCACTCAAAGGGCATTAAGCATAGAGTGTGAAAACTGAGTTTCCTTGAGAGCTGCTTGGAAGCCTGATGGTGTGTGAAGTTAGTGAGCCAAATGGAGTTGTTCTTCCACAAGAACCACTCGGCTGATTCTTCTTCACTATGCCCTTCACCAACATGCAGTGTTTCCTTGATTGAATTAGCTATCACACCAACATGTGTGTCTAGAGCATTTGTATTGAGGGCTATCTGAAAAGGTTTTTGGCGCTGAAGTTGTCTGTGAATGTGGAGTTGGTGGCATGTGAAACCCGCATGTGGAGCATTGGTTTGTGTGGGATGCTCATCAAGCTTCCTTTCAGTCCTAGGCACTCAAAGGGCATTAAGCATAGAGTGTGAAAACTGAGTTTCCTTGAGAGCTGCTTGGAAGCCTGATGGTGTGTGAAGTTAGTGAGCCAAATGGAGTTGTTCTCCCACAAGAACCACTCGGCTGATTCTTCTTCAATATGCCCTTCACCAACATGCAGTGTTTCCTTGATTGAATTAGCTCTCACACCAATATTTGCGTCTAGAGCCTTTGGATTGAGGGTATTTGAGAACGGCTTTGGTGCTGAAGTTGTCTGTGAATGTGGAGTTGGTGGCATGTGAAACCCGCATGTGGAGCATTGGTTTGTGTGGGATGCTCTACGAGGTTCATTCCTAGATAATGCACTCAAAGGGCATGAAGCATAGAGTGTGAAAACTGAGTTTCCTTGAGAGCTGTTTGGAAGCCTGATGGTGTGTGAAGTTAGTGAGCCAAATGGAGTTGTTCTCCCACAAGAACCACTCGGCTGATTCTTCTTCAATATGCCCTTCACCAACATGCAGTGTTTCCTTGATTGAATTAGCTCTCACACCAATATTTGCGTTTAGAACCTTTGCATTGAGGGCTATCTGAAAACGGCTTTGGCGCTGAAGTTGTCTGTGAATGTGGAGTTGGTGGCATGTGAAACCCGCATGTAAAGCATTGGTTTGTGTGGGATGCTCATCAAGCTTCTGTTCAGTGCTAGGCACTCAAAGGGCATTAAGCATAGAGTGTGAAAACTGAGTTTCCTTGAGAGCTGCGTGGAAGCCTGATGGTGTGTGAAGTTAGTGAGCCAAATGGAGTTGTCCTAAAAAAGAACCACTCGGCTGATTCTTCTTCAATATGCCCTTCACCAACATGCAGTGTTTCCTTGATTGAATTAGCTCTCACACCAATATTTGCGTCTAGAGCCTTTGGATTGAGGGTATTTGAAAACGGCTTTGGTGCTGAAGTTGTCTGTGAATGTGGAGTTGCTGGCATGTGAAACCCACATGTGGAGCATTGATTTGTGTGGGATGTACTCACCAGGCTTCCTTTCAGTGCTAGGCACTCAAAGGGCATTAAGCATAGAGTGTGAAAACTGAGTTTCCTTGAGAGCTGCTTGGAAGCCTGATGGTGTGTGAAGTTAGTGAGCCAAATGGAGTTGTTCTCCCACAAGAACCACTCGGCTGATTCTTCTTCAATATGCCCTTCACCCACGTGCAGTGTTTCCTTGATTGAATTAGCTATCACACCAACATGTGTGTCTAGAGACTTTGTACTGAGGGCTATCTGAAAACGGCTATGTCGCTGAAGTTGTCTGTGAATGTGGAGTTGGTGGCATGTGAAACCCGCATGTGGAGCATTGGTTTGTGTGGGATGCTCATCAAGCTTCCTTTCAGTCCTAGGCACTCAAAGGGCATTAAGCATAGAGTGTGAAAACTGAGTTTCCTTGAGAGCTGCTTGGAAGCCTGATGGTGTGTCAAGTTAGTGAGCCAAATGGAGTTGTTCTCCCACAAGAACCACTCGGCTGATTCTTCTTCAATATGCCCTTCACCAACATGCAGTGTTTCCTTGATTGAATTAGCTCTCACACCAATATTTGCGTTTAGAACCTTTGCATTGAGGGCTATTTGAAAACGGCTTTGGCGCTGAAGTTGTCTGTGAATGTGGAGTTGGTGGCATGTGAAATCCGCATTGGAGCATTGGATTGTCTGAGATGCTCTACGAGGTTCATTCCTTGATAATGCTCTCAATGGGCATTAAGCATAGAGTGTGAAAACTGAGTTTCCTTGAGAGCTGCGTGGAAGCCTGATGGTGTGTGAAGTTAGTGAGCCAAATGGAGTTGTTCTAAAAAAGAACCACTCGGCTGATTCTTCTTCAATATGCCCTTCACCAACATGCAGTGTTTCCTTGATTGAATTAGCTCTCACACCAATATTTGCGTCTAGAGCCTTTGGATTGAGGGTATTTGAAAACGGCTTTGGTGCTGAAGTTGTCTGTGAATGTGGAGTTGCTGGCATGTGAAACCCACATGTGGAGCATTGGTTTGTGTGGGATGCACTCACCAGGCTTCCTTTCAGTGCAAGGCACTCAAAGGGCATTAAGCATAGAGTGTGAAAACTGAGTTTCCTTGAGAGCTGCTTGGAAGCCTGATGGTGTGTGAAGTTAGTGAGCCAAATGGAATTGTTCTCCCACAAGAACCACTCGGCTGATTCTTCTTCAATATGCCCTTCACCCACGTGCAGTGTTTCCTTGATTGAATTAGCTCTCACACCAACATGTGTGTCTAGAGCCTTTGTACTGAGGGCTATCTGAAAACGGCTTTGTCGCTGAAGTTGTCTGTGAATGTGGAGTTGGTGGCATGTGAAACCCGCATGTGGAGCATTGGTTTGTGTGGGATGCTCATCAAGCTTCCTTTCAGTCCTAGGCACTCAAAGGGCATTAAGCATAGAGTGTGAAAACTGAGTTTCCTTGAGAGCTGCTTGGAAGCCTGATGGTGTGTGAAGTTAGTGAGCCAAATGGAGTTGTTCTAAAAAAGAACCACTCGGCTGATTCTTCTTCACTATGCCCTTCACCAACATGCAGTGTTTCCTTGATTGAAGTAGCTATCACACCAACATGTGTGTCTAGAGCATTTGTATTGAGGGCTATCTGAAAAGGTTTTTGGCGCTGAAGTTGTCTGTGAATGTGGAGTTGGTGGCATGTGAAACCCGCATGTGGAGCATTGGTTTGTGTGGGATGCTCATCAAGCTTCCTTTCAGTCCTAGGCACTCAAAGGGCATTAAGCATAGAGTGTGAAAACTGAGTTTCCTTGAGAGCTGCTTGGAAGCCTGATGGTGTGTGAAGTTAGTGAGCCAAATGGAGTTGTTCTCCCACAAGAACCACTCGGCTGATTCTTCTTCAATATGCCCTTCACCCACATGCAGTGTTTCCTTGATTGAATTAGCTCTCACACCAATATTTGCGTCTAGAGCCTTTGGATTGAGGGTATTTGAGAACGGCTTTGGTGCTGAAGTTGTCTGTGAATGTGGAGTTGGTGGCATGTGAAACCCGCATGTGGAGCATTGGTTTGTGTGGGATGCTCTACGAGGTTCATTCTAGATAATGCACTCAAAGGGCATGAAGCATAGAGTGTGAAAACTGAGTTTCCTTGAGAGCTGTTTGGAAGCCTGATGGTGTGTGAAGTTAGTGAGCCAAATGGAGTTGTTCTCCCACAAGAACCACTCGGCTGATTCTTCTTCAATATGCCCTTCACCAACATGCAGTGTTTCCTTGATTGAATTAGCTCTCACACCAATATTTGCGTTTAGAACCTTTGCATTGAGGGCTATCTGAAAACGGCTTTGGCGCTGAAGTTGTCTGTGAATGTGGAGTTGGTGGCATGTGAAACCCGCATGTAAAGCATTGGTTTGTGTGGGATGCTCATCAAGCTTCTGTTCAGTGCTAGGCACTCAAAGGGCATTAAGCATAGAGTGTGAAAACTGAGTTTCCTTGAGAGCTGCGTGGAAGCCTGATGGTGTGTGAAGTTAGTGAGCCAAATGGAGTTGTCCTAAAAAAGAACCACTCGGCTGATTCTTCTTCAATATGCCCTTCACCAACATGCAGTGTTTCCTTGATTGAATTAGCTCTCACACCAATATTTGCGTCTAGAGCCTTTGGATTGAGGGTATTTGAAAACGGCTTTGGTACTGAAGTTGTCTGTGAATGTGGAGTTGCTGGCATGTGAAACCCACATGTGGAGCATTGATTTGTGTGGGATGTACTCACCAGGCTTCCTTTCAGTGCTAGGCACTCAAAGGGCATTAAGCATAGAGTGTGAAAACTGAGTTTCCTTGAGAGCTGCTTGGAAGCCTGATGGTGTGTGAAGTTAGTGAGCCAAATGGAGTTGTTCTCCCACAAGAACCACTCGGCTGATTCTTCTTCAATATGCCCTTCACCCACGTGCAGTGTTTCCTTGATTGAATTAGCTATCACACCAACATGTGTGTCTAGAGACTTTGTACTGAGGGCTATCTGAAAACGGCTATGTCGCTGAAGTTGTCTGTGAATGTGGAGTTGGTGGCATGTGAAACCCGCATGTGGAGCATTGGTTTGTGTGGGATGCTCATCAAGCTTCCTTTCAGTCCTAGGCACTCAAAGGGCATTAAGCATAGAGTGTGAAAACTGAGTTTCCTTGAGAGCTGCTTGGAAGCCTGATGGTGTGTGAAGTTAGTGAGCCAAATGGAGTTGTTCTCCCGCAAGAACCACTCGGCTGATTCTTCTTCAATCTGCCCTTCACCAACATGCAGTGTTTCCTTGATTGAATTAGCTCTCACACCAATATTTGCTTCTAGAGCCTTTGCATTGAGGACTCTCTGAAAACGGCTTTGGCGCTGAAGTTGTCTGTGAATGTGGAGTTGGTGGCATGTGAAACCCGCATGTGGAGCATTGGTTTGTGTGCGATGCTCATCAAGCTTCCTTTCAGTGCTAGGCACTCAAAGGGCATTAAGCATAGAGTGTGAAAACTGAGTTTCCTTGAGAGCTGCTTGGAAGCCTGATGGTGTGTGAAGTTAGTGAGCCAAATGGAGTTGTTCTCCCACAAGAACCACTCGGCTGATTCTTCTTCAATATGCCCTTCACCAACATGCAGTGTTTCCTTGATTGAATTAGCTCTCACACCAATATTTGCGCCTAGAGCCTTTGCATTGAGGGCTCTCTGAAAATGTTTTTGGCGCTGAAGTTGTCTGTGAATGTGGAGTTGGTGGCATGTGAAACCCGCATGTGGAGCATTGGTTTGTGTGGGATGCTCTACGAGGTTCATTCCTTGATAATGCTCTCAATGGGCATTAAGCATAGAGTGTGAAAACTGAGTTTCCTTGAGAGCTGCTTGGAAGCCTGATGGTGTGTGAAGTTAGTGAGTCAAATGGAGTTGTTCTCCCACAAGAACCACTCGGCTGATTCTTCTTCAATATGCCCTTCACCAACATGCAGTGTTTCCTTGATTGAATTAGCTCTCACACCAATATTTGCGTCTAGAGCCTTTGCATTGAGGGCTATCTGAAAAGGTTTTTGGGTATGAGGTTGTCTGTGAATGTGGAGTTGGTGGCATGTGAAACCCGCATGTGGAGCATTGGTTTGTGTGGGATGCGCTCACCAGGCTTCCTATCATTGCTAGGCACTCAAAGGGCATTAAGCATAGAGTGTGAAAACTGAGTTTCCTTGAGAGCTGTTTGGAAGCCTGATGGTGTGTGAAGTTAGTGAGCCAAATGGAGTTGTTCTCCCACAAGAACCACTCGGCTGATTCTTCTTCAATATGCCCTTCACCCACATGCAGTGTTTCCTTGATTGAATTAGCTCTCACACCAATATTTGCGTTTAGAACCTTTGCATTGAGGGCTATCTGAAAACGGCTTTGGCGCTGAAGTTGTCTGTGAATGTGGAGTTGGTGGCATGTGAAATCCGCATTGGAGCATTGGATTGTCTGAGATGCTCTACGAGGTTCATTCCTTGATAATGCTCTCAATGGGCATTAAGCATAGAGTGTGAAAACTGAGTTTCCTTGAGAGCTGCGTGGAAGCCTGATGGTGTGTGAAGTTAGTGAGCCAAATGGAGTTGTTCTAAAAAAGAACCACTCGGCTGATTCTTCTTCACTATGCCCTTCACCAACATGCAGTGTTTCCTTGATTGAATTAGCTCTCACACCAATATTTGCGTCTAGAGCCTTTGTATTGAGGGTATTTGAAAACGGCTTTGGTGCTGAAGTTGTCTGTGAATGTGGAGTTGCTGGCATGTGAAACCCACATGTGGAGCATTGGTTTGTGTGGGATGCACTCACCAGGCTTCCTTTCAGTGCTAGGCACTCAAAGGGCATTAAGCATAGAGTGTGAAAACTGAGTTTCCTTGAGAGCTGCTTGGAAGCCTGATGGTGTGTGAAGTTAGTGAGCCAAATGGAATTGTTCTCCCACAAGAACCACTCGGCTGATTCTTCTTCAATATGCCCTTCACCCACGTGCAGTGTTTCCTTGATTGAATTAGCTCTCACACCAACATGTGTGTCTAGAGCCTTTGTACTGAGGGCTATCTGAAAACGGCTTTGTCGCTGAAGTTGTCTGTGAATGTGGAGTTGGTGGCATGTGAAACCCGCATGTGGAGCATTGGTTTGTGTGGGATGCTCATCAAGCTTCCTTTCAGTCCTAGGCACTCAAAGGGCATTAAGCATAGAGTGTGAAAACTGAGTTTCCTTGAGAGCTGCTTGGAAGCCTGATGGTGTGTGAAGTTATTGAGCCAAATGGAGTTGTTCTCCCACAAGAACCACTCGGCTGATTCTTCTTCAATATGCCCTTCACCAACATGCAGTGTTTCCTTGATTGAATTAGCTCTCACACCAATATTTGCGTTTAGAACCTTTGCATTGAGGGCTATTTGAAAACGGCTTTGGCGCTGAAGTTGTCTGTGAATGTGGAGTTGGTGGCATGTGAAATCCGCATTGGAGCATTGGATTGTCTGAGATGCTCTACGAGGTTCATTCCTTGATAATGCTCTCAATGGGCATTAAGCATAGAGTGTGAAAACTGAGTTTCCTTGAGAGCTGCGTGGAAGCCTGATGGTGTGTGAAGTTAGTGAGCCAAATGGAGTTGTTCTAAAAAAGAACCACTCGGCTGATTCTTCTTCAATATGCCCTTCACCAACATGCAGTGTTTCCTTGATTGAATTAGCTCTCACACCAATATTTGCGTCTAGAGCCTTTGGATTGAGGGTATTTGAAAACGGCTTTGGTGCTGAAGTTGTCTGTGAATGTGGAGTTGCTGGCATGTGAAACCCACATGTGGAGCATTGGTTTGTGTGGGATGCACTCACCAGGCTTCCTTTCAGTGCAAGGCACTCAAAGGGCATTAAGCATAGAGTGTGAAAACTGAGTTTCCTTGAGAGCTGCTTGGAAGCCTGATGGTGTGTGAAGTTAGTGAGCCAAATGGAATTGTTCTCCCACAAGAACCACTCGGCTGATTCTTCTTCAATATGCCCTTCACCCACGTGCAGTGTTTCCTTGATTGAATTAGCTCTCACACCAACATGTGTGTCTAGAGCCTTTGTACTGAGGGCTATCTGAAAACGGCTTTGTCGCTGAAGTTGTCTGTGAATGTGGAGTTGGTGGCATGTGAAACCCGCATGTGGAGCATTGGTTTGTGTGGGATGCTCATCAAGCTTCCTTTCAGTCCTAGGCACTCAAAGGGCATTAAGCATAGAGTGTGAAAACTGAGTTTCCTTGAGAGCTGCTTGGAAGCCTGATGGTGTGTGAAGTTAGTGAGCCAAATGGAGTTGTTCTAAAAAAGAACCACTCGGCTGATTCTTCTTCACTATGCCCTTCACCAACATGCAGTGTTTCCTTGATTGAAGTAGCTATCACACCAACATGTGTGTCTAGAGCATTTGTATTGAGGGCTATCTGAAAAGGTTTTTGGCGCTGAAGTTGTCTGTGAATGTGGAGTTGGTGGCATGTGAAACCCGCATGTGGAGCATTGGTTTGTGTGGGATGCTCATCAAGCTTCCTTTCAGTCCTAGGCACTCAAAGGGCATTAAGCATAGAGTGTGAAAACTGAGTTTCCTTGAGAGCTGCTTGGAAGCCTGATGGTGTGTGAAGTTAGTGAGCCAAATGGAGTTGTTCTCCCACAAGAACCACTCGGCTGATTCTTCTTCAATATGCCCTTCACCCACATGCAGTGTTTCCTTGATTGAATTAGCTCTCACACCAATATTTGCGTCTAGAGCCTTTGGATTGAGGGTATTTGAGAACGGCTTTGGTGCTGAAGTTGTCTGTGAATGTGGAGTTGGTGGCATGTGAAACCCGCATGTGGAGCATTGGTTTGTGTGGGATGCTCTACGAGGTTCATTCCTAGATAATGCACTCAAAGGGCATGAAGCATAGAGTGTGAAAACTGAGTTTCCTTGAGAGCTGTTTGGAAGCCTGATGGTGTGTGAAGTTAGTGAGCCAAATGGAGTTGTTCTCCCACAAGAACCACTCGGCTGATTCTTCTTCAATATGCCCTTCACCAACATGCAGTGTTTCCTTGATTGAATTAGCTCTCACACCAATATTTGCGTTTAGAACCTTTGCATTGAGGGCTATCTGAAAACGGCTTTGGCGCTGAAGTTGTCTGTGAATGTGGAGTTGGTGGCATGTGAAACCCGCATGTAAAGCATTGGTTTGTGTGGGATGCTCATCAAGCTTCTGTTCAGTGCTAGGCACTCAAAGGGCATTAAGCATAGAGTGTGAAAACTGAGTTTCCTTGAGAGCTGCGTGGAAGCCTGATGGTGTGTGAAGTTAGTGAGCCAAATGGAGTTGTCCTAAAAAAGAACCACTCGGCTGATTCTTCTTCAATATGCCCTTCACCAACATGCAGTGTTTCCTTGATTGAATTAGCTCTCACACCAATATTTGCGTCTAGAGCCTTTGGATTGAGGGTATTTGAAAACGGCTTTGGTACTGAAGTTGTCTGTGAATGTGGAGTTGCTGGCATGTGAAACCCACATGTGGAGCATTGATTTGTGTGGGATGTACTCACCAGGCTTCCTTTCAGTGCTAGGCACTCAAAGGGCATTAAGCATAGAGTGTGAAAACTGAGTTTCCTTGAGAGCTGCTTGGAAGCCTGATGGTGTGTGAAGTTAGTGAGCCAAATGGAGTTGTTCTCCCACAAGAACCACTCGGCTGATTCTTCTTCAATATGCCCTTCACCCACGTGCAGTGTTTCCTTGATTGAATTAGCTATCACACCAACATGTGTGTCTAGAGACTTTGTACTGAGGGCTATCTGAAAACGGCTATGTCGCTGAAGTTGTCTGTGAATGTGGAGTTGGTGGCATGTGAAACCCGCATGTGGAGCATTGGTTTGTGTGGGATGCTCATCAAGCTTCCTTTCAGTCCTAGGCACTCAAAGGGCATTAAGCATAGAGTGTGAAAACTGAGTTTCCTTGAGAGCTGCTTGGAAGCCTGATGGTGTGTGAAGTTAGTGAGCCAAATGGAGTTGTTCTCCCGCAAGAACCACTCGGCTGATTCTTCTTCAATCTGCCCTTCACCAACATGCAGTGTTTCCTTGATTGAATTAGCTCTCACACCAATATTTGCTTCTAGAGCCTTTGCATTGAGGACTCTCTGAAAACGGCTTTGGCGCTGAAGTTGTCTGTGAATGTGGAGTTGGTGGCATGTGAAACCCGCATGTGGAGCATTGGTTTGTGTGCGATGCTCATCAAGCTTCCTTTCAGTGCTAGGCACTCAAAGGGCATTAAGCATAGAGTGTGAAAACTGAGTTTCCTTGAGAGCTGCTTGGAAGCCTGATGGTGTGTGAAGTTAGTGAGTCAAATGGAGTTGTTCTCCCACAAGAACCACTCGGCTGATTCTTCTTCAATATGCCCTTCACCAACATGCAGTGTTTCCTTGATTGAATTAGCTCTCACACCAATATTTGCGTCTAGAGCCTTTGCATTGAGGGCTATCTGAAAAGGTTTTTGGGTATGAGGTTGTCTGTGAATGTGGAGTTGGTGGCATGTGAAACCCGCATGTGGAGCATTGGTTTGTGTGGGATGCGCTCACCAGGCTTCCTATCATTGCTAGGCACTCAAAGGGCATTAAGCATAGAGTGTGAAAACTGAGTTTCCTTGAGAGCTGTTTGGAAGCCTGATGGTGTGTGAAGTTAGTGAGCCAAATGGAGTTGTTCTCCCACAAGAACCACTCGGCTGATTCTTCTTCAATATGCCCTTCACCCACATGCAGTGTTTCCTTGATTGAATTAGCTCTCACACCAATATTTGCGTTTAGAACCTTTGCATTGAGGGCTATCTGAAAACGGCTTTGGCGCTGAAGTTGTCTGTGAATGTGGAGTTGGTGGCATGTGAAATCCGCATTGGAGCATTGGATTGTCTGAGATGCTCTACGAGGTTCATTCCTTGATAATGCTCTCAATGGGCATTAAGCATAGAGTGTGAAAACTGAGTTTCCTTGAGAGCTGCGTGGAAGCCTGATGGTGTGTGAAGTTAGTGAGCCAAATGGAGTTGTTCTAAAAAAGAACCACTCGGCTGATTCTTCTTCACTATGCCCTTCACCAACATGCAGTGTTTCCTTGATTGAATTAGCTCTCACACCAATATTTGCGTCTAGAGCCTTTGTATTGAGGGTATTTGAAAACGGCTTTGGTGCTGAAGTTGTCTGTGAATGTGGAGTTGCTGGCATGTGAAACCCACATGTGGAGCATTGGTTTGTGTGGGATGCACTCACCAGGCTTCCTTTCAGTGCTAGGCACTCAAAGGGCATTAAGCATAGAGTGTGAAAACTGAGTTTCCTTGAGAGCTGCTTGGAAGCCTGATGGTGTGTGAAGTTAGTGAGCCAAATGGAATTGTTCTCCCACAAGAACCACTCGGCTGATTCTTCTTCAATATGCCCTTCACCCACGTGCAGTGTTTCCTTGATTGAATTAGCTCTCACACCAACATGTGTGTCTAGAGCCTTTGTACTGAGGGCTATCTGAAAACGGCTTTGTCGCTGAAGTTGTCTGTGAATGTGGAGTTGGTGGCATGTGAAACCCGCATGTGGAGCATTGGTTTGTGTGGGATGCTCATCAAGCTTCCTTTCAGTCCTAGGCACTCAAAGGGCATTAAGCATAGAGTGTGAAAACTGAGTTTCCTTGAGAGCTGCTTGGAAGCCTGATGGTGTGTGAAGTTAGTGAGCCAAATGGAGTTGTTCTCCCACAAGAACCACTCGGCTGATTCTTCTTCACTATGCCCTTCACCAACATGCAGTGTTTCCTTGATTGAATTAGCTATCACACCAACATGTGTGTCTAGAGCATTTGTATTGAGGGCTATCTGAAAAGGTTTTTGGCGCTGAAGTTGTCTGTGAATGTGGAGTTGGTGGCATGTGAAACCCGCATGTGGAGCATTGGTTTGTGTGGGATGCTCATCAAGCTTCCTTTCAGTCCTAGGCACTCAAAGGGCATTAAGCATAGAGTGTGAAAACTGAGTTTCCTTGAGAGCTGTTTGGAAGCCTGATGGTGTGTGAAGTTAGTGAGCCAAATGGAGTTGTTCTCCCACAAGAACCACTCGGCTGATTCTTCTTCAATATGCCCTTCACCAACATGCAGTGTTTCCTTGATTGAATTAGCTCTCACACCAATATTTGCGTTTAGAACCTTTGCATTGAGGGCTATCTGAAAACGGCTTTGGCGCTGAAGTTGTCTGTGAATGTGGAGTTGGTGGCATGTGAAACCCGCATGTAAAGCATTGGTTTGTGTGGGATGCTCATCAAGCTTCTGTTCAGTGCTAGGCACTCAAAGGGCATTAAGCATAGAGTGTGAAAACTGAGTTTCCTTGAGAGCTGCGTGGAAGCCTGATGATGTGTGAAATTAGTGAGCCAAATGGAGTTGTCCTAAAAAAGAACCACTCGGCTGATTCTTCTTCAATATGCCCTTCACCAACATGCAGTGTTTCCTTGATTGAATTAGCTCTCACACCAATATTTGCGTCTAGAGCCTTTGGATTGAGGGTATTTGAAAACGGCTTTGGTGCTGAAGTTGTCTGTGAATGTGGAGTTGCTGGCATGTGAAACCCACATGTGGAGCATTGGTTTGTGTGGGATGCACTCACCAGGCTTCCTTTCAGTGCTAGGCACTCAAAGGGCATTAAGCATAGAGTGTGAAAACTGAGTTTCCTTGAGAGCTGCTTGGAAGCCTGATGGTGTGTGAAGTTAGTGAGCCAAATGGAGTTGTTCTCCCACAAGAACCACTCGGCTGATTCTTCTTCAATATGCCCTTCACCCACGTGCAGTGTTTCCTTGATTGAATTAGCTATCACACCAACATGTGTGTCTAGAGACTTTGTACTGAGGGCTATCTGAAAACGGCTATGTCGCTGAAGTTGTCTGTGAATGTGGAGTTGGTGGCATGTGAAACCCGCATGTGGAGCATTGGTTTGTGTGGGATGCTCATCAAGCTTCCTTTCAGTCCTAGGCACTCAAAGGGCATTAAGCATAGAGTGTGAAAACTGAGTTTCCTTGAGAGCTGCTTGGAAGCCTGATGGTGTGTGAAGTTAGTGAGCCAAATGGAGTTGTTCTCCCGCAAGAACCACTCGGCTGATTCTTCTTCAATATGCCCTTCACCAACATGCAGTGTTTCCTTGATTGAATTAGCTCTCACACCAATATTTGCTTCTAGAGCCTTTGCATTGAGGACTCTCTGAAAACGGCTTTGGCGCTGAAGTTGTCTGTGAATGTGGAGTTGGTGGCATGTGAAACCCGCATGTGGAGCATTGGTTTGTGTGGGATGCTCATCAAGCTTCCTTTCAGTGCTAGGCACTCAAAGGGCATTAAGCATAAGGTGTGAAAACTGAGTTTCCTTGAGAGCTGCTTGGAAGCCTGATGGTGTGTGAAGTTAGTGAGCCAAATGGAGTTGTTCTCCCACAAGAACCACTCGGCTGATTCTTCTTCAATATGCCCTTCACCAACATGCAGTGTTTCCTTGATTGAATTAGCTCTCACACCAATATTTGCGTCTAGAGCCTTTGCATTGAGGGCTATTTGAAAATGACTTTGGTGCTGAAGTTGTCTGTGAATGTGGAGTTGGTGGCATGTGAAACCCGCATGTGGAGCATTGGTTTGTGTGGGATGCTCTACGAGGTTCTTTCCTAGATAATGCACTCAAAGGGCATTAAGCATAGAGTGTGAAAACTGAGTTTCCTTGAGAGCTGCTTGGAAGCCTGATGGTGTGTGAAGTTAGTGAGCCAAATGGAGTTGTTCTCCCACAAGAACCACTCGGCTGATTCTTCTTCAATATGCCCTTCACCAACATGCAGTGTTTCCTTGATTGAATTAGCTCTCACACCAATATTTGCGTTTAGAACCTTTGCATTGAGGGCTATCTGAAAACGGCTTTGGCGCTGAAGTTGTCTGTGAATGTGGAGTTGGTGGCATGTGAAACCCGCATGTAAAGCATTGGTTTGTGTGGGATGCTCATCAAGCTTCTGTTCAGTGCTAGGCACTCAAAGGGCATTAAGCATAGAGTGTGAAAACTGAGTTTCCTTGAGAGCTGCTTGGAAGCCTGATGGTGTGTGAAGTTAGTGAGCCAAATGGAGTTGTTCTCCCACAAGAACCACTCGGCTGATTCTTCTTCAATATGCCCTTCCCCAACATGCAGTGTTTCCTTGATTGAATTAGCTCTCACACCAATATTTGCGCATAGAGCCTTTGCCTTGAGGACTCTTTGAAAACGACTTTGGTGCTGAAGTTGTCTGTGAATGTGGAGTTGCTGGCATGTGAAACCCACATGTGGAGCATTGGTTTGTGTGGGATGCTCTCACCAGGCTTCCTTTCAGTGCTAGGCACTCAAAGGGCATTAAGCATAGAGTGTGAAAATTGAGTTTCCTTGAGAGCTGCTTGGAAGCCTGATGGTGTTTGAAGTTAGTGAGCCAAATGGAGCTGTTCTCCCACAAGAACCACTCGGCTGATTCTTCTTCCATATGCCCTTCACCAACATGCAGTGTTTCCTTGATTGAATTAGCTCTCGCACCAACATGTGTGTCTAGAGCCTTTGTATTGAGGGCTATCTGAAAACGGCTTTGGCACTGAAGTTGTCTGTGAATATGGAGTTGGTGGCATGTGAAACCCGCATGTGGAGCATTGGTTTGTGTGCAATGCTCTACGAGGTTCATTCCAGGAGAATGCCCTCAAAGGGCAATAAGCATAGAGTGTGAAAACTGAGTTTCCTTGAGAGCTGCTTGGAAGCCTGATGGTGTGTGAAGTTAGTGAGCCAAATGGAGTTGTTCTCCCACAAGAACCACTCGGCTGATTCTTCTTCAATATGCCCTTCACCATCATGCAGTGTTTCCTTGATTGAATTAGCTCTCACACCAATATTTGCGTCTAGAGCCTTTACATTGAGGGCTATCTGAAAACGTTTTTGGCTATGAGGTTGTCTGTGAATGTGGAGTTGGTGGCATGTGAAACCCGCATGTGGAGCATTGGTTTGTGTGGGATGCGCTCACCAGGCTTCCTATCATTGCTAGGCACTCAAAGGGCATTAAGCATAGAGTGTGGAAACTGAGTTTCCTTGAGAGCTGCTTGGAAGCCTGATGGTGTGTGAAGTTAGTGAGCCAAATGGAGTTGTTCTCCCAGAAGAACCACTCGGCTGATTCTTCTTCAATATGCCCTTCCCCAACATGCAGTGTTTCCTTGATTGAATTAGCTCTCACACCAACCTGTGTGTCTAAAGCCTTTGTATTGAGGGCTATCTGAAAAGGTTTTTGGCGCTGAAGTTGTCTGTGAATGTGGAGTTGGTGGCATGTGAAACCTGCATGTGGAGCATTGGTTTGTGTGGGATGCTCTACCAGGTTCATTCCAGGAGAATGCACTCAAAGGGCAATAAGCATAGAGTGTGAAAACTGAGTTTCCTTGAGAGCTGCTTGGAAGCCTGATGGTGTGTGAAGTTAGTGAGCCAAATGGAGTTGTTCTCCCACAAGAACCACTCGGCTGATTCTTCTTCAATATGCCCTTCACCAATATGCAGTGTTTCCTTGATTGAATTAGCTCTCACACCAATATTTGTGTCTAGAGCCTTTGTATTGAGGGCTATCTGAAAACGGCTTTGGTGCTGAAGTTGTCTGTGAATGTGGAGTTGGTGGCATGTGAAACCCGCATGTGGAGCATTGGTTTGTCTGGGATGCTCTACGAGGTTCATTCCTTGATAATGCTCTCAATGGGCATTAAGCATAGAGTGTGAAAACTGAGTTTCCTTGAGAGCTGCTTGGAAGCCTGATGGTGTGTGAAGTTAGTGAGCCAAATGGAGTTGTTCTCCCACAAGAACCACTCGGCTAATTCTTCTTCAATATGCCCTTCACCAACATGCAGTGTTTCCTTGATTGAATTAGCTCTCACACCAATAATTGTGTCTAGAGCCTTTGCATTGAGGGCTATCTGAAAACGTTTTTGGCTATGAGGTTTTCTGTGAATGTGGAGTTGGTGGCATGTGAAACCCGCATGTGGAGCATTGGTTTGTGTGGGATGCGCTCACCAGGCTTCCTATCATTGCTAGGCACTCAAAGGGCATTAAGCATAGAGTGTGAAAACTGAGTTTCCTTGAGAGCTGCTTGGAAGCCTGATGGTGTGTGAAGTTAGTGAGCCAAATGGAGTTGTTCTCCCACAAGAACCACTCGGCTGATTCTTCTTCAATATGCCCTTCACCAACATGCAGTGTTTCCTTGATTGAATTAGCTATCACACCAACATGTGTGTCTAGAGCATTTGTATTGGGGCTATCTGAAAAGGTTTTTGGCGCTGAAGTTGTCTGTGAATGTGGAGTTGGTGGCATGTGAAACCCGCATGTGGAGCATTGGTTTGTGTGGGATGCTCATCAAGCTTCCTTTCAGTCCTAGGCACTCAAAGGGCATTAAGCATAGAGTGTGAAAACTGAGTTTCCTTGAGAGCTGCTTGGAAGCCTGATGGTGTGTGAAGTTAGTGAGCCAAATGGAGTTGTTCTCCCACAAGAACCACTCGGCTGATTCTTCTTCAATATGCCCTTCACCAACATGCAGTGTTTCCTTGATTGAATTAGCTCTCACACCAATATTTGCGTCTAGAGCCTTTGGATTGAGGGTATTTGAGAACGGCTTTGGTGCTGAAGTTGTCTGTGAATGTGGAGTTGGTGGCATGTGAAACCCGCATGTGGAGCATTGGTTTGTGTGGGATGCTCTACGAGGTTCATTCCTGATAATGCACTCAAAGGGCATGAAGCATAGAGTGTGAAAACTGAGTTTCCTTGAGAGGTGCTTGGAAGCCTGATGGTGTGTGAAGTTAGTGAGCCAAATGGAGTTGTTCTCCCACAAGAACCACTCGGCTGATTCTTCTTCAATATGCCCTTCACCAACATGCAGTGTTTCCTTGATTGAATTAACTCTCACACCAATATTTGCGTTTAGAACCTTTGCATTGAGGGCTCTCTGAAAACGGCTTTGGCGCTGAAGTTGTCTGTGAATGTGGAGTTGGTGGCATGTGAAACCCGCATGTGGAGCATTGGTTTGTGTGGGATGCCCATCAAGCTTCCTTTCAGTCCTAGGCACTCAAAGGGCATTAAGCATAGAGTGTGAAAACTGAGTTTCCTTGAGAGCTGCTTGGAAGCCTGATGGTGTGTGAAGTTAGTGAGCCAAATGGAGTTGTTCTCCCACAAGAACCACTCGGCTGATTCTTCTTCAATATGCCCTTCACGAACATGCAGTGTTTCCTTGATTGAATTAGCTCTCACACCAATATTTGCGTCTAGAGCCTTTGCATTGAGGACTCGATGAAAATGGCTTTGGCGCTGAAGTTGTCTGTGAAATTGGAGTTGGTGGCATGTGAAATCCGCATTGGAGCATTGGATTGTCTGGGATGCTCTACGAGGTTCATTCCTTGATAATGCTCTCAATGGGCATTAAGCATAGAGTGTGAAAACTGAGTTTCCTTGAGAGCTGCGTGGAAGCCTGATGGTGTGTGAAGTTAGTGAGCCAAATGGAGTTGTTCTCCCACAAGAACCACTCGGCTGATTCTTCTTCAATATGCTCTTCACCAACATGCAGTGTTTCCTTGATTGAATTAGCTCTCACACCAACCTGTGTGTCTGAGCCTTTGTATTGAGGGTATTTGAAAACGGCTTTGGTGCTGAAGTTGTCTGTGAATGTGGAGTTGCTGGCATGTGAAACCCACATGTGGAGCATTGGTTTGTGTGGGATGCACTCACCAGGCTTCCTTTCAGTGCTAGGCACTCAAAGGGCATTAAGCATAGAGTGTGAAAACTGAGTTTCCTTGAGAGCTGCTTGGAAGCCTGATGGTGTGTGAAGTTAGTGAGCCAAATGGAGTTGTTCTCCCACAAGAACCACTCGGCTGATTCTTCTTCAATATGCCCTTCACCCACATGCAGTGTTTCCTTGATTGAATTAGCTCTCACACCAACATGTGTGTCTAGAGCCTTTGTACTGAGGGCTATCTGAAAACGGCTTTGGCGCGGAAGTTGTCTGTGAATGTGGAGTTGGTGGCATGTGAAACCCGCATGTGGAGCATTGGTTTGTGTGGGATGCTCATCAAGCTTCCTTTCAGTCCTAGGCACTCAAAGGGCATTAAGCATAGAGTGTGAAAACTGAGTTTCCTTGAGAGCTGCTTGGAAGCCTGATGGTGTGTTAAGTTAGTGAGCCAAATGGAGTTGTTCTCCCGCAAGAACCACTCGGCTGATTCTTCTTCAATATGCCCTTCACCAACATGCAGTGTTTCCTTGATTGAATTAGCTCTCACACCAATATTTGCTTCTAGAGCCTTTGCATTGAGGACTCTCTGAAAACGGCTTTGGTGCTGAAGTTGTCTGTGAATGTGGAGTTGGTGGCATGTGAAACCCGCATGTGGAGCATTGGTTTGTGTGGGATGCTCATCAAGCTTCCTTTCAGTCCTAGGCACTCAAAGGGCATTAAGCATAGAGTGTGAAAACTGAGTTTCCTTGAGAGCTGCTTGGAAGCCTGATGGTGTGTGAAGTTAGTGAGCCAAATGGAGTTGTTCTCCCACAAGAACCACTCGGCTGATTCTTCTTCAATATGCCCTTCACCAACATGCAGTGTTTCCTTGATTGAATTAGCTCTCACACCAATATTTGCGTTTAGAACCTTTGCATTGAGGGCTATCTGAAAACGGCTTTGGCGCTGAAGTTGTCTGTGAATGTGGAGTTGGTGGCATGTGAAACCCGCATGTAAAGCATTGGTTTGTGTGGGATGCTCATCAAGCTTCTGTTCAGTGCTAGGCACTCAAAGGGCATTAAGCATAGAGTGTGAAAACTGAGTTTCCTTGAGAGCTGCTTGGAAGCCTGATGGTGTGTGAAGTTAGTGAGCCAAATGGAGTTGTTCTCCCTCAAGAACCACTCTGCTGATTCTTCTTCAATATGCCCTTCACCCACATGCAGTGTTTCCTTGATTGAATTAGCTCTCACACCAATATTTGCGCATAGAGCCTTTGCCTTGAGGACTCTCTGAAAACGGCTTTGGTGCTGAAGTTGTCTGTGAATGTGGAGTTGCTGGCATGTGAAACCCACATGTGGAGCATTGGTTTGTGTGGGATGCGCTCACCAGGCTTCCTTTCAGTGCTAGGCACTCAAAGGGCATTAAGCATAGAGTGTGAAAATTGAGTTTCCTTGAGAGCTGCTTGGAAGCCTGATGGTGTGTGAAGTTAGTGAGCCAAATGGAGCTGTTCTCCCACAAGAACCACTCGGCTGATTCTTCTTCAATATGCCCTTCACCAACATGCAGTGTTTCCTTGATTGAATTAGCTCTCGCACCAACATGTGTGTCTAGAGCCTTTGTATTGAGGGCTATCTGAAAACGGCTTTGGCACTGAAGTTGTCTGTGAATGTGGAGTTGGTGGCATGTGAAACCCGCATGTGGAGCATTGGTTTGTGTGGGATGCTCTACGAGGTTCTTTCCTAGATAATGCACTCAAAGGGCATTAAGCATAGAGTGTGAAAACTGAGTTTCCTTGAGAGCTGCTTGGAAGCCTGATGGTGTGTGAAGTTAGTGAGCCAAATGGAGTTGTTCTCCCACAAGAACCACTCGGCTGATTCTTCTTCAATATGCCCTTCACGAACATGCAGTGTTTCCTTGATTGAATTAGCTCTCACACCAATATTTGCGTCTAGAGCCTTTGCATTGAGGACTCGATGAAAATTTCTTTGGCGCTGAAGTTGTCTGTGAAATTGGAGTTGGTGGCATGTGAAATCCGCATTGGAGCATTGGATTGTCTGGGATGCTCTACGAGGTTCATTCCTTGATAATGCTCTCAATGGGCATTAAGCATAGAGTGTGAAAACTGAGTTTCCTTGAGAGCTGCGTGGAAGCCTGATGGTGTGTGAAGTTAGTGAGCCAAATGGAGTTGTTCTAAAAAAGAACCACTCGGCTGATTCTTCTTCAATATGCCCTTCACCAACATGCAGTGTTTCCTTGATTGAATTAGCTCTCACACCATTATTTGCGCATAGAGCCTTTGCCTTGAGGACTCTCTGAAAACGGCTTTGGCGCTGAAGTTGTCTGTGAATGTGGAGTTGGTGGCATGTGAAACCCACATGTGGAGCATTGGTTTGTGTGGGATGCGCTCACCAGGCTTCCTTTCAGTGCTAGGCACTCAAAGGGCATTAAGCACAGAGTGTGAAAACTGAGTTTCCTTGAGAGCTGCTTGGAAGCCTGATGGTGTGTGAAGTTAGTGAGCCAAATGGAGTTGTTCTCCCACAAGAACCACTCGGCTGATTCTTCTTCAATATGCCCTTCACCCACATGCAGTGTTTCCTTGATTGAATTAGCTCTCACACCAACATGTGTGTCTAGAGCCTTTGTATTGAGGGCTATCTGAAAACGGCTTTGGCGCTGAAGTTGTCTGTGAATGTGGAGTTGGTGGCATGTGAAACCCGCATGTGGAGCATTGGTTTGTGTGGGATGCCCATCAAGCTTCCTTTCAGTCCTAGGCACTCAAAGGGCATTAAGCATAGAGTGTGAAAACTGAGTTTCCTTGAGAGCTGCTTGGAAGCCTGATGGTGTGTGAAGTTAGTGAGCCAAATGGAGTTGTTCTCCCGCAAGAAGCACTCGGCTGATTCTTCTTCAATATGCCCTTCACCAACATGCAGTGTTTCCTTGATTGAATTAGCTCTCACACCAATATTTGCTTCTAGAGCCTTTGCATTGAGGACTCTTTGAAAACGGCTTTGGCGCTGAGGTTGTCTGTGAATGTGGAGTTGGTGGCATGTGAAACCCGCATGTGGAGCATTGGTTTGTGTGGGATGCTCATCAAGGTTCCTTTCAGTGCTAGGCACTCAAAGGGCATTAAGCATAGAGTGTGAAAACTGAGTTTCCTTGAGAGCTGCTTGGAAGCCTGATGGTGTGTGAAGTTAGTGAGCCAAATGGAGTTGTTCTCCCACAAGAACCACTCGGCTGATTCTTCTTCAATATGCCCTTCACCAACATGCAGTGTTTCCTTGATTGAATTAGCTCTCACACCAATATTTGCGTCTAGAGCCTTTGCATTGAGGGCTATTAGAAAATTGCTTTGGTGCTGAAGTTGTCTGTGAATGTGGAGTTGGTGGCATGTGAAACCCACATGTGGAGCATTGGTTTGTGTGGGATGCTCTACGAGGTTCATTCCTAGATAATGCACTCAAAGGGCATGAAGCATAGAGTGTGAAAACTGAGTTTCCTTGAGAGCTGCTTGGAAGCCTGATGGTGTGTGAAGTTAGTGAGCCAAATGGAGTTGTTCTCCCACAAGAACCACTCGGCTGATTCTTCTTCAATATGCCCTTCACCAACATGCAGTGTTTCCTTGATTGAATTAGCTCTCACACCAATATTTGCGTTTAGAACCTTTGCATTGAGCGCTATCTGAAAACGGCTTTGGCGCTGAAGTTGTCTGTGAATGTGGAGTTGGTGGCATGTGAAACCCGCATGTGGAGCATTGGTTTGTGTGGGATGCTCTACCAGGTTCATTCCTAGATAATGCACTCAAAGGGCATTAAGCATAGAGTGTGAAAACTGAGTTTCCTTGAGAGCTGCTTGGAAGCCTGATAGTGTGTGAAGTTAGTGAGCCAAATGGAGTTGTTCTCCCACAAGAACCACTCGGCTGATTCTTCTTCAATATGCCCTTCACCAACATGCAGTGTTTCCTTGATTGAATTAGCTCTCACACCAATATTTGCGTCTAGAGCCTTTGCATTGAGGACTCGATGAAAATGGCTTTGGCGCTGAAGTTGTCTGTGAAATTGGAGTTGGTGGCATGTGAAATCCGCATTGGAGCATTGGATTCTCTGGGATGATCTACGAGGTTCATTCCTTGATAATGCTCTCAATGGGCATTAAGCATAGAGTGTGAAAACTGAGTTTCCTTGAGAGCTGCTTGGAAGCCTGATGGTGTGTGAAGTTAGTGAGCCAAATGGAGTTGTTCTAAAAAAGAACCACTCGGCTGATTCTTCTTCAATATGCCCTTCACCAACATGCAGTGTTTCCTTGATTGAATTAGCTCTCACACCATTATTTGCGCATAGATCCGTTGCCTTGAGGACTCTCTGAAAACGGCTTTGGCGCTGAAGTTGTCTGTGAATGTGGAGTTGCTGGCATGTGAAACCCACATGTGGAGCATTGGTTTGTGTGGGATGCGCTCACCAGGCTTCCTTTCAGTGCTAGGCACTCAAAGGGCATTAAGCATACAGTGTGAAAAATGAGTTTCCTTGAGAGCTGCTTGGAAGCCTGATGGTGTGTGAAGTTAGTTAGCCAAATGGAGTTGTTCTCCCACAAGAACCACTCGGCTGATTCTTCTTCAATATGCCCTTCACCCACATGCAGTGTTTCCTTGATTGAATTAGCTCTCACACCAACATGTGTGTCTAGAGCCTTTGTATTGAGGGCTATCTGAAAACGGCTTTGGCGCTGAAGTTTTCTGTGAATGTGGAGTTGGTGGCATGTGAAACCCGCATGTGGAGCATTGGTTTGTGTGGGATGCCCATCAAGCTTCCTTTCAGTCCTAGGCACTCAAAGGGCATTAAGCATAGAGTGTGAAAACTGAGTTTCCTTGAGAGCTGCTTGGAAGCCTGATGGTGTGTGAAGTTAGTGAGCCAAATGGAGTTGTTCTCCCACAAGAACCACTCGGCTGATTCTTCTTCAATATGCCCTTCACCAACATGCAGTGTTTCCTTGATTGAATTAGCTCTCACACCAATATTTGCTTCTAGAGCCTTTGCCTTGAGGACTCTCTGAAAACGGCTTTGGCGCTGAAGTTGTCTGTGAATGTGGAGTTGCTGGCATGTGAAACCCGCATGTGGAGCATTGGTTTGTGTGGGATGCTCATCAAGCTTCCTTTCAGTCCTAGGCACTCAAAGGGCATTAAGCATAGAGTGTGAAAACTGAGTTTCCTTGAGAGCTGCTTGGAAGCCTGATGGTGTGTGAAGTTAGTGAGCCAAATGGAGTTGTTCTCCCACAAGAACCACTCGGCTGATTCTTCTTCAATATGCCCTTCACCAACATGCAGTGTTTCCTTGATTGAATTAGCTCTCACACCAATATTTGTGTCTAGATCCTTTGCATTGAGGGCTATTTGAAAATGACTTTGGTGCTGAAGTTGTCTGTGAATGTGGAGTTGGTGGCATGTGAAACCCGCATGTGGAGCATTGGTTTGTGTGGGATGCTCTACGAGGTTCATTCCTAGATAATGCACTCAAAGGGCATTAAGCATAGAGTGTGAAAACTGAGTTTCCTTGAGAGCTGCTTGGAAGCCTGATGGTGTGTGAAGTTAGTGAGCCAAATGGAGTTGTTCTCCCACAAGAACCACTCGGCTGATTCTTCTTCAATATGCCCTTCACCAACATGCAGTGTTTCCTTGATTGAATTAGCTCTCACACCAATATTTGCGTTTAGAACCTTTGCATTGAGGGCTATCTGAAAACGGCTTTGGCGCTGAAGTTGTCTGTGAATGTGGAGTTGGTGGCATGTGAAACCCGCATGTAAAGCATTGGTTTGTGTGGGATGCTCATCAAGCTTCTGTTCAGTGCTAGGCACTCAAAGGGCATTAAGCATAGAGTGTGAAAACTGAGTTTCCTTGAGAGCTGCTTGGAAGCCTGATGGTGTGTGAAGTTAGTGAGCCAAATGGAGTTGTTCTCCCTCAAGAACCACTCTGCTGATTCTTCTTCAATATGCCCTTCACCCACATGCAGTGTTTCCTTGATTGAATTAGCTCTCACACCAATATTTGCGCATAGAGCCTTTGCCTTGAGGACTCTCTGAAAACGGCTTTGGTGCTGAAGTTGTCTGTGAATGTGGAGTTGCTGGCATGTGAAACCCACATGTGGAGCATTGGTTTGTGTGGGATGCGCTCACCAGGCTTCCTTTCAGTGCTAGGCACTCAAAGGGCATTAAGCATAGAGTGTGAAAATTGAGTTTCCTTGAGAGCTGCTTGGAAGCCTGATGGTGTGTGAAGTTAGTGAGCCAAATGGAGCTGTTCTCCCACAAGAACCACTCGGCTGATTCTTCTTCAATATGCCCTTCACCAACATGCAGTGTTTCCTTGATTGAATTAGCTCTCGCACCAACATGTGTGTCTAGAGCCTTTGTATTGAGGGCTATTTGAAAACGGCTTTGGCACTGAAGTTGTCTGTGAATGTGGAGTTGGTGGCATGTGAAACCCGCATGTGGAGCATTGGTTTGTGTGGGATGCTCTACGAGGTTCTTTCCTAGATAATGCACTCAAAGGGCATTAAGCATAGAGTGTGAAAACTGAGTTTCCTTGAGAGCTGCTTGGAAGCCTGATGGTGTGTGAAGTTAGTGAGCCAAATGGAGTTGTTCTCCCACAAGAACCATTCGGCTGATTCTTCTTCAATATGCCCTTCACGAACATGCAGTGTTTCCTTGATTGAATTAGCTCTCACACCAATATTTGCGTCTAGAGCCTTTGCATTGAGGACTCGATGAAAATTTCTTTGGCGCTGAAGTTGTCTGTGAAATTGGAGTTGGTGGCATGTGAAATCCGCATTGGAGCATTGGATTGTCTGGGATGCTCTACGAGGTTCATTCCTTGATAATGCTCTCAATGGGCATTAAGCATAGAGTGTGAAAACTGAGTTTCCTTGAGAGCTGCGTGGAAGCCTGATGGTGTGTGAAGTTAGTGAGCCAAATGGAGTTGTTCTAAAAAAGAACCACTCGGCTGATTCTTCTTCAATATGCCCTTCACCAACATGCAGTGTTTCCTTGATTGAATTAGCTCTCACACCATTATTTGCGCATAGAGCCTTTGCCTTGAGGACTCTCTGAAAACGGCTTTGGCGCTGAAGTTGTCTGTGAATGTGGAGTTGCTGGCATGTGAAACCCACATGTGGAGCATTGGTTTGTGTGGGATGCGCTCACCAGGCTTCCTTTCAGTGCTAGGCACTCAAAGGGCATTAAGCACAGAGTGTGAAAACTGAGTTTCCTTGAGAGCTGCTTGGAAGCCTGATGGTGTGTGAAGTTAGTGAGCCAAATGGAGTTGTTCTCCCACAAGAACCACTCGGCTGATTCTTCTTCAATATGCCCTTCACCCACATGCAGTGTTTCATTGATTGAATTAGCTCTCACACCAACATGTGTGTCTAGAGCCTTTGTATTGAGGGCTATCTGAAAACGGCTTTGGCGCTGAAGTTGTCTGTGAATGTGGAGTTGGTGGCATGTGAAACCCGCATGTGGAGCATTGGTTTGTGTGGGATGCCCATCAAGCTTCCTTTCAGTCCTAGGCACTCAAAGGGCATTAAGCATAGAGTGTGAAAACTGAGTTTCCTTGAGAGCTGCTTGGAAGCCTGATGGTGTGTGAAGTTAGTGAGCCAAATGGAGTTGTTCTCCCGCAAGAAGCACTCGGCTGATTCTTCTTCAATATGCCCTTCACCAACATGCAGTGTTTCCTTGATTGAATTAGCTCTCACACCAATATTTGCTTCTAGAGCCTTTGCATTGAGGACTCTTTGAAAACGGCTTTGGCGCTGAGGTTGTCTGTGAATGTGGAGTTGGTGGCATGTGAAACCCGCATGTGGAGCATTGGTTTGTGTGGGATGCTCATCAAGGTTCCTTTCAGTCCTAGGCACTCA
This sequence comes from Ochotona princeps, assembly GCF_030435755.1. Lineage (NCBI taxonomy): Eukaryota > Metazoa > Chordata > Mammalia > Lagomorpha > Ochotonidae > Ochotona > Ochotona princeps. Next base: position 98,273,652 of record NC_080835.1, on the reverse strand, counting down.
AAGGGCATTAAGCATAGAGTGTGAAAACTGAGTTTCCTTGAGAGCTGCTTGGAAGCCTGATGGTGTGTGAAGTTAGTGAGCCAAATGGAGTTGTTCTCCCACAAGAACCACTCGGCTGATTCTTCTTCAATATGCCCTTCACCAACATGCAGTGTTTCCTTGATTGAATTAGCTCTCACACCAATATTTGCGTCTAGAGCCTTTGCATTGAGGGCTATTTGAAAATGGCTTTGGTGCTGAAGTTGTCTGTGAATGTGGAGTTGGTGGCATGTGAAACCCACATGTGGAGCATTGGTTTGTGTGGGATGCTCTACGAGGTTCATTCCTAGATAATGCACTCAAAGGGCATGAAGCATAGAGTGTGAAAACTGAGTTTCCTTGAGAGCTGCTTGGAAGCCTGATGGTGTGTGAAGTTAGTGAGCCAAATGGAGTTGTTCTCCCACAAGAACCACTCGGCTGATTCTTCTTCAATATGCCCTTCACCAACATGCAGTGTTTCCTTGATTGAATTAGCTCTCACACCAATATTTGCGTTTAGAACCTTTGCATTGAGCGCTATCTGAAAACGGCTTTGGCGCTGAAGTTGTCTGTGAAATTGGAGTTGGTGGCATGTGAAATCCGCATTGGAGCATTGGATTCTCTGGGATGATCTACGAGGTTCATTCCTTGATAATGCTCTCAATGGGCATTAAGCATAGAGTGTGAAAACTGAGTTTCCTTGAGAGCTGCTTGGAAGCCTGATGGTGTGTGAAGTTAGTGAGCCAAATGGAGTTGTTCTAAAAAAGAACCACTCGGCTGATTCTTCTTCAATATGCCCTTCACCAACATGCAGTGTTTCCTTGATTGAATTAGCTCTCACACCATTATTTGCGCATAGATCCGTTGCCTTGAGGACTCTCTGAAAACGGCTTTGGCGCTGAAGTTGTCTGTGAATGTGGAGTTGCTGGCATGTGAAACCCACATGTGGAGCATTGGTTTGTGTGGGATGCGCTCACCAGGCTTCCTTTCAGTGCTAGGCACTCAAAGGGCATTAAGCATAGAGTGTGAAAAATGAGTTTCCTTGAGAGCTGCTTGGAAGCCTGATGGTGTGTGAAGTTAGTTAGCCAAATGGAGTTGTTCTCCCACAAGAACCACTCGGCTGATTCTTCTTCAATATGCCCTTCACCCACATGCAGTGTTTCCTTGATTGAATTAGCTCTCACACCAACATGTGTGTCTAGAGCCTTTGTATTGAGGGCTATCTGAAAACGGCTTTGGCGCTGAAGTTTTCTGTGAATGTGGAGTTGGTGGCATGTGAAACCCGCATGTGGAGCATTGGTTTGTGTGGGATGCCCATCAAGCTTCCTTTCAGTCCTAGGCACTCAAAGGGCATTAAGCATAGAGTGTGAAAACTGAGTTTCCTTGAGAGCTGCTTGGAAGCCTGATGGTGTGTGAAGTTAGTGAGCCAAATGGAGTTGTTCTCCCACAAGAACCACTCGGCTGATTCTTCTTCAATATGCCCTTCACCAACATGCAGTGTTTCCTTGATTGAATTAGCTCTCACACCAATATTTGCTTCTAGAGCCTTTGCCTTGAGGACTCTCTGAAAACGGCTTTGGCGCTGAAGTTGTCTGTGAATGTGGAGTTGCTGGCATGTGAAACCCGCATGTGGAGCATTGGTTTGTGTGGGATGCTCATCAAGCTTCCTTTCAGTCCTAGGCACTCAAAGGGCATTAAGCATAGAGTGTGAAAACTGAGTTTCCTTGAGAGCTGCTTGGAAGCCTGATGGTGTGTGAAGTTAGTGAGCCAAATGGAGTTGTTCTCCCACAAGAACCACTCGGCTGATTCTTCTTCAATATGCCCTTCACCAACATGCAGTGTTTCCTTGATTGAATTAGCTCTCACACCAGATTTGCGTCTAGAGCCTTTGCATTGAGGACTCGATGAAAATGGCTTTGGCGCTGAAGTTGTCTGTGAAATTGGAGTTGGTGGCATGTGAAATCCGCATTGGAGCATTGGATTGTCTGGGATGATCTACGAGGTTCATTCCTTGATAATGCTCTCAATGGGCATTAAGCATAGAGTGTGAAAACTGAGTTTCCTTGAGAGCTGCTTGGAAGCCTGATGGTGTGTGAAGTTAGTGAGCCAAATGGAGTTGTTCTAAAAAAGAACCACTCGGCTGATTGTTCTTCAATATGCCCTTCACCAACATGCAGTGTTTCCTTGATTGAATTAGCTCTCACACCATTATTTGCGCATAGAGCCTTTGCCTTGAGGACTCTCTGAAAACGGCTTTGGCGCTGAAGTTGTCTGTGAATGTGGAGTTGCTGGCATGTGAAACCCACATGTGGAGCATTGGTTTGTGTGGGATGCGCTCACCAGGCTTCCTTTCAGTGCTAGGCACTCAAAGGGCATTAAGCATAGAGTGTGAAAACTGAGTTTCCTTGAGAGCTGCTTGGAAGCCTGATGGTGTGTGAAGTTAGTGAGCCAAATGGAGTTGTTCTCCCACAAGAACCACTCGGCTGATTCTTCTTCAATATGCCCTTCACCAACATGCAGTGTTTCCTTGATTGAATTAGCTCTCACACCAATATTTGCTCCTAGAGCCTTTGCATTGAGGGCTATCTGAAAACGGCTTTGGCGCTGAAGTTGTCTGTGAATGTGGAGTTGGTGGCATGTGAAACCCGCATGTGGAGCATTGGTTTGTGTGGGATGCTCTACCAGGTTCATTCCTAGATAATGCACTCAAAGGGCATTAAGCATAGAGTGTGAAAACTGAGTTTCCTTGAGAGATGCTTGGAAGCCTGATGGTGTGTGAAGTTAGTGAGCTAAATGGAGTTGTTCTCCCACAAGAACCACTCGGCTGATTCTTCTTCAATATGCCCTTCACGAACATGCAGTGTTTCCTTGATTGAATTAGCTCTCACACCAATATTTGCGTCTAGAGCCTTTGCATTGAGGACTCGATGAAAATGGCTTTGGCGCTGAAGTTGTCTGTGAAATTGGAGTTGGTGGCATGTGAAATCCGCATTGGAGCATTGGATTGTCTGGGATGCTCTACGAGGTTCATTCCTTGATAATGCTCTCAAAGGGCATTAAGCATAGAGTGTGAAAACTGAGTTTCCTTGAGAGCTGCGTGGAAGCCTGATGGTGTGTGAAGTTAGTGAGCCAAATGGAGTTGTTCTAAAAAAGAACCACTCGGCTGATTCTTCTTCAATATGCCCTTCACCAACATGCAGTGTTTCCTTGATTGAATTAGCTCTCACACCATTATTTGCGCATAGAGCCTTTGCCTTGAGGACTCTCTGAAAACGGCTTTGGCGCTGAAGTTGTCTGTGAATGTGGAGTTGCTGGCATGTGAAACCCACATGTGGAGCATTGGTTTGTGTGGGATGCGCTCACCAGGCTTCCTTTCAGTGCTAGGCACTCAAAGGGCATTAAGCACAGAGTGTGAAAACTGAGTTTCCTTGAGAGCTGCTTGGAAGCCTGATGGTGTGTGAAGTTAGTGAGCCAAATGGAGTTGTTCTCCCACAAGAACCACTCGGCTGATTCTTCTTCAATATGCCCTTCACCCACATGCAGTGTTTCCTTGATTGAATTAGCTCTCACACCAACATGTGTGTCTAGAGCCTTTGTATTGAGGGCTATCTGAAAACGGCTTTGGCGCTGAAGTTGTCTGTGAATGTGGAGTTGGTGGCATGTGAAACCCGCATGTGGAGCATTGGTTTGTGTGGGATGCCCATCAAGCTTCCTTTCAGTCCTAGGCACTCAAAGGGCATTAAGCATAGAGTGTGAAAACTGAGTTTCCTTGAGAGCTGCTTGGAGGCCTGATGGTGTGTGAAGTTAGTGAGCCAAATGGAGTTGTTCTCCCGCAAGAAGCACTCGGCTGATTCTTCTTCAATATGCCCTTCACCAACATGCAGTGTTTCCTTGATTGAATTAGCTCTCACACCAATATTTGCTTCTAGAGCCTTTGCATTGAGGACTCTCTGAAAACGGCTTTGGCGCTGAGGTTGTCTGTGAATGTGGAGTTGGTGGCATGTGAAACCCGCATGTGGAGCATTGGTTTGTGTGGGATGCTCATCAAGCTTCCTTTCAGTCCTAGGCACTCAAAGGGCATTAAGCATAGAGTGTGAAAACTGAGTTTCCTTGAGAGCTGCTTGGAAGCCTGATGGTGTGTGAAGTTAGTGAGCCAAATGGAGTTGTTCTCCCACAAGAACCACTCGGCTGATTCTTCTTCAATATGCCCTTCACCAACATGCAGTGTTTCCTTGATTGAATTAGCTCTCACACCAATATTTGCGTTTAGAACCTTTGCATTGAGCGCTATCTGAAAACGGCTTTGGCGCTGAAGTTGTCTGTGAATGTGGAGTTGGTGGCATGTGAAACCCGCATGTGGAGCATTGGTTTGTGTGGGATGCTCTACCAGGGTCATTCCTAGATAATGCACTCAAAGGGCATTAAGCATAGAGTGTGAAAACTGAGTTTCCTTGAGAGCTGCTTGGAAGCCTGATAGTGTGTGAAGTTAGTGAGCCAAATGGAGTTGTTCTCCCACAAGAACCACTCGGCTGATTCTTCTTCAATATGCCCTTCACCATCATGCAGTGTTTCCTTGATTGAATTAGCTCTCACACCAATATTTGCGTCTAGAGCCTTTGCATTGAGGACTCGATGAAAATGGCTTTGGCGCTGAAATTGTCTGTGAAATTGGAGTTGGTGGCATGTGAAATCCGCATTGGAGCATTGGATTGTCTGGGATGCTCTACGAGGTTCATTCCTTGATAATGCTCTCAATGGGCATTAAGCATAGAGTGTGAAAACTGAGTTTCCTTGAGAGCTGCTTGGAAGCCTGATGGTGTGTGAAGTTAGTGAGCCAAATGGAGTTGTTCTCCCACAAGAACCACTCGGCTGATTCTTCTTCAATATGCCCTTCACCAACATGCAGTGTTTCCTTGATTGAATTAGCTCTCACACCATTATATGCGCATAGAGCCTTTGCCTTGAGGACTCTGAAAACGGCTTTGGCGCTGAAGTTGTCTGTGAATGTGGAGTTGCTGGCATGTGAAACCCACATGTGGAGCATTGGTTTGTGTGGGATGCGCTCACCAGGCTTCCTTTCAGTGCTAGGCACTCAAATGGCATTAAGCATACAGTGTGAAAACTGAGTTTCCTTGAGAGCTGCTTGGAAGCCTGATGGTGTGTGAAGTTAGTGAGCCAAATGGAGTTGTTCTCCCACAAGAACCACTCGGCTGATTCTTCTTCAATATGCCCTTCACCCACATGCAGTGTTTCCTTGATTGAATTAGCTCTCACACCAACATGTGTGTCTAGAGCCTTTGTATTGAGGGCTATCTGAAAACGGCTTTGGCGCTGAAGTTTTCTGTGAATGTGGAGTTGGTGGCATGTGAAACCCGCATGTGGAGCATTGGTTTGTGTGGGATGCCCATCAAGCTTCCTTTCAGTCCTAGGCACTCAAGGGGCATTAAGCATAGAGTGTGAAAACTGAGTTTCCTTGAGAGCTGCTTGGAAGCCTGATGGTGTGTGAAGTTAGTGAGCCAAATGGAGTTGTTCTCCCACAAGAACCACTCGGCTGATTCTTCTTCAATATGCCCTTCACCAACATGCAGTGTTTCCTTGATTGAATTAGCTCTCACACCAATATTTGCTTCTAGAGCCTTTGCCTTGAGGACTCTCTGAAAACGGCTTTGGCGCTGAAGTTGTCTGTGAATGTGGAGTTGCTGGCATGTGAAACCCGCATGTGGAGCATTGGTTTGTGTGGGATGCTCATCAAGCTTCCTTTCAGTCCTAGGCACTCAAAGGGCATTAAGCATAGAGTGTGAAAACTGAGTTTCCTTGAGAGCTTCTTGGAAGCCTGATGGTGTGTGAAGTTAGTGAGCCAAATGGAGTTGTTCTCCCACAAGAACCACTCGGCTGATTCTTCTTCAATATGCCCTTCACCAACATGCAGTGTTTCCTTGATTGAATTAGCTCTCACACCAGATTTGCGTCTAGAGCCTTTGCATTGAGGACTCGATGAAAATGGCTTTGGCGCTGAAGTTTTCTGTGAAATTGGAGTTGGTGGCATGTGAAATCCGCATTGGAGCATTGGATTGTCTGGGATGATCTACGAGGTTCATTCCTTGATAATGCTCTCAATGGGCATTAAGCATAGAGTGTGAAAACTGAGTTTCCTTGAGAGCTGCTTGGAAGCCTGATGGTGTGTGAAGTTAGTGAGCCAAATGGAGTTGTTCTAAAAAAGAACCACTCGACTGATTCTTCTTCAATATGCCCTTCACCCACATGCAGTGTTTCCTTGATTGAATTAGCTCTCACACCAATATTTGTGTCTAGAGCCTTTGTATTGAGGGCTATCTGAAAACGGCTTTGGCGCTGAAGTTGTCTGTGAATGTGGAGTTGGTGGCATGTGAAACCCGCATGTGGAGCATTGATTTGTGTGGGATGCCCATCAAGCTTCCTTTCAGTCCTAGTCACTCAAAGGGCATGAAGCATAGAGTGTGAAAACTGAGTTTCCTTGAGAGCTGCTTGGAAGCCTGATGGTGTGTGAAGTTAGTGAGCCAAATGGAGTTGTTCTCCCACAAGAACCACTCGGCTGATTGTTCTTCAATATGCCCTTCACCAACATGCAGTGTTTCCTTGATTGAATTAGCTCTCACACCATTATTTGCGCATAGAGCCTTTGCCTTGAGGACTCTCTGAAAACGGCTTTGGCGCTGAAGTTGTCTGTGAATGTGGAGTTGGTGGCATGTGAAACCCACATGTGGAGCATTGGTTTGTGTGGGATGCGCTCACCAGGCTTCCTTTCAGTGCTAGGCACTCAAAGGGCATTAAGCATAGAGTGTGAAAACTGAGTTTCCTTGAGAGCTGCTTGGAAGCCTGATGGTGTGTGAAGTTAGTGAGCCAAATGGAGTTGTTCTCCCACAAGAACCACTCGGCTGATTCTTCTTCAATATGCCCTTCACCAACATGCAGTGTTTCCTTGATTGAATTAGCTCTCGCACCAACATGTGTGTCTAGAGCCTTTGTATTGAGGGCTATCTGAAAACGGCTTTGGCGCTGAAGTTGTCTGTGAATGTGGAGTTGGTGGCATGTGAAACCCGCATGTGGAGCATTGGTTTGTGTGGGATGCTCTACCAGGTTCATTCCAGGAGAATGCCCTCAAAGTGCGATAAGCATAGAGTGTGAAAACTGAGTTTCCTTGAGAGCTGCTTGGAAGCCTGATGGTGTGTGAAGTTAGTGAGCCAAATGGAGTTGTTCTCCCACAAGAACCACTCGGCTGATTCTTCTTCAATATGCCCTTCACGAACATGAAGTGTTTCCTTGATTGAATTAGCTCTCACACCAATATTTGCGTAAAGACCCTTTGCATTGAGGACTCTCTGAAAACGGCTTTGGCGCTGAAGTTGTCTGTGAATGTGGAGTTGGTGGCATGTGAAACCCACATGTGGAGCATTGGTTTGTGTGGGATGCTCATCAAGCTTCCTTTCAGTCCTAGGCACTCAAAGGGCATTAAGCATAGAGTGTGAAAACTGAGTTTCCTTGAGAGCTGCTTGGAAGCCTGATGGTGTGTGAAGTTAGTGAGCCAAATGGAGTTGTTCTCCCGCAAGAACCACTCGGCTGATTCTTCTTCAATATGCCCTTCACCAACATGCAGTGTTTCCTTGATTGAATTAGCTCTCACACCAACATGTGTGTCTAGAGCCTTTGTATTGAGGGCTATGTGAAAACGGCTTTGGCGCTGAGGTTGTCTGTGAAATTGGAGTTGGTGGCATGTGAAACCCGCATGTGGAGCATTGGTTTGTGTGGGATGCGCTCACCAGGCTTCCTTTCAGTCCTAGGCACTCAAAGGGCATTAAGCATAGAGTGTGAAAACTGAGTTTCCTTGAGAGCTGCTTGGAAGCCTGATGGTGTGTGAAGTTAGTGAGCCAAATGGAGTTGTTCTCCCACAAGAACCACTCGGCTGATTCTTCTTCAATATGCCCTTCACCAACATGCAGTGTTTCCTTGATTGAATTAGCTCTCACACCAATATTTGCGTTTAGAACCTTTGCATTGAGGGCTATCTGAAAACGGCTTTGGCGCTGAAGTTGTCTGTGAATGTGGAGTTGGTGGCATGTGAAACCCGCATGTGGAGCATTGGTTTGTTTGGGATGCTCTACCAGGTTCATTCCAGGAGAATGCCCTCAAAGGGCATTAAGCATAGAGTGTGATAACTGAGTTTCCCTGAGAGCTGCTTGGAAGCCTGATGGTGTGTGAAGTTAGTGAGCCAAATGGAGTTGTTCTCCCACAAGAACCACTCGGCTGATTCTTCTTCAATATGCCCTTCACCAACATGCAGTGTTTCCTTGATTGAATTAGCTCTCACACCAACATGTGTGTCTAGAGCCTTTGTATTGAGGGCTATCTGAAAAGGTTTTTGGCGCTGAAGTTGTCTGTGAATGTGGAGTTGGTGGCATGTGAAACCCGCATGTGGAGCATTGGTTTGTTTGGGATGCTCTACCAGGTTCATTCCAGGAGAATGCCCTCAAAGGGCAATAAGCATAGAGTGTGATAACTGAGTTTCCTTGAGAGCTGCTTGGAAGCCTGATGGTGTGTGAAGTTAGTGAGCCAAATGGAGTTGTTCTCCCACAAGAACCACTCGGCTGATTGTTCTTCAATATGCCCTTCACCAACATGCAGTGTTTCCTTGATTGAATTAGCTCTCACACCAATATTTGCGTATAGACCCTTTGCATTGAGGACTCTCTGAAAACGGCTTTGGCGCTGAAGTTGTCTGTGAAAGTGGAGTTGGTGGCATGTGAAACCCGCATGTGGAGCATTGGTTTGTGTGGGATGCTCATCAACCTTCCTTTCATTCCTAGGCACTCAAAGGGCATTAAGCATAGAGTGTGAAAACTGAGTTTCCTTGAGAGCTGCTTGGAAGCCTGATGGTGTGTGAAGTTAGTGAGCCAAATGGAGTTGTTCTCCCGCAAGAACCACTCGGCTGATTCTTCTTCAATATGCCATTCACCAACATGCAGTGTTTCCTTGATTGAATTAGCTCTCACACCAATATTTGCGTTTAGAACCTTTGCATTGAGGGCTATCTGAAAACGGCTTTGGCGCTGAAGTTGTCTGTGAATGTGGAGTTGGTGGCATGTGAAACCCGCATGTGGAGCATTGGTTTGTTTGGGATGCTCTACCAGGTTCATTCCAGGAGAATGCCCTCAAAGGGCATTAAGCATAGAGTGTGATAACTGAGTTTCCCTGAGAGTTGCTTGGAAGCCTGATGGTGTGTGAAGTTAGTGAGCCAAATGGAGTTGTTCTCCCACAAGAACCACTCGGCTGATTCTTCTTCAATTGCCCTTCACGAACATGCAGTGTTTCCTTGATTGAATTAGCTCTCACACCAACATGTGTGTCTAGAGCCTTTGTATTGAGGGATATCTGAAAAGGTTTTTGGCGCTGAAGTTGTCTGTGAATGTGGAGTTGGTGGCATGTGAAACCCGCATGTGAAGCATTGGTTTGTATGGGATGCTCATCAAGCTTCCTTTCAGTCCTAGGCACTCAAAGGGCATTAAGCATAGAGTGTGAAAACTGAGTTTTCTTGAGAGCTGCTTGGAAGCCTGATGGTGTGTGAAGTTAGTGAGCCAAATGGAGTTGTTCTCCCACAAGAACCACTCGGCTGATTCTTCTTCAATATGCCCTTCACGAACATGCAGTGTTTCCTTGATTGAATTAGCTCTCACACCAATATTTGCGTCTAGACCCTTTGCATTGAGGACTCTCTGAAAACGGCTTTGGCGCTGAAGTTGTCTGTGAATGTGTAGTTGGTGGCATGTGAAACCCGCATGTGGAGCATTGGTTTGTGTGGGATGCTCTACCAGGTTCATTCCTAGATAATGCACTCAAAGGGCATTAAGCAGAGTGTGAAAACTGAGTTTCCTTGAGAGCTGCTTGGAAGCCTGATGGTGTGTAAAGTTAGTGAGCCAAATGGAGTTGTTCTCCCACAAGAACCACTCGGCTGATTCTTCTTCAATATGCCCTTCACCAACATGCAGTGTTTCCTTGATTGAATTAGCTCTCACACCAATATTTGCGTGTAGAGCCTTTGCATTGAGGACTCGATGAAAATGGCTTTGGCGCTGAAGTTGTCTGTGAATGTGGAGTTGGTGGCATGTGAAATCCGCATTGGAGCATTGGATTGTCTGGGATGCTCTACGAGGTTCATTCCTTGATAATGCTCTCAATGGGCATTAAGCATAGAGTGTGAAAACTGAGTTTCCTTGAGAGCTGCTTGGAGGCCTGATGGTGTGTGAAATTAGTGAGCTAAATGGAGTTGTTCTCCCACAAGAACCACTCGGCTGATTCTTCTTCAATATGCCCTTCACCAACATGCAGTGTTTCCTTGATTGAATTAGCTCTCACACCATTATTTGCGCATAGAGCCTTTGTATTGAGGACTCTCTGAAAACGGCTTTGGCGCTGAAGTTTTCTGTGAATGTGGAGTTGGTGGCATGTGAAACCCGCATGTGGAGCATTGGTTTGTGTGGGATGCTCTACCAGATTCATTCCAGGATAATGCACTCAAAGGGCATTAAGCATAGAGTGTGAAAACTGAGTTTCCTTGAGAGCTGCTTGGAAGCCTGATGGTGTGTGAAGTTAGTTAGCCAAATGTAGTTGTTCTCCAAAAGAACCACTCGACTGATTCTTCTTCAATATGCCCTTCACCAACATGCAGTGTTTCCTTGATTGAATTAGCTCTCACACCAATATTTGTGCCTAGAGCCTTTGCATTGAGGACTCTCTGAAAACGGCTTTGGCGCTGAAGTTGTCTGTGAATGTGGAGTTGGTGGCATGTGAAACCCGCATGTGGAGCATTGGTTTGTGTGGGATGCTCTACCAGGTTAATTCCAGGAGAATGCCCTCAAAGGGCAATAAGCATACAGTGTGAAAACTGAGTTTCCTTGAGAGCTGCTTGGAAGCCTGATGGTGTGTCAAGTTAGTGAGCCAAATGGAGTTGTTCTCCCACAAGAACCACTCGGCTGATTCTTCTTCAATATGCCCTTCACCAACATGCAGTGTTTCCTTGATTGAATTAGCTCTCACACCAACATGTGTGTCTAGAGCCTTTGTATTGAGGGCTATCTGAAAAGTTTTTTGGCGCTGAAGTTGTCTGTGAATGTGGAGTTGGTGGCATGTGAAATCCGCATTGGAGTATTGGAATGTCTGAGATGGTCTACCAGGTAATTCCTAGATAATGCACTCAAAGTGCATTAAGTATAGAGTGTGAAAACTGAGTTTCGTTGAGAGCTGCTTGGAAGCCTGATGGTGTGTGAAGTTAGTGAGCCAAATGGAGTTGTTCTCCCACAAGAACCACTCGGCTGATTCTTCTTCAATATGCCCTTCACCAACATGCAGTGTTTCCTTGATTGAATTAGCTCTCACACCAATATTTGCGTCTAGTGCCTTTGCATTGAGGACTCGATGAAAACGGCTTTGGCGCTGAAGTTGTCTGTGAAATTGGAGTTGGTGGCATGTGAAATCCGCATTGGAGCATTGCATTTTCTGGGATGCTCTACGAGGTTCATTCCTTGATAATGCTCTCAATGGGCATTAAGCATAGAGTGTGAAAACTGAGTTTCCTTGAGAGCTGCTTGGAAGCCTGATGGTGTGTCAAGTTAGTGAGCCAAATGGAGTTGTTCTCCACAAGAACCACTCGGCTGATTCTTCTTCAATATGCCCTTCACCAACATGCAGTGTTTCCTTGATTGAATTAGCTCTCACACCATTATTTGCGCATAGAGCCTTTGCCTTGAGGACTCTCTGAAAATGGCTTTGGCGCTGAAGTTGTCTGTGAATGTGGAGTTCCTGGCATGTGAAACCCACATGTGGAGCATTGGTTTGTGTGGGATGCGCTCACCAGGCTTCCTTTCAGTGCTAGGCACTCAAAGGGCATTAAGCATAGAGTGTGAAAACTGAGTTTCCTTGAGAGCTGCTTGGAAGCCTGATGGTGTGTGAAGTTAGTGAGCCAAATGGAGTTGTTCTCCCACAAGAACCACTCGGCTGATTCTTCTTCAATATGCCCTTCACCCACATGCAGTGTTTCCTTGATTGAATTAGCTCTCACACGAACATGTGTATCTAGAGCCTTTGTATTGAGGGCTATCTGAAAACGGCTTTGGCGCTGAAGTTGTCTGTGAATGTGGAGTTGGTGGCATGTGAAACCCGCATGTGGAGCATTGGTTTGTGTGGGATGCTCTACGAGGTTCATTCCTAGATAATGCACTCAAAGGGCATTAAGCATAGAGTGTGAAAACTGAGTTTCCTTGAGAGCTGCTTGGAAGCCTGATGGTGTGTGAAGTTAGTGAGCCAAATGGAGTTGTTCTCCCACAAGAACCACTCGGCTGATTCTTCTTCAATATGCCCTTCACCAACATGCAGTGTTTCCTTGATTGAATTAGCTCTCACACCAATATTTGCGTCTAGAGCCTTTGTATTGAGGACTCGATGAAAATGGCTTTGGCGCTGAAGTTGTCTGTGAATGTGGAGTTGGTGGCATGTGAAATCCGCATTGGAGCATTGGGTTGTCTGTGATGCTCTACGAGGTTCATTCCTTGATAATGCTCTCAATGGGCATTAAGCATAGAGTGTGAAAACTGAGTTTCCTTGAGAGCTGCTTGGAAGCCTGATGGTGTGTCAAGTTAGTGAGCCAAATGGAGTTGTTCTCCAAAAGAACCACTTGGCTGATTCTTCTTCAATATGCCCTTCACCAACATGCAGTGTTTCCTTGATTGAATTAGCTCTCACACCATTATTTGCGTCTAGAGGCTTTGACTTGAGGACTCTCTGAAAACGGCTTTGGCGCTGAAGTTGTCTGTGAATGTGGAGTTGGTGGCATGTGAAACCTACATGTGGAGCATTGGTTTGTGTGGGATGTGCTCACCAGGCTTCCTTTCAGTGCTAGGCACTCAAAGGGCATTAAGCATAGAGTGTGAAAACTGAGTTTCCTTGAGAGCTGCTTGGAAGCCTGATGGTGTGTGAAGTTAGTGAGCCAAATGGAGTTGTTCTCCCACAAGAACCACTCGGCTGATTCTTCTTCAATATGCCCTTCACCCACATGCAGTGTTTCCTTGATTGAATTAGCTCTCGCACCAACATGTGTGTCTAGAGCCTTTGTATTGAGGACTCGATGATAATGGCTTTGGCGCTGAAGTTGTCTGTGAATGTGGAGTTGGTGGCATGTGAAACCCGCATGTGGAGCATTGGTTTGTTTGGGATGCTCTACCAGGTTCATTCCAGGAGAATGCCCTCAAAGGGCAATAAGCATAGAGTGTGAAAACTGAGTTTCCTTGAGAGCTGCTTGGAAGCCTGATGGTGTGTGAAGTTAGTGAGCCAAATGGAGTTGTTCTCCCACAAGAACCACTCGGCTGATTCTTCTTCAATATGCTCTTCACCAACATGTATTGTTTCCTTGATTGAATTAGCTCTCACACCAACCTGTGTGTCTAGAGCCTTTGTATTGAGGGCTATCTGAAAAGGTTTTTGGCGCTGAAGTTGTCTGTGAATGTGGAGTTGGTGGCATGTGAAACCCGCATGTGGAGCATTGGTTTGTATGGGATGCTCATCAAGCTTCCTTTCAGTCCTAGGCACTCAAAGGGCATTAAGCATAGAGTGTGAAAACTGAGTTTCGTTGAGAGCTGCTTGGAAGCCTGATGGTGTGTGAAGTTAGTGAGCCAAATGGAGTTGTTCTCCCACAAGAACCACTCGGCTGATTCTTCTTCAATATGCCCTTCACCAACATGCAGTGTTTCCTTGATTGAATTAGCCTCTCACACCAATATTTGTGTCTATAGCCTTTGCATTGAGGACTCTCTGAAAACGGCTTTGGCGCTGAAGTTGTCTGTGAATGTGGAGTTGGTGGCATGTGAAATCCGCATGTGGAGCATTGGTTTGTGTGGGATGCTCTACGAGGTTCATTCCTAGATAATGCACTCAAAGGGCATTAAGCATAGAGTGTGAAAACCGAGTTTCCTTGAGAGCTGCTTGGAAGCCTGATGGTGTGTGAAGTTAGTGAGCCAAATGGAGTTGTTCTCCCACAAGAACCACTCAGCTGATTCTTCTTCAATATGCCCTTCACCAACATGCAGTGTTTCCTTGATTGAATTAGCTCTCACACCAATATTTGCGTTTAGAACCTTTGCATTGAGGGCTATCTGAAAACGGCTTTGGCGCTGAAGTTGTCTGTGAATGTGGAGTTGGTGGCATGTGAAACCCGCATGTGGAGCCTTGGTTTGTGTGGGATGCTCCACGAGGTTCATTCCTTGATAATGCTCTCAACGGGCATTAAGCATAGAGTGTGAAAACTGAGTTTCCTTGAGAGCTGCTTGGAAGCCTGATGGTGTGTGAAGTTAGTGAGCCAAATGGAGTTGTTTTCTCACAAGAACCACTCGGCTGATTCTTCTTCAATATGCCCTTCACCAACATGCAGTGTTTCCTTGATTGAATTAGCTCTCACACCAATATTTGTGTCTAGAGCCTTTGCATTGAGGACTCTCTGAAAACGGCTTTGGCGCTGAAGTTGTCTGTGAATGTGGAGTTGGTGGCATGTGAAACCCGCATGTGGAGCATTGGTTTGTGTGGGATGCTCTACCAGGTTCATTCCAGGAGATTGCCCTCAAAGGGCAATAAGCATAGAGTGTGAAAACTGAGTTTCCTTGAGAGCTGCTTGGAAGCCTGATGGTGTGCGAAGTTAGTGAGCCAAATGGAGTTGTTCTCCCACAAGAACCACTCGGCTGATTCTTCTTCAATATGCCCTTCACCAACATGCAGTGTTTCCTTGATTGAATTAGCTCTCACACCATTATTGGCGCATAGAGCCTTTGCCTTGAGGACTGTCTGAAAAGCTTTTTGGCGCTGAAGTTGTCTGTGAATGTGGAGTTGGTGGCATGTGAAACCCGCATGTGGAGCATTGGTTTGTGTGGGATGCTCTACCAGGTGCATTCCAGGAGAATGCACTGAAAGGGTAATAAGCATAGAGTGTGAAAACTGAGTTTCCTTGAGACCTGTTTGGAAGCCTGATGATGTGTGAAGTTAGTGAGCCAAATGGAGTTGTTCTCCCAAAAGAACCACTCGGCTGATTCTTCTTCAATATGCCCTTCACCAACATGCAGTGTTTCCTTGATTGAATTAGCTCTCACACCAATATTTGTGTCTAGAGCCTTTGCATTGAGGGCTATCTGAATACGGCTTTGGCGCCGAAGTTTTCTGTGAATGTGGATTTGGTGGCATGTGAAACCCGCATGTGGAGCATTGGTTTGTGTGGGATGCTCTACCAGGTTCATTCCAGGAGAATGCACTCAAAGGGCATTAAGCATAGAGTGTGAAAACTGAGTTTCCTTGAGAGCTGCTTGGAAGCCTGATGGTGTGTGAAGTTAGTGAGCCAAATGGAGTTGTTCTCCCACAAGAACCACTCGGCTGATTCTTCTTCAATATGCCCTTCACCAACATGCAGTGTTTCCTTGATTGAATTAGCTCTCACACCAATATTTGCGTTTAGAACCTTTGCAGTGAGGGCTATCTGAAAACGGCTTTGGCGCTGAAGTTGTCTGTGAATGTGGAGTTGGTGGCATGTGAAACCCGCATGTGGAGCATTGGTTTGTGTGGGATGCTCTACGAGGTTCATTCCTAGATAATGCACTCAAAGGGCATTAAGCATAGAGTGTGAAAACTGAGTTTCCTTGAGAGCTGCTTGGAAGCCTGATGGTGTGTGAAGTTAGTGAGCCAAATGGAGTTGTTCTCCCACAAGAACCACTCGGCTGATTCTTCTTCAATATGCCCTTCACCAACATGCAGTGTTTCCTTGATTGAATTAGCTCTCACACCAATATTTGCGTCTAGAGCCTTTGTATTGAGGACTCGATGATAATGGCTTTGGCGCTGAAGTTGTCTGTGAATGTGGAGTTGGTGGCATGTGAAATCCGCATTGGAGCATTGGGTTGTCTGTGATGCTCTACGAGGTTCATTCCTTGATAATGCTCTCAATGGGCATTAAGCATAGAGTGTGAAAACTGAGTTTCCTTGAGAGCTGCTTGGAAGCCTGATGGTGTGTGAAGTTAGTGAGCCAAATGGAGTTGTTCTCCCACAAGAACCACTCGGCTGATTCTTCTTCAATATGCCCTTCACCCACATGCAGTGTTTCCTTGATTGAATTAGCTCTCGCACCAACATGTGGGTCTAGAGCCTTTGTATTGAGGGCTATCTGAAAACGGCTTTGGCGCTGAAGTTGTCTGTGAATGTGGAGTTGGTGGCATGTGAAACCCGCATGTGGAGCATTGGTTTGTTTGGGATGCTCTACCAGGTTCATTCCAGGAGAATGCCCTCAAAGGGCAATAAGCATAGAGTGTGATAACTGAGTTTCCTTGAGAGCTGCTTGGAAGCCTGATGGTGTGTGAAGTTAGTGAGCCAAATGGAGTTGTTCTCCCACAAGAACCACTCGGCTGATTCTTCTTCAATATGCTCTTCACCAACATGCAGTGTTTCCTTGATTGAATTAGCTCTCACACCAACCTGTGTGTCTAGAGCCTTTGTATTGAGGGCTATCTGAAAAAGTTTTTGGCGCTGAAGTTGTCTGTGAATGTGGAGTTGGTGGCATGTGAAACCCGCATGTGGAGCATTGGTTTGTATGGGATGCTCATCAAGCTTCCTTTCAGTCCTAGGCACTCAAAGGGCATTAAGCATAGAGTGTGAAAACTGAGTTTCCTTGAGAGCTGCTTGGAAGCCTGATGGTGTGTGAAGTTAGTGAGCCAAATGGAGTTGTTCTCCCACAAGAACCACTCGGCTGATTCTTCTTCAATATGCCCTTCACCAACATGCAGTGTTTCCTTGATTGAATTAGCTCTCACACCAATATTTGCGTCTAGAGCCTTTGTATTGAGGACTCGATGAAAATGGCTTTGGCGCTGAAGTTGTCTGTGAATGTGGAGTTGGTGGCATGTGAAATCCGCATTGGAGCATTGGGTTGTCTGTGATGCTCTACGAGGTTCATTCCTTGATAATGCTCTCAATGGGCATTAAGCATAGAGTGTGAAAACTGAGTTTCCTTGAGAGCTGCTTGGAAGCCTGATGGTGTGTGAAGTTAGTGAGCCAAATGGAGTTGTTCTCCAAAAGAACCACTTGGCTGATTCTTCTTCAATATGCCCTTCACCAACATGCAGTGTTTCCTTGATTGAATTAGCTCTCACACCATTATTTGCGTCTAGAGGCTTTGACTTGAGGACTCTCTGAAAACGGCTTTGGCGCTGAAGTTGTCTGTGAATGTGGAGTTGGTGGCATGTGAAACCCACATGTGGAGCATTGGTTTGTTTGGGATGTGCTCACCAGGCTTCCTTTCAGTGCGAGGCACTCAAAGGGCATTAAGCATAGAGTGTGAAAACTGAGTTTCCTTGAGAGCTGCTTGGAAGCCTGATGGTGTGTGAAGTTAGTGAGCCAAATGGAGTTGTTCTCCCACAAGAACCACTCGGCTGATTCTTCTTCAATATGCCCTTCACCCACATGCAGTGTTTCCTTGATTGAATTAGCTCTCGCACCAACATGTGTGTCTAGTGCCTTTGTATTGAGGGCTATCTGAAAACGGCTTTGGCGCTGAAGTTGTCTGTGAATGTGGAGTTGGTGGCATGTGAAACCCGCATGTGGAGCATTGGTTTGTTTGGGATGCTCTACCAGGTTCATTCTAGGAGAATGCCCTAAAAGGGCAATAAGCATAGAGTGTGATAACTGAGTTTCCTTGAGAGCTGCTTGGAAGCCTGATGGTGTGTGAAGTTAGTGAGCCAAATGGAGTTGTTCTCCCACAAGAACCACTCGGCTGATTCTTCTTCAATATGCCCTTCACCAACATGCAGTGTTTCCTTGATTGAATTAGCTCTCACACCAACCTGTGTGTCTAGAGCCTTTGTATTGAGGGCTATCTGAAAAGGTTTTTGGCGCTGAAGTTGTCTGTGAATGTGGAGTTGGTGGCATGTGAAACCCGCATGTGGAGCCTTGGTTTGTCTGGGATGCTCATCAAGCTTCCTTTCAGTCCTAGGCACTCAAAGGGCATTAAGCATAGAGTGTGAAAACTGAGTTTCCTTGAGAGCTGCTTGGAAGCCTGATGGTGTGTGAAGTTAGTGAGCCAAATGGAGTTGTTCTCCCACAAGAACCACTCGGCTGATTCTTCTTCAATATGCCCTTCACCAACATGCAGTGTTTCCTTGATTGAATTAGCTCTCACACCATTATTTGCGCATAGAGCCTTTGCCTTGAGGACTCTCTGAAAACGGCTTTGGCGCTGAAGTTGTCTGTGAATGTGGAGTTGGTGGCATGTGAAACCCGCATGTGGAGCATTGGTTTGTGTGGGATGCTCTACCAGGTTCATTCCAGGAGAATGCCCTCAAAGGGCAATAAGCATAGAGTGTGAAAACTGAGTTTCCTTGAGAGCTGCTTGGAAGCCTGATGGTGTGTGAAGTTAGTGAGCCAAATGGAGTTGTTCTCCCAAAAGAACCACTCGGCTGATTCTTCTTCAATATGCCCTTCACCAACATGCAGTGTTTCCTTGATTGAATTAGCTCTCACACCAACCTCTGTGTCTAGAGCCTTTGTATTGAGGGCTATCTGAAAAGGTTTTTGGCGCTGAAGTTGTCTGTGAATATGGAGTTGGTGGCATGTGAAACCCGCATGTGGAGCATTGGTTTGTGTGGGATGCTCTACCAGATTCATTCCAGGATAATGCCCTCAAAGGGCATTAAGCATAGAGTGTGAAAACTGAGTTTCCTTGAGAGCTGCTTGGAAGCCTGATGGTGTGTGAAGTTAGTGAGCCAAATGGAGTTGTTCTCCCACAAGAACCACTCAGCTGATTCTTCTTCAATATGCCCTTCACCAATATGCAGTGTTTCCTTGATTGAATTAGCTCTCACACCAATATTTGTGTCTTCAGCCTTTGCATTGAGGGCTATCTGAAAACGGCTTTGGCGCTGAAGTTTTCTGTGAATGTGGAGTTGGTGGCATGTGAAACCCGCATGTGGAGCATTGGTTTGTGTGGGATGCTCTACCAGGTTCATTCCAGGAGATTGCCCTCAAAGGGCAATAAGCATAGAGTGTGAAAACTGAGTTTCCTTGAGAGCTGCTTGGAAGCCTGATGGTGTGCGAAGTTAGTGAGCCAAATGGAGTTGTTCTCCCACAAGAACCACTCGTCTGATTCTTCTTCAATATGCCCTTCACCAACATGCAGTGTTTCCTTGATTGAATTAGCTCTCACACCATTATTGGCGCATAGAGCCTTTGTATTGAGGACTCTCTGAAAAGGTTTTTGGCGCTGAAGTTGTCTGTGAATGTGGAGTTGGTGGCATGTGAAATCCGCATGTGGAGCATTGGTTTGTGTGGGATGCTCTACCAGGTTCATTCCTAGATAATGCACTGAAAGGGTAATAAGCATAGAGTGTGAAAACTGAGTTTCCTTGAGACCTGTTTGGAAGCCTGATGATGTGTGAAGTTAGTGAGCCAAATGGAGTTGTTCTCCCACAAGAACCACTCGGCTGATTCTTCTTCAATATGCCCTTCACCAACATGCAGTGTTTCCTTGATTGAATTAGCTCTCACACCAATATTTGTGTCTAGAGCCTTTGCATTGAGGGCTATCTGAATACGGCTTTGGCGCCGAAGTTTTCTGTGAATGCGGAGTTGGTGGCATGTGAAACCCGCATGTGGAGCATTGGTTTGTGTGGAATGCTCTACCAGGTTCATTCCAGGAGAATGCACTCAAAGGGCATTAAGCATAGAGTGTGAAAACTGAGTTTCCTTGAGAGCTGCTTGGAAGCCTGATGGTGTGTGAAGTTAGTGAGCCAAATGGAGTTGTTCTCCCACAAGAACCACTCGGCTGATTCTTCTTCAATATGCCCTTCACCAACATGCAGTGTTTCCTTGATTGAATTAGCTCTCACACCAATATTTGCGTTAAGAACCTTTGCATTGAGGGCTATCTGAAAACGGCTTTGGCGCTGAAGTTGTCTGTGAATGTGGAGTTGGTGGCATGTGAAACCCGCATGTGGAGCATTGGTTTGTGTGGGATGCTCTACGAGGTTCATTCCTAGATAATGCACTCAAAGGGCATTAAGCATAGAGTGTGAAAACTGTGTTTCCTTGAGAGCTGCTTGGAAGCCTGATGGTGTGTGAAGTTAGTGAGCCAAATGGAGTTGTTCTCCCACAAGAACCACTCGGCTGATTGTTCTTCAATATGCCCTTCACCAACATGCAGTGTTTCCTTGATTGAATTAGCTCTCACACCAATATTTGCGTCTAGAGCCTTTGTATTGAGGACTCGATGAAAATGGCTTTGGCGCTGAAGTTGTCTGTGAATGTGGAGTTGGTGGCATGTGAAATCCGCATTGGAGCATTGGGTTGTCTGTGATGCTCTACGAGGTTCATTCCTTGATAATGCTCTCAATGGGCATTAAGCATAGAGTGTGAAAACTGAGTTTCCTTGAGAGCTGCTTGGAAGCCTGATGGTGTGTGAAGTTAGTGAGCCAAATGGAGTTGTTCTCCAAAAGAACCACTTGGCTGATTCTTCTTCAATATGCCCTTCACCAACATGCAGTGTTTCCTTGATTGAATTAGCTCTCATACCATTATTTGCGTCTAGAGGTTTTGACTTGAGGACTCTCTGAAAACGGCTTTGGCGCTGAAGTTGTCTGTGAATGTGGAGTTGGTGGCATGTGAAACCCACATGTGGAGCATTGGTTGGTGTGGGATGTGCTCACCAGGCTTCCTTTCAAGCTAGGCATTCAAAGGGCATTAAGCATAGAGTGTGAAAACTGAGTTTCCTTGAGAGCTGCTTGGAAGCCTGATGGTGTGTGAAGTTAGTGAGCCAAATGGAGTTGTTCTCCCACAAGAACCACTCGGCTGATTCATCTTCAATATGCCCTTCACCCACATGCAGTGTTTCCTTGATTGAATTAGCTCTCACACCAGATTTGCGTCTAGAGCCTTTGTATTGAGGGCTATCTGAAAAGGTTTTTGGCGCTGAAGTTGTCTGTGAATATGGAGTTGGTGGCATGTGAAACCCGCATGTGGAGCATTGGTTTGTGTGGGATGCTCTACCAGATTCATTCCTAGATAATGCACTCAAAGGGCATTAAGCATAGAGTGTGAAAACTGAGTTTCCTTGAGAGCTGCTTGGAAGCCTGATGGTGTGTGAAGTTAGTGAGCCAAATGGAGTTGTTCTCCCACAAGAACCACTCGGCTGATTCTTCTTCAATATGCCCTTCACCAACATGCAGTGTTTCCTTGATTGAATTAGCTCTCACACCAATATTTGTGTCTTCAGCCTTTGCATTGAGGGCTATCTGAAAACGGCTTTGGCGCTGAAGTTGTCTGTGAATGTGGAGTTGGTGGCATGTGAAACCCGCATGTGGAGCCTTGGTTTGTCTGGGATGCTCCACGAGGTTCATTCCTTGATAATGCTCTCAACGGGCATTAAGCATAGAGTGTGAAAACTGAGTTTCCTTGAGAGCTGCTTGGAAGCCTGATGGTGTGTGAAGTTAGTGAGCCAAATGGAGTTGTTCTCCCACAAGAACCACTCGGCTGATTCTTCTTCAATATGCCCTTCACCAACATGCAGTGTTTCCTTGATTGAATTAGCTCTCACACCATTATTTGCGCATAGAGCCTTTGCCTTGAGGACTCTCTGAAAACGGCTTTGGCGCTGAAGTTGTCTGTGAATGTGGAGTTGGTGGCATGTGAAACCCGCATGTGGAGCATTGGTTTGTGTGGGATGCTCTACCAGGTTCATTCCAGGAGAATGCCCTCAAAGGGCAATAAGCATAGAGTGTGAAAACTGAGTTTCCTTGAGAGCTGCTTGGAAGCCTGATGGTGTGTGAAGTTAGTGAGCCAAATGGAGTTGTTTTCCCACAAGAACCACTCGGCTGATTCTTCTTCAATATGCCCTTCACCAACATGCAGTGTTTCCTTGATTGAATTAGCTCTCACACCAACCTCTGTGTCTAGAGCCTTTGTATTGAGGGCTATCTGAAAAGGTTTTTGGCGCTGAAGTTGTCTGTGAATATGGAGTTGGTGGCATGTGAAACCCGCATGTGGAGCATTGGTTTGTGTGGGATGCTCTACCAGATTCATTCCAGGATAATGCCCTCAAAGGGCATTAAGCATAGAGTGTGAAAACTGAGTTTCCTTGAGAGCTGCTTGGAAGCCTGATGGTGTGTGAAGTTAGTGAGCCAAATGGAGTTGTTCTCCCACAAGAACCACTCAGCTGATTCTTCTTCAATATGCCCTTCACCAATATGCAGTGTTTCCTTGATTGAATTAGCTCTCACACCAATATTTGTGTCTTCAGCCTTTGCATTGAGGGCTATCTGAAAACGGCTTTGGCGCTGAAGTTGTCTGTGAATGTGGAGTTGGTGGCATGTGAAACCCGCATGTGGAGCATTGGTTTGTGTGGGATGCTCTACCAGGTTCATTCCAGGAGATTGCCCTCAAAGGGCAATAAGCATAGAGTGTGAAAACTGAGTTTCCTTGAGAGCTGCTTGGAAGCCTGATGGTGTGCGAAGTTAGTGAGCCAAATGGAGTTGTTCTCCCACAAGAACCACTCGTCTGATTCTTCTTCAATATGCCCTTCACCAACATGCAGTGTTTCCTTGATTGAATTAGCTCTCACACCATTATTGGCGCATAGAGCCTTTGTATTGAGGACTCTCTGAAAAGGTTTTTGGCGCTGAAGTTGTCTGTGAATGTGGAGTTGGTGGCATGTGAAATCCGCATGTGGAGCATTGGTTTGTGTGGGATGCTCTACCAGGTTCATTCCTAGATAATGCACTGAAAGGGTAATAAGCATAGAGTGTGAAAACTGAGTTTCCTTGAGACCTGTTTGGAAGCCTGATGATGTGTGAAGTTAGTGAGCCAAATGGAGTTGTTCTCCCAAAAGAACCACTCGGCTGATTCTTCTTCAATATGCCCTTCACCAACATGCAGTGTTTCCTTGATTGAATTAGCTCTCACACCAATATTTGTGTCTAGAGCCTTTGCATTGAGGGCTATCTGAATACGGCTTTGGCGCCGAAGTTTTCTGTGAATGCGGAGTTGGTGGCATGTGAAACCCGCATGTGGAGCATTGGTTTGTGTGGGATGCTCTACCAGGTTCATTCCAGGAGAATGCACTCAAAGGGCATTAAGCATAGAGTGTGAAAACTGAGTTTCCTTGAGAGCTGCTTGGAAGCCTGATGGTGTGTGAAGTTAGTGAGCCAAATGGAGTTGTTCTCCCACAAGAACCACTCGGCTGATTCTTCTTCAATATGCCCTTCACCAACATGCAGTGTTTCCTTGATTGAATTAGCTCTCACACCAATATTTGCGTTAAGAACCTTTGCATTGAGGGCTATCTGAAAACGGCTTTGGCGCTGAAGTTGTCTGTGAATGTGGAGTTGGTGGCATGTGAAACCCGCATGTGGAGCATTGGTTTGTGTGGGATGCTCTACGAGGTTCATTCCTAGATAATGCACTCAAAGGGCATTAAGCATAGAGTGTGAAAACTGTGTTTCCTTGAGAGCTGCTTGGAAGCCTGATGGTGTGTGAAGTTAGTGAGCCAAATGGAGTTGTTCTCCCACAAGAACCACTCGGCTGATTGTTCTTCAATATGCCCTTCACCAACATGCAGTGTTTCCTTGATTGAATTAGCTCTCACACCAATATTTGCGTCTAGAGCCTTTGTATTGAGGACTCGATGAAAATGGCTTTGGCGCTGAAGTTGTCTGTGAATGTGGAGTTGGTGGCATGTGAAATCCGCATTGGAGCATTGGGTTGTCTGTGATGCTCTACGAGGTTCATTCCTTGATAATGCTCTCAATGGGCATTAAGCATAGAGTGTGAAAACTGAGTTTCCTTGAGAGCTGCTTGGAAGCCTGATGGTGTGTGAAGTTAGTGAGCCAAATGGAGTTGTTCTCCAAAAGAACCACTTGGCTGATTCTTCTTCAATATGCCCTTCACCAACATGCAGTGTTTCCTTGATTGAATTAGCTCTCACACCATTATTTGCGTCTAGAGGTTTTGACTTGAGGACTCTCTGAAAACGGCTTTGGCGCTGAAGTTGTCTGTGAATGTGGAGTTGGTGGCATGTGAAACCCACATGTGGAGCATTGGTTGGTGTGGGATGTGCTCACCAGGCTTCCTTTCAAGCTAGGCATTCAAAGGGCATTAAGCATAGAGTGTGAAAACTGAGTTTCCTTGAGAGCTGCTTGGAAGCCTGATGGTGTGTGAAGTTAGTGAGCCAAATGGAGTTGTTCTCCCACAAGAACCACTCGGCTGATTCATCTTCAATATGCCCTTCACCCACATGCAGTGTTTCCTTGATTGAATTAGCTCTCACACCAGATTTGCGTCTAGAGCCTTTGTATTGAGGGCTATCTGAAAAGGTTTTTGGCGCTGAAGTTGTCTGTGAATATGGAGTTGGTGGCATGTGAAACCCGCATGTGGAGCATTGGTTTGTGTGGGATGCTCTACCAGATTCATTCCTAGACAATGCACTCAAAGGGCATTAAGCATAGAGTGTGAAAACTGAGTTTCCTTGAGAGCTGCTTGGAAGCCTGATGGTGTGTGAAGTTAGTGAGCCAAATGGAGTTGTTCTCCCACAAGAACCACTCGGCTGATTCTTCTTCAATATGCCCTTCACCAACATGCAGTGTTTCCTTGATTGAATTAGCTCTCACACCAATATTTGTGTCTTCAGCCTTTGCATTGAGGGCTATCTGAAAACGGCTTTGGCGCTGAAGTTGTCTGTGAATGTGGAGTTGGTGGCATGTGAAACCCGCATGTGGAGCCTTGGTTTGTCTGGGATGCTCCACGAGGTTCATTCCTTGATAATGCTCTCAACGGGCATTAAGCATAGAGTGTGAAAACTGAGTTTCCTTGAGAGCTGCTTGGAAGCCTGATGGTGTGTGAAGTTAGTGAGCCAAATGGAGTTGTTCTCCCACAAGAACCACTCGGCTGATTCTTCTTCAATATGCCCTTCACCAACATGCAGTGTTTCCTTGATTGAATTAGCTCTCACACCAATATTTGTGTCTAGAGCCTTTGCATTGAGGACTCTCTGAAAACGGCTTTGGCGCTGAAGTTGTCTGTGAATGTGCAGTTGGTGGCATGTGAAACCCGCATGTGGAGCATTGGTTTGTGTGGGATGCTCTACCAGGTTCATTCCAGGAGAATGCACTCAAAGGGTAATAAGCATAGAGTGTGAAAACTGAGTTTCCTTGAGACCTGCTTCGAAGCCTGATGATGTGTGAAGTTAGTGAGCCAAATGGAGTTGTTCTCCCAAAAGAACCACTCGGCTGATTCTTCTTCAATATGCCCTTCACCAACATGTAGTGTTTCCTTGATTGAATTAGCTCTCACACCAATATTTGTGTCTAGAGCCTTTGCATTGAGGGCTATCTGAATACGGCTTTGGCGCCGAAGTTGTCTGTGAATGTGGAGTTGGTGGCATGTGAAACCCGCATGTGGAGCATTGGTTTGTGTGGGATGCTCTACCAGGTTCATTCCAGGAG
Organism: Ochotona princeps; assembly: GCF_030435755.1. Taxonomy (NCBI): domain Eukaryota; kingdom Metazoa; phylum Chordata; class Mammalia; order Lagomorpha; family Ochotonidae; genus Ochotona; species Ochotona princeps. The sequence continues at coordinate 98,248,099 of NC_080835.1, read as the reverse complement.
AATGCACTCAAAGGGCATTAAGCATAGAGTGTGAAAACTGAGTTTCCTTGAGAGCTGCTTGGAAGCCTGATGGTGTGTGAAGTTAGTGAGCCAAATGGAGTTGTTCTCCCACAAGAACCACTCGGCTGATTCTTCTTCAATATGCCCTTCACCAACATGCAGTGTTTCCTTGATTGAATTAGCTCTCGCACCAACATTTGTGTCTAGAGCCTTTGCATTGAGGGCTATCTGAAAACGGCTTTGGCGCTGAAGTTGTCTGTGAATGTGCAGTTGGTGGCATGTGAAACCCGCATGTGGAGCATTGGTTTGTGTGGGATGCTCTACCAGGTTCATTCCAGGAGAATGCACTCAAAGGGTAATAAGCATAGAGTGTGAAAACTGAGTTTCCTTGAGACCTGTTTCGAAGCCTGATGATGTGTGAAGTTAGTGAGCCAAATGGAGTTGTTCTCCCAAAAGAACCACTCGGCTGATTCTTCTTCAATATGCCCTTCACCAACATGTAGTGTTTCCTTGATTGAATTAGCTCTCACACCAATATTTGTGTCTAGAGCCTTTGCATTGAGGGCTATCTGAATACGGCTTTGGCGCCGAAGTTTTCTGTGAATGTGGAGTTGGTGGCATGTGAAACCCGCATGTGGAGCATTGGTTTGTGTGGGATGCTCTACCAGGTTCATTCCAGGAGAATGCACTCAAAGGGCATTAAGCATAGAGTGTGAAAACTGAGTTTCCTTGAGAGCTGCTTGGAAGCCTGATGGTGTGTGAAGTTAGTGAGCCAAATGGAGTTGTTCTCCCACAAGAACCACCCGGCTGATTCTTCTTCAATATGCCCTTCACCAACATGCAGTGTTTCCTTGATTGAATTAGCTCTCGCACCAACATTTGTGTCTAGAGCCTTTGCATTGAGGGCTATCTGAAAACGGCTTTGGCGCTGAAGTTGTCTGTGAATGTGCAGTTGGTGGCATGTGAAACCCGCATGTGGAGCATTGGTTTGTGTGGGATGCTCTACCAGGTTCATTCCTAGATAATGCACTCAAAGGGCATTAAGCATAGAGTGTGAAAACTGAGTTTCCTTGAGAGCTGCTTGGAAGCCTGACGGTGTGTGAAGTTAGTGAGCCAAATGGAGTTGTTCTCCCACAAGAACCACTCGAATGATTCTTCTTCAATATGCCCTTCACCAACATGTTGTGTTTCCTTGATTGAATTAGCTCTCACACCAACATGTGTGTCTAGAGCCTTTGTATTGAGGGCTATCTGAAAAGGTTTTTGGCGCTGAAGTTGTCTGTGAATGTGGAGTTGGTGGCATGTGAAACCCGCATGTGGAGCATAGGTTTGTGTGGGATGCTCATCAAGCTTCCTTTCAGTCCTAGGCACTCAAAGGGCATTAAGCATAGAGTGTGAAAACTGAGTTTCCTTGAGAGCTGCTTGGAAGCCTGATGATGTGTGAAGTTAGTGAGCCAAATGGAGTTGTTCTCCCAAAAGAACCACTCGGCTGATTCTTCTTCAATATGCCCTTCACCAACATGTAGTGTTTCCTTGATTGAATTAGCTCTCACACCAATATTTGTGTCTAGAGCCTTTGCATTGAGGGCTATCTGAATACGGCTTTGGCGCCGAAGTTTTCTGTGAATGTGGAGTTGGTGGCATGTGAAACCCGCATGTGGAGCATTGGTTTGTGTGGGATGCTCTACCAGGTTCATTCCAGGAGAATGCACTCAAAGGGCATTAAGCATAGAGTGTGAAAACTGAGTTTCCTTGAGAGCTGCTTGGAAGCCTGATGGTGTGTGAAGTTAGTGAGCCAAATGGAGTTGTTCTCCCACAAGAACCACTCGGCTGATTCTTCTTCAATATGCCCTTCACCAACATGCAGTGTTTCCTTGATTGAATTAGCTCTCACACCAATATTTGTGTCTAGAGCCTTTGCATTGAGGGCTATCTGAAAACTTTTTTCCTATGAGGTTGTCTGTGAATGTCCAGTTGGTGGCATGTGAAACCCGCATGTGGAGCATTGGTTTGTGTGGGATGCTCTACCAGGTTAATTCCAGGAGAATGCCCTCAAAGGGCAATATGCATAGAGTGTGAAAACTGAGTTTCCTTGAGAGCTGCTTGGAAGCCTGATGGTGTGTGAAGTTAGTGAGCCAAATGGAGTTGTTCTCCCACAAGAACCACTCGGCTGATTCTTCTTCAATATGCCCTTCACCAACATGCAGTGATTCCTTGATTGAATTAGCTCTCACACCAATATTTGCGTCTAGATCCTTTGCATTGAGGACTCGATGAAAATGTCTTTGGAGCTGAAGTTGTCTGTGAATGTGGAGTTGGTGGCATGTGAAATCCGCATTGGAGCATTGATTTGTGTGGGATGCTCTACGAGGTTCATTCCTTGATAATGCTCTCAATGGGCATTAAGCATACAGTGTGAAAACTGAGTTTCCTTGAGAGCTGCTTGGAAGCCTGATGGTGTGTGAAGTTAGTGAGCCAAATGGAGTTGTTCTCCAAAAGAACACTCGGCTGATTCTTCTTCAATATGCCCTTCACCAACATGCAGTGTTTCCTTGTTTGAATTAGCTCTCACACCATTATTTGCGTCTAGAGGCTTTGACTTGAGGGCTATGTGAAAACTTTTTTCCTATGAGGTTGTCTGTCAATGTGGAGTTGGTGGCATGTGAAACCCGCATGTGGAGCATTGGTTTGTGTGGGATGCTCTACCAGGTTCATTCCTAGATAATGCACTCAAAGGGCATTAAGCATAGAGTGTGAAAACTGAGTTTCCTTGAGAGCTGCTTGGAAGCCTGATGGTGTGTGAAGTTAGTGAGCCAAATGCAGTTGTTCTCCCACAAAAACCACTCGGCTGATTCTTCTTCAATATGCCCTTCACCAACATGCAGTGTTTCCTTGATTGAATTAGCTCTCACACCAGTATTTGTGCCTAGAGCCTTTGCATTGAGGACTCTCTGAAAACGGCTTTGGCGCTGAAGTTGTCTGTGAATGTGGAGTTGGTGGCATGTGAAACCCGCATGTGGAGCATTGGTTTGTGTGGGATGCTCTACCAGGTTAATTCCAGGAGAATGCCCTCAAAGGGCAATAAGCATACAGTGTGAAAACTGAGTTTCCTTGAGAGCTGCTTGGAAGCCTGATGGAGTGTGAAGTTAGTGAGCCAAATGGAGTTGTTCTCCCACAAGAACCACTCGGCTGATTCTTCTTCAATATGCCCTTCACCTACATGCAGTGTTTCCTTGATTGAATTAGCTCTCACACCAACATGTGTGTCTAGAGCCTTTGTATTGAGGGCTATCTGAAAAGGTTTTTGGCGCTGAAGTTGTCTGTGAATGTGGAGTTGGTGGCATGTGAAACCCGCATGTGGAGCATAGGTTTGTGTGGGATGCTCATCAAGCTTCCTTTCAGTGCTAGGCACTCAAAGGGCATTAAGCATAGAGTGTGAAAACTGAGTTTCCTTGAGAGCTGCTTGGAATCCTGATGGTGTGTGAAGTTAGTTAGCCAAATGGAGTTGTTCTCCCACAAGAACCACTCGGCTGATTCTTCTTCAATATGCCCTTCACCAACATGCAGTGTTTCCTTGATTGAATTAGCTCTCACACCAATATTTGTGTCTAGAGCCTTTGCATTGAGGGCTATCTGAAAACTTTTTTCCAATGAGGTTGTCTGTGAATGTCCAGTTGGTGGCATGTGAAACCCGCATGTGGAGCATAGGTTTGTGTGGGATGCTCTACCAGGTTAATTCCAGGAGAATGCCCTCAAAGGGCAATAAGCATAGAGTGTGAAAACTGAGTTTCCTTGAGAGGTGCTTGGAAGCCTGATGGTGTGTGAAGTTAGTGAGCCAAATGGAGTTGTTCTCCCACAAGAACCACTCGGCTGATTGTTCTTCAATATGCCCTTCACCAACATGCAGTGATTCCTTGATTGAATTAGCTCTCACACCAATATTTGCGTCTAGATCCTTTTCATTGAGGACTCGATGAAAATGTCTTTGGAGCTGAAGTTGTCTGTGAATGTGGAGTTGGTGGCATGTGAAATCCGCATTGGAGCATTGGTTTGTGTGGGATGCTCTACGAGGTTCATTCCTTGATAATGCTCTCAATGGGCATTAAGCATACAGTGTGAAAACTGAGTTTCCTTGAGAGCTGCTTGGAAGCCTGATGGTGTGTGAAGTTAGTGAGCCAAATGGAGTTGTTCTCCAAAAGAACACTCGGCTGATTCTTCTTCAATATGCCCTTCACCAACATGCAGTGTTTCCTTGTTTGAATTAGCTCTCACACCATTATTTGCGTCTAGAGGCTTTGACTTGAGGGCTATGTGAAAACTTTTTTCCTATGAGGTTGTCTGTCAATGTGGAGTTGGTGGCATGTGAAACCCGCATGTGGAGCATTGGTTTGTGTGGGATGCTCTACCAGGTTCATTCCTAGATAATGCACTCAAAGGGCATTAAGCATAGAGTGTGAAAACTGAGTTTCCTTGAGAGCTGCTTGGAAGCCTGATGGTGTGTGAAGTTAGTGAGCCAAATGCAGTTGTTCTCCCACAAAAACCACTCGGCTGATTCTTCTTCAATATGCCCTTCACCAACATGCAGTGTTTCCTTGATTGAATTAGCTCTCACACCAGTATTTGTGCCTAGAGCCTTTGCATTGAGGACTCTCTGAAAACGGCTTTGGCGCTGAAGTTGTCTGTGAATGTGGAGTTGGTGGCATGTGAAACCCGCATGTGGAGCATTGGTTTGTGTGGGATGCTCTACCAGGTTAATTCCAGGAGAATGCCCTCAAAGGGCAATAAGCATAGAGTGTGAAAACTGAGTTTCCTTGAGAGCTGCTTGGAAGCCTGATGGAGTGTGAAGTTAGTGAGCCAAATGGAGTTGTTCTCCCACAAGAACCACTCGGCTGATTCTTCTTCAATATGCCCTTCAGCTACATGCAGTGTTTCCTTGATTGAATTAGCTCTCACACCAACATGTGTGTCTAGAGCCTTTGTATTGAGGGATATCTGAAAAGGTTTTTGGCGCTGAAGTTGTCTGTGAATGTGGAGTTGGTGGCATGTGAAACCCGCATGTGGAGCATTGGTTTGTGTGGGATGCTCTACGAGGTTCATTCCTTGATAATGCTCTCAATGGGCATTAAGCATACAGTGTGAAAACTGAGTTTCCTTGAGAGCTGCTTGGAAGCCTGATGGTGTGTGAAGTTAGTGAGCCAAATGGAGTTGTTCTCCCACAAGAACCACTCGGCTGATTCTTCTTCAATATGCCCTTCACCAACATGCAGTGTTTCCTTGTTTGAATTAGCTCTCACACCATTATTTGCGTCTAGAGGCTTTGACTTGAGGGCTATGTGAAAACTTTTTTCCTATGAGGTTTGTCTGTCAATGTGGAGTTGGTGGCATGTGAAACCCGCATGTGGAGCATTGGTTTGTGTGGGATGCTCTACCAGGTTAATTCCAGGAGAATGCCCTCAAAGGGCAATAAGCATACAGTGTGAAAACTGAGTTTCCTTGAGAGCTGCTTGGAAGCCTGATGGTGTGTGAAGTTAGTGAGCCAAATGCAGTTGTTCTCCCACAAAATCCACTCGGCTGATTCTTCTTCAATATGCCCTTCACCAACATGCAGTGTTTCCTTGATTGAATTAGCTCTCACACCAGTATTTGTGCATAGAGCCTTTGCATTGAGGACTCTCTGAAAACGGCTTTGGCGCTGAAGTTGTCTGTGAATGTGGAGTTGGGTGGCATGTGAAACCCGCATGTGGAGCATTGGTTTGTGTGGGATGCTCTACCAGGTTAATTCCAGGAGAATGCCCTCAAAGGGCAATAAGCATACAGTGTGAAAACTGAGTTTCCTTGAGAGCTGCTTGGAAGCCTGATGGTGTGTGAAGTTAGTGAGCCAAATGGAGTTGTTCTCCCACAAGAACCACTCGGCTGATTCTTCTTCAATATGCCCTTCACCTACATGCAGTGTTTCCTTGATTGAATTAGCTCTCACACCAACATGTGTGTCTAGAGCCTTTGTATTGAGGGCTATCTGAAAAGGTTTTTGGCGCTGAAGTTGTCTGTGAATGTGGAGTTGGTGGCATGTGAAACCCGCATGTGGAGCATTGGTTTGTGTGGGATGCTCTACGAGGTTCATTCCTTGATAATGCTCTCAATGAGCATTAAGCATAGAGTGTGAAAACTGAGTTTCCTTGAGAGCTGCTTGGAAGCCTGATGATGTGTGAAGTTAGTGAACCAAATGGAGTTGTTCTCCCACAAGAACCACTCGGCTGATTCTTCTTCAATATGCCCTTCAACAACATGCAGTGTTTCCTTGATTGAATTAGCTCTCACACCAATATTTGTGTCTAGAGCCTTTGCATTGAGGGCTATCTGAAAACGGCTATGGCGCTGAAGTTGTCTGTAAATGTGGAGTTGGTGGCATGTGAAACCCGCATGTGGAGCATTGGTTTGTGTGGAATGCTCTACCCAGGTTCATTCCTAGATAATGCACTCAAAGGGCATTAAGCATAGAGTGTGAAAACTGAGTTTCCTTGAGAGCTGCTTGGAAGCCTGATGGTGTGTGAAGTTAGTGAGAAAATGGAGTTGTTCTCCCACAAGAACCACTCGGCTGATTCTTCTTCAATATGCCCTTCACCAACATGCAGTGTTTCCTTGATTGAATTAGCTCTCACACCATGATTTGCGCATAGAGCCTTTGCCTTGAGGACTCTCTGAAAATGGCTATGGCGCTGAAGTTGTCTGTGAATGTGGAGTTGGTGGCATGTGAAACCCACATGTTTGAGCATTGGTTTGTGTGGGATGCGCTCACCAGGCTTCCTTTCAGTGCTAGGCAATCAAAGGGCATTAAGCATAGAGTGTGAAAACTGAGTTTCCTTGAGAGCTGCTTGGAAGCCTGATGGTGTGTGACGTTAGTGAGCCAAATGGGAGTTGTTCTCCCACAAGAACCACTCGGCTGATTCTTCTTCAATATGCCCTTCACCAACATGCAGTGTTTCCTTGATTGAATTAGCTCTCACACCAATATGTGTGTCTAGATCCTTTGTATTGAGGGCTATCTGACAAGGTTTTTGGCGCTGAAGTTGTCTGTGAAAGTGGAGTTGGTGGCATGTGAAACCCGCATGTGGAGCATTGGTTTGTGTGGGATGCTCTACCAGGTTCATTCCAGGAGAATGCACTCAAAGGGCATTAAGCATAGAGTGTGAAAACTGAGTTTCCTTGAGAGCTGCTTGGAAGCCTGATGGTGTGTGAAGTTAGTGAGCCAAATGGAGTTGTTCTCCCACAAGAACCACTCGGCTGATTCTTCTTCAATATGCCCTTCACCAACATGCAGGTGTTTCCTTGATTGAATTAGCTCTCACACCAATATTTGCGTTAAGAACCTTTGCATTGAGGGCTATCTGAAAACGGCTTTGGCGCTGAAGTTGTCTGTGAATGTGGAGTTGGTGGCATGTGAAACCCGCATGTGGAGCATTGGTTTGTGTGGGATGGTCTACGAGGTTCATTCCTAGATAATGCACTCAAAGGGCATTAAGCATAGAGTGTGAAAAATGTGTTTCCTTGAGAGCTGCTTGGAAGCCTGATGGTGTGTGAAGTTAGTGAGCCAAATGGAGTTGTTCTCCCACAAGAACCACTCGGCTGATTCTTCTTCATATGCCCTTCACCAACATGCAGTGTTTCCTTGATTGAATTAGCTCTCACACCAATATTTGCGTCTAGAGCCTTTGTATTGAGGACTCGATGAAAATGGCTTTGGCGCTGAAGTTGTCTGTGAATGTGGAGTTGGTGGCATGTGAAATCCGCATTGGAGCATTGGGTTGTCTGTGATGCTCTACGAGGTTCATTCCTTGATAATGCTCTCAATGGGCATTAAGCATAGAGTGTGAAAACTGAGTTTCCTTGAGAGCTGCATGGAAGCCTGATGGTGTGTGAAGTTAGTGAGCCAAATGGAGTTGTTCTCCAAAAGAACCACTTGGCTGATTCTTCTTCAATATGCCCTTCACCAACATGCAGTGTTTCCTTGATTGAATTAGCTCTCACACCATTATTTGCGTCTAGAGGCTTTGACTTGAGGACTCTCTGAAAACGGCTTTGGCGCTGAAGTTGTCTGTGAATGTGGAGTTGGTGGCATGTGAAACCCACATGTGGAGCATTGGTTGGTGTGGGATGTGCTCACCAGGCTTCCTTTCAAGCTAGGCATTCAAAGGGCATTAAGCATAGAGTGTGAAAACTGAGTTTCCTTGAGAGCTGCTTGGAAGCCTGATGGTGTGTGTGAAGTTAGTGAGCCAAATGGAGTTGTTCTCCCACAAGAACCACTCGGCTGATTCATCTTCAATATGCCCTTCACCCACATGCAGTGTTTCCTTGATTGAATTAACTCTCGCACCAACATGTGCGTCTAGAGCCTTTGTATTGAGGGCTATCTGAAAACGGCTTTGGCGCTGAAGTTGTCTGTGAATGTGGAGTTGGTGGCATGTGAAACCCGCATGTGGAGCATTGGTTTGTTTGGGATGCTCTACCAGGTTCATTCCAGGAGAATGCCCTCAAAGGGCAATAAGCATAGAGTGTGATAACTGAGTTTCCTTGAGAGCTGCTTGGAAGCCTGATGGTGTGTGAAGTTAGTGAGCCAAATGGAGTTGTTCTCCCACAAGAACCACTTGGCTGATTCTTCTTCAATATGCTCTTCACCAACATGCAGTGTTTCCTTGATTGAATTAGCTCTCACACCAACCTGTGTGTCTAGAGCCTTTGTATTGAGGGCTATCTGAAAAGGTTTTTGGCGCTGAAGTTGTCTGTGAATGTGGAGTTGGTGGCATGTGAAACCCGCATGTGGAGCATTGGTTTGTATGGGATGCTCATCAAGCTTCCTTTCAGTCCTAGGCACTCAAAGGGCATTAAGCATAGAGTGTGAAAACTGAGTTTCCTTGAGAGCTGCTTGGAAGCCTGATGGTGTGTGAAGTTAGTGAGCCAAATGGAGTTGTTCTCCCACAAGAACCACTCGGCTGATTCTTCTTCAATATGCCCTTCACCAACATGCAGTGTTTCCTTGATTGAATTAGCTCTCACACCAATATTTGCGTTTAGAACCTTTGCATTGAGGGCTATCTGAAAACGGCTTTGGCGCTGAATTTGTCTGTGAATGTGGAGTTGGTGGCATGTGAAACCCGCATGTGGAGCATTGGTTTGTGTGGGATGCTCTACCAGGTTCATTCCTAGATAATGCACTCAAAGGGCATTAAGCAGAGTGTGAAAACTGAGTTTCCTTGAGAGCTGCTTGGAAGCCTGATGGGTGTGTGAAGTTAGTGAGCCAAATGGAGTTGTTCTCCCACAAGAACCACTCGGCTGATTCTTCTTCAATATGCCCTTCACCAACATGCAGTGTTTCCTTGATTGAATTAGCTCTCACACCATTATTTGCGCATAGAGCCTTTGCATTGAGGACTCTCTGAAAACGGCTTTGGCGCTGGAAGTTTTCTGTGAATGTGGAGTTGGTGGCATGTGAAACCCGCATGTGGAGCATTGGTTTGTGTGGGATGCTCTACCAGGTTCATTCCAGGAGAATGCCCTCAAAGGGCAATAAGCATAGAGTGTGAAAACTGAGTTTCCTTGAGAGCTGCTTGGAAGCCTGATGGTGTGTGAAGTTAGTGAGCCAAATGGAGTTGTTCTCCCACAAGAACCACTCGGCTGATTCTTCTTCAATATGCCCTTCACCCACATGCAGTGTTTCCTTGATTGAATTAGCTCTCACACCAACCTCTGTGTCTAGAGCCTTTGTATTGAGGGCTATCTGAAAAGGTTTTTGGCGCTGAAGTTGTCTGTGAATATGGAGTTGGTGGCATGTGAAACCCGCATGTGGAGCATTGGTTTGGTGTGGGATGCTCTACCAGATTCATTCCAGGATAATGCACTCAAAGGGCATTAAGCATAGAGTGTGAAAACTGAGTTTCCTTGAGAGCTGCTTGGAAGCCTGATGGTGTGTGAAGTTAGTGACCCCAAATGGAGTTGTTCTCCCACAAGAACCACTCGGCTGATTCTTCTTCAATATGCCCTTCACCAATATGCAGTGTTTCCTTGATTGAATTAGCTCTCACACCAATATTTGTGTCTTCAGCCTTTGCATTGAGGGCTATCTGAAAACGGCTTTGGCGCTGAAGTTGTCTGTGAATGTGGAGTTGGTGGCATGTGAAACCCGCATGTGGAGCCTTGGTTTGTCTGGGATGCTCCACGAGGTTCATTCCTTGATAATGCTCTCAACGGGCATTAAGCATAGAGTGTGAAAACTGAGTTTCCTTGAGAGCTGCTTGGAAGCCTGATGGTGTGTGAAGTTAGTGAGCCAAATGGAGTTGTTCTCCCACAAGAACCACTCGGCTGATTCTTCTTCAATATGCCCTTCAACAAAACATGCAGTGTTTCCTTGATTGAATTAGCTCTCACACCAATATTTGTGTGTAGAGCCTTTGCATTGAGGACTCTCTGAAAACGGCTTTGGCGCTGAAGTTGTCTGTGAATGTGGAGTTGGTGGCATGTGAAACCCGCATGTGGAGCATTGGTTTGTGTGGGATGCTCTACCAGGTTCATTCCAGGAGAATGCCCTCAAAGGGCAATAAGCAAAGAGTGTGAAAACTGAGTTTCCTTGAGAGCTGCTTGGAAGCCTGATGGTGTGCGAAGTTAGTGAGCCAAATGGAGTTGTTCTCCCACAAGAACCACTCGGCTGATTCTTCTTCAATATGCCCTTCACCAACATGCAGTGTTTCCTTGATTGAATTAGCTCTCACACCAATATTTGCGTTTAGAACCTTTTGCATTGAGGGCTATCTGAAAACGGCTTTGGCGCTGAAGTTGTCTGTGAATGTGGAGTTGGTGGCATGTGAAACCCGCATGTGGAGCATTGGTTTGTTTGGGATGCTCTACCAGGTTCATTCCAGGAGAATGCCCTCAAAGGGCAATAAGCATAGAGTGTGATAACTGAGTTTCCTCGAGAGCTGCTTGGAAGCCTGATGGTGTGTGAAGTTAGTGAGCCAAATGGAGTTGTTCTCCCACAAGAACCACTCGGCTGATTCTTCTTCAATATGCTCTTCACCAACATGCAGTGTTTCCTTGATTGAATTAGCTCTCACACCAACCTGTGTGTCTGAGCCTTTGTATTGAGGGCTATCTGAAAAGGTTTTTGGCGCTGAAGTTGTCTGTGAATGTGGAGTTGGTGGCATGTGAAACCCGCATGTGGAGCATTGGTTTGTATGGGATGCTCATCAAGCTTCCTTTCAGTCCTAGGCACTCAAAGGGCATTAAGCATAGAGTGTGAAAACTGAGTTTCCTTGAGAGCTGCTTGGAAGCCTGATGGTGTGTGAAGTTAGTGAGCCAAATGGAGTTGTTCTCCCACAAGAACCACTCGGCTGATTCTTCTTCAATATGCCCTTCACCAACATGCAGTGTTTCCTTGATTGAATTAGCCTCTCACACCAATATTTGCGTATAGACCCTTTGCATTGAGGACTCTCTGAAAACGGCTTTGGCGCTGAAGTTGTCTGTGAATGTGGAGTTGGTGGCATGTGATATCCGCATGTGGAGCATTGGTTTGTGTGGGATGCGCTCACCAGGCTTCCTTTCAGTGCTAGGCACTCAAAGGGCATTAAGCATACAGTGTGAAAACTGAGTTTCCTTGAGAGCTGCTTGGAAGCCTGATGGTGTGTGAAGTTAGTGAGCCAAATGGAGTTGTTCTCCCACAAGAACCACTCGGCTGATTCTTCTTCAATATGCCCTTCACCAACATGCAGTGTTTCCCTTGATTGAATTAGCTCTCACACCAATATTTGCGTATAGAACCTTTGCATTGAGCGCTATCTGAAAACGGCTTTGGCGCTGAAGTTGTCTGTGAATGTGGAGTTGGTGGCATGTGAAACGCGCATGTGGGAGCATTGGTTTGTGTGGGATGCTCTACCAGGTTCATTCCAGGAGAATGCCCTCAAAGGGCAATAAGCATACAGTGTGAAAACTGAGTTTCCTTGAGAGCTGCTTGGAAGCCTGATGGTGTGTGAAGTTAGTGAGCCAAATGGAGTTGTTCTCCCACAAGAACCACTCGGCTGATTCTTCTTCAATATGCCCTTCACCCACATGCAGTGTTTCCTTGATTGAATTAGCTCTCACACCAATATTTGTGTCTAGAGCCTTTGCATTGAGGACTCTCTGAAAACGGCTTTGGCGCTGAAGTTGTCTGTGAATGTGGAGTTGGTGGCATGTGAAACCCGCATGTGGAGCATTGGTTTGTGTGGGATGCTCTACCAGGTTCATTCCAGGAGAATGCACTCAATGGGTAATAAGCATAGAGTGTGAAAACTGAGTTTCCTTGAGACCTGTTTCGAAGCCTGATGATGTGTGAAGTTAGTGAGCCAAATGGAGTTGTTCTCCCACAAGAACCACTCGGCTGATTCTTCTTCAATATGCCCTTCAACAACATGTAGTGTTTCCTTGATTGAATTAGCTCTCACACCAATATTTGTGTCTAGAGCCTTTGCATTGAGGGCTATCTGAAAACTTTTTTCCTATGAGGTTGTCTGTGAATGTCCAGTTGGTGGCATGTGAAACCCGCATGTGGAGCATTGGTTTGTGTGGGATGCTCTACCAGGTTCATTCCA